>NC_071089.1:116761554-117114054 GCF_027358695.1 Spea bombifrons | reverse complement strand
ATTGGGAATCCACCTTGTGGGCAAAGTGCTGTTCCTGGGATCTACATGATTATTCCTCCCCATTAACTTAATTTCTAATAGAAAATAGGTCTAACTGTCTAACTAATCCCGTCCTTATAACCCGTTTTATCCCTGTATATTCCTCATATTATATATTATATACTCTCCGGCCTGTATAACTAATCCCGTCTTTATAACCCGTTATATCCTGTATATTCCTCATATTATATATTATATACTCTCCCCCGTATAACTAATCCCGTCCTTATAACCCGTTATATCCTGTATATTCCTCATATTATATATTATATACTCTCCGGCCGTATAACTAATCCCGTCCTTATAACCCGTTATATCCTGTATATTCCTCATATTATATATTATATACCCTCCCCCGTATAACTAATCCCGTCCTTATAACCCGTTATATCCCTGTATATTCCTCATATTATATATTATATACTCTCCCCCGTATAACTAATCCCGTCCTTATAACCCGTTATATCCCTGTATATTCCTCATATTATATATTATATACTCTCTCACCTATATTTAAAGGCATCTATTGGATCTGATATCGCAGCCTCTGCGGGGAGCGGATTCCACATGTTTACTGCTCTTACTGTAAAGAACCCTTTTGCTGCTTTAAGTAAAAATTCCTTTTTCTGAACGGAAAGTTCTTTGTGTTTGACACGAGTGCTAATTCCGCCGGCTGTAGGACAGGAGGCGAGCAGAAAGTATTATCTATACGAAGCGTATAATTACGAAGGCGTTTAACTTGACAGCGTGTGGCGCAAGCTCCATAAACCACAGATTTTATACACATATAATTTATAATTATTCAACATCATTTCAATAATCAAATAAGTTTAGATCATGGACAACCAGAGCCTTCCTGGTGATGGTCGGGCGGCTCCGACAGTCTGATGAGGTCACTGCGGCCAAGTTTGCAAAAATATATAATATCGTGCCAAATAAATGTAGCAAATAACTGCATTCTATACGATTTCTGAGATATTGAAGTCAGGCATCTACTTTTGTATAATTCCGTCCGTGGTTCAGTTTGGCCACCAGCCAGGGAGAGCTTTACGGGGGGCAGCAGAGCAAAAGAGGTATTTCTAGCTTCGGACAACGTACGCCATCGGCCCCATTCGGCCCCCGTCTAGTCGCCCGTTTCTCATGCTGTAAATACTCAAACCTTAGTCGCCGGTCTGGTCTTAGTTACAGGACAGCTTTACGGTCCCCTAGAGAGTACTACGCCCCGGTATGTGTTTCTCCCTGATTGAGAATGCGCCCGTCGGTGGCGCTGAGGAATGCGTCAGACATCGTGGCCCCTGACGCATTTCGCGCAGCCCAGTCCGCCCATTCTCAGAACCCACAAGGAAGTTGCCGCCTCCGTGAGAACGCCGAGACCCGAGCCAGGATTCTGCATGAAAGTCTTGATGATAAGTGACATTCTCATCGCGATTCGTGACACTAAGGAGGACAGGTCAGACCTGTTCGCAGGTACATTCTTGAAGACAGGTGATGGAGAGGCAGCCAAGGAATGGAGTGACTGGAGCTCCGCAGCGCAGCGGGTGCCGGGTAATTACCGCTCGCTCCGTCTTAATCCTATTATTTCAGCCGCACAGATTCTGCTCAACTTTTAAGGCAGCCAAAAGAGGCTCAGAATCTTTTCACACGGGTTTTATCTCACCTTAGAAAACATTCTGCAGCGCGACGAGCCGAGATCTTTCACGTTTGCTTAAGAAGCCGGACTTGCTACATTTTGGAAACGTATCGTAACTGGGCCACGTAGTCAGGTTAATAACGGCGGCTGCCGGGGGGGGCTGACTAGGGGGCAAGGGGTTTATTGCACTTTTATTGCTCTGATTTAAAGATTTTCACACCTTTTCTGTGTGTTTTTCCCGCAGTTCCATGTATAGCCACCAGGCTGTCTAGGCTGCATGTACACCCTGACGGGGTCCTTTCTGTGCTCCTTTACGCTATTTATTTATATTGTACATATGGAGCATTTGCCACCATTATCTTCATGTTGGGTCACTATATTATTGGGCCTCTAGCCTCATCTTAGCCCCCCCAGCAATAGAGCACGTCACATAAAAAGTCTTTATTAAGCCCCACCCCTGCCACGCCTCTAACCACACCCCTTTGTAATTTAGGTATCTTCCACCCAAATGATCGGCTTGGAATTTATCCTTCAGTCCCCTGCTGGCCGCGAGCCGCGCAGGGGCCGGACGCCTTAGGGCTGGTAAAGAATTTATTTGGAAGGTAAACCTGCGGCTCAGCGAAACCCCTCTTATTTATGAGGATGAGTTATGATAAGCAAACGCGAGTCATGTGACCCGGAACGGACTCCATTCTCTAGAAGAACAGCTTAATAAACAGCTTAATTCCCCTCCAACAATTGCATGTGTTCCACGATGTCAGTGAGACCGCCCACTGACATCAGCGGGACCGCCTACTGACATCAGCGGGACCTCCTACCTGCGCCCCTCATGGGTGGGCTCCCAGTAGCCAGAAAGTTCCCACGTGTAGCGACGAGGACCTCCGGAGTGTTGCTGCTGCTCAAGGGGCCGGTTACGATGTCCTCTCCCTGTAGTAAAGATGGAGGCCATGGAGGGGAAGGTTAGGGCCGCTGACCCTGGGCAAAGGTAAATACCCCGGCTGTGGGGGTATTATGAAACGCACCAAAAAATTGGAACCGTTCTGATTCCTCCACTCTGTCCCTATAGAAGCCTCCTGAGTCCTACACCAGTTATAAAATATTTACACGTCTGTAAACTAAACAATGGGCAGGAAGCTCTCCGAGCGAGCGAACAATAATATAAAAAATATAACATAATCACAGCGAAGCGCAGATCGGCCCCATCCGGCCCCCGTCTAGCCTGTCCGTTCCTTCTGCTTTAAAGACTCAAACCTTAATCAGTCGTTGGTCTCGTCTTAGATTCAGGAGCCGTATGTCTATCCCATGCATGTTTAATACTCTCACTGTATTACCCTCTACCACTTCTGCTGGGTGGCAGTGATGGTGCTATATAAATCAATAAATAATAATAATAATAATAATAATAATAATAATAATAATAATAATAATAATGTGCCGCGGCCTCCAAAATCCACCCCGGGCTCGATTACATGAGAAGAGGTGGAGAACTTTCAGGGGACTCTATGAAACCTATAGAGCTGATGTTGGGTCCTCGGGGGCCACAATATTTGGTGAACTCGTCAATTTATTAATTAACACCAAGCCTTTTCCTTTCTGAAACTCTAAAAGCAAAGTAATTCCGCGGCGCGGCCGGCGTCTCCTGTGACACGAAACACAGATTTTTATTTTTTCTTTAAAAAATTTGACAATTTCACAACGCAGACGTTTGGCCCCCGGGGCCGGGAACATCTCTACACCTCAGCTGCTGTCTGGGGTGAGATAGTGAGAACTGCCCTGCAGGGGGTCACTAAATGGTTACTTGGCGGGAGGTCTGTGGGTTACAACCGGATCGTTCTGCGTGACTCCCACGACGCTCAGCCATCAGCCCAAGTTCCAGAGGTTGTCAGTCACGTTCCAGCGCCGGCTCGATTATAACAGCGATATAACACGGAAGCGATAATATAAACGTTTGGGCCGTCCCGACACCCGCAGCACGCCGACCTCTTACACAATATTAATGTGAACCAATTCCCTCCCCGCAACGCGAAAGCGTTTACACATTTCCCAATAACAATTAAAGCATGTTCTCTGTCCTTACGCGTACTCACTGAATGAGGATTTACTTTACTGAGAGGGTGGTGGATAAGTGGAACAGCCCCCCAGCAGAAGCGGTAGAGGGTAATACAGTGAGGGTATTAAACACGCATGGGATAGACATACGGCTCCTGAATCTAAGACGAGACCAACGACTGATTAAGGTTTGAGTCTTTACAGCAGAAGAGAAGGGGCGACTAGACGTACAAATAAAAATGAATTGGGGGTCTTGATACTCGCTTGAGTTTAGCGGCCGCGGGCCGATCGGATTATTCTTTCCCTAGAGACGCAGACGGATTCGATGATGTAACGCCTCGCGCTCTCGTAGAATCGCTAGCTATTCACTTAAGACGGGTTAATCCTTAAATCTGCGGCTCCCGCCAGGGCCGGCCCTTCAGTATGCAGAGCGAAGCAGGGGGGAATTCTCACCGCAAGCTCTCAGTTTAGTGAATACCCTTGGTATAGAATATTTTATTATAGTATTTTCTTTATTCTCCGGGGGGGGGTCACCGTGACAAATTATTCCGTTCCCCTACTCAGAGCCCCTCTTACTCCATCTCGCTTTCACTCGATGCATGCGCAGATAGCTGTACACGCTAACACCAGATCAATACCACCCCCCGCGCCGGCTCCCACACGCATTCTCTTCAGTATAAAAACACGGAGATGATTAATAAGGGGGGGTCCCACGCCGGAGCGCAGAGCATCGCAGAGCATCGCGGAGACCCCTCTGCGGATCGCAGGTAGCGCAGCCTCGGACCGATTCCCAAAGATTTCCTTCGCAAATACTGGATTTAAATGAACATAAAACAAATATACAGACTTCTGCCTAAGCAAACACGCGTGTAATCCGGGGCGTGATGAGGGAATTACGTTCCTGCGTTGCGTTGCCGGTTTCATCGAAAGGTCGCTGGGAGGGAAACGCGTTAACCCTTCAACATTCAAAAGAGAATAAGACTTTATACCCATCCAGCGCCACACGCTACGCATCGGCGAGGGCTCCACGCTTCGCTTGGTTTTGGTAAAATTCATACAAATTGGACTCGTTTTACCGTTTTCGGTCTCCCTACCTATAATAGAACGCATATCACAGAACGCTGTGAGTAACCCGAACGCTCCGCGAGTCCGTTAATACGCGTTCTTCAGAACAATAATACACACACTTACCTGACGCTGAAACTGCAGCCCTGCCGCTGCCCCTCTCCTCCAATTCCTTCTCCCATTGAACAGGATCGCATTACCCGCATGTGTCCGGGGGGGGGGCTTCTGTTAGTGTAATGGATGCCCTTACGCCAGCCCTGCCAACCCCCTCCCTACCCCAGGGCATGAATATCGCCGTGCCGGGGGGCCGCACTCCCTTGGTACCCACGCGGACGTGATGTCATTTCCCGGCCCTCACATGGGCTGCACGCGAGGACCGCAAGAGAGCAGAAAGGTGATCGCTGGGTGGGTGGGGGGAGGACAGGAGTTTGGGGGCCCCGGTGTTTTTAGTTATATTTCTTGCATTTAAACTAACAGAAACAAACCATGTAATTCATCATTTTTGGGTAAAAGCGACTGGATATTTGAAATAAAATCCGGACACTTAAATGATTAAATGTCATTTATGACGCTCGGGATCACTGACTTTTTTTTTTGTTTCAAGGGCAGAATTCCAAAATATAGATCAGCAAGCGAAGCTTTTACACAATCTTTTATTTTGAAGAAGAAGAATAAATTCTAATACTGGTGAAATATAATTTCAAGATGAAATGGTAATCGGGGACAGAAACCTCAAAATGGCATCTTTAAAAAAAAAAAAAAATTCTTCTTCTAGTACCAGAATAAAAACACATTTTTAAAAATATTGCATTTTCCTTTTTACCCCAGTTGTAGTTTTTGCCCCCGTAATATAATGTTTTCAGGCAGCTGCATATCAGCCATTTGTATCTCGCTCTGTTATCTGACCCCCGATCTACTAAACCCCCCCGACTCCTTATCATACTGCCTGTGGGGAACAATAGAATGGCTCAGTCTTAATCACCAAGCCTGACATTCTGACTAATGAAAGTCTATGGAGGAAAGGACTTGATTAGAATTGCCATAAAGCGTTAGCTCAGTGTGGTGTTTGAGCCGTCTCTTGAAACCTGGACACCTTAAATAACCGGAACAAACCTACGGGGTGTCAGCAGCTCCTGTATTCTTTAGGACATTCGCAGAACAGCAGGACGCCGGCCTTACAGTTTGTGTTTATTGGTGTAAATGATGGGATCTGTGCTCGGGACCGCCTCGTGTGCGTTGACGTTGGGCACACCGTACGTTATTTTGGGTAATGTTTCTTGGGTAACGGTAACTTTTGAAACCGAGGGATAAACCGCGTTACAGGAAGAGGCCGGGCGCGTGCTGGCGGATACATTCCAAGCCAAAACGCCCTAATACCTCCGTAACATCCGAGGGAATTTTCTGACTTCCAAACGCGCATGCACAGCCCCGAGCGGAACGCTTATGGCGGGGGGCATATCGTCCAAGGGAAAGGAGGTGGGGGATAAGAAACCAGATCAAGCGTACAGCCAGGATTCCCTCCTTTACGATCCGCAGAAAAGTGTATTTACGGGACAGACGTCTGAATCGCTCGATCTTCTTATAAACCAACAGACAAAAAAAAAAAAGCGTGAAATAAAAACAAAAAAACCTGGAATCGTTCCAAGGGCGTCTCTGCCAGATCTCGGATCCCGATAACATTTTCGCTCCGATACCTTAGAACGTCGCGTTTTCTTTGTACGGCAAACAGCTCGGTAAACACGCAAACAACGGCGGTGCCAAATATCCGCGGATGCTCGCCGCCGCCGGCACCCATGCTGCACGTACCTTCCCCGCGGCCAAGAACCAGAACGAGCCCCCAGCCCAAGCCCTGGCACACGCAGACCTAATCCTTTAATTACACCGGTTTATTATTATTATTTAAACAAAAGAAAAATTTTATTTTTGGGTAACATCATTTCAGCCAGACAGTTACCATGACGATGTAATTCCATACAGACCCCGGCACAGAGCACACGTCCTTTGCGTGTAATGAAGCGTGTGACCAGGGTACAGAATGTTGGCAGCGCGTTTCACGTCTCATAACCGGAATTCTTCTACCGGATCATCTCAGGGACCTATAGAAGCTATAAGAGACTGTATGGAATTCGATAAAACCACAAAGATTTGCTTTTGTTCTCAATAAAGTTAGTTTGGGCAAAACAGGCCGAGAGATCCACGGACAAAGACTTTAAGGCTCAAGAAAATCGGCCAATAAGACTCGCTGTTATTAGAGAAAATTTATAAACAGAGTTTTTAATCAAACTGCCTTTTATTTTTCTTCTTCTT
The DNA here is from genome assembly GCF_027358695.1 of Spea bombifrons. Classification (NCBI taxonomy): domain Eukaryota; kingdom Metazoa; phylum Chordata; class Amphibia; order Anura; family Pelobatidae; genus Spea; species Spea bombifrons. Next base: position 117,106,964 of record NC_071089.1, on the reverse strand, counting down.
CTTAGGCTGCGCAGAGTAAGCGCTTGTCTCTGGCGTATCGTCCTCACTGCGCTTGTCACTCTTCTTCCTCTTGTTTTTCTTTTTTTGGGGCGCTTCGCCCTGGTTTGCAGCAGCTGGGGCTCGCGCTTCTTCCTCCCCGGCTCGTTCCGCGTCCTCAGGCTGGAACTCTTTGTTTTTCCTTTTCTTCTTGGATTTTTTTCTCGGTTTCTCGCATTCTGCGGTAGAATTGCTGCTTTCTTGGGTTTCCGGGACCTCTTGCTCTTCGGGAAGTAGCCTCCCACCCCCCCGCTTGTCGCGCTTCTTCTTTTTGGGTTTCTTTACGGCGTCTTTGGTGGCGTTATCCGCAGAGTCTGTGGTTTTCGGCCGGTCCGGGTCGGTTTTGAGCCCCCGGGATCTTTTCAGCTCCGCCATGCGCTTGGCGAAATATTCGCTGACGGATAGGGTACTCGTCACCGTGTTTCCCGACTCGCACTCCTCCGAGGGACACTCGCTTTTATTTTCCTCGATTTCCTTGGAGTCAACTTCAGGCTCTTCCTAAAAATATAAAAAACAAATATTTTTTATAAGAACGGCAACGATCCTCGATCAGAAAAAAGTTCTAAAACACAATTATTTCAAAATAATAAAAAAATTAAACTGTTAATTTTAATTGTATGAATTAAATATAACGTAACGCCGATGCCTGGAGCAATACATAAAAAAAACAAACAAAAAAAACTAAAAATCCGTAAAAATAATACTGACAGCAGTAATTCCATCCATTTTAAATATTCCAGCTTCTACTCTTTAAAGGAAACGGACGTTTTTCGATGACGGCTTTTACTTTAGTTAAACGAGTTTTAAATCGGTGAGTATATAGTATGTTTTGGGCAAAAGGGTGGAATTTAAACAGAGTCTACTAAGAGGAAAACTTTTCTGATTGAAAATGTTAACAAAAAAAAAAAAAAAAAATATTGACAAAAGTCTTTATAGCCAGGATTTAAACTTTTTATCTTTAAATATATATTTTTTTTAGAATTTTTTTTTTGTTTTTTTAGGGAAACCTGGTCAGGTTAAATTGCCTATTTATTTATTTATTTTTTTAATAGAAAAACCCAAAAAACAAATTCATTTAAGCTTTTAAGGAAACGAGACATTGGTATAAAAATGACCGTTTAGAGCGTAGAATGCAACCATAAGGAGCGAGGGCCGTTTAAACTCCCCCCTTTAATCATAATAAAACCCCCTGCGCTGTATGGCGGATTTCGCCAATCAGCCGGCACTCCCAAGTCCCAGATACCGGCAACACCCGTCTCCACTTACTGATTTTTCTTTGGTGTTTTGAATGTCGGTTTTGACAGCTTAATTACTGTAACCGACTCCTGATATGAAGTAATGACTCGGGGTGAATTCTCAGAGTAAACACTACCCCCCTCCCCTCTTCTTTTGGCTTAAGCAAACATTTAAAAAGGAGTTTTGACCCCAGAAATGAGACCCCCCCCCCCGGTATATTGATAAGAATTTTAATAAGCACAGGCTGCTGGGCACAGAGCTAGCGGGGCATGGAGACAGAGCGGTGCCAGGCCAAGAAAGCCATTCAGCTCCATGAGAGCTCCAAGGGGAACATCCATCATCCCCGCGACGGGACCCGTGCCAGCCCGGTGCCCTGCCGCCTGCTCATACAGCCATGGCAGCTTCATGGGCTACCGGCGCTCCTGGCGCTGATCTAACCCAAGTTATTTAATGATTAAGCCGGCCGAGTTAGCAACGGATCGCGAAGCACAAAACAAAAACATCTGGAGACCCGAATGCCGGAACGCGTTAGAGACGGGGCACGGCTACCCGAAAACCGACGTTACTTCACGTACGAGAGCCGCTACATTCTGCTTCGTTAATAAAAGCAAAAAGGTTATCGTCTAGGGATACTTGGGATTGGGGATTTTTGGTAAATAGGGCGTTTTTCAAGGATTTGCTTAAAACCGGTGGCATGGAGTCCGGTGTTTGCGTGAAGAACGGCGCCGGTAACCCTTTCATAACCAACCCATAACAAACATTATTAGTAATCCTTAAAAAAATCCCCCAAACTCTCCCCAGAAGTAATGCTTTCATCATGTTAGTTTTTTTTTTCCCTGGGACACTGATTTGTCACGTGACAGAAAAGCACGCAGCGATTGGTTGTTGCCGTAGAATCTATAAAATGGTTACACGGTTTCTATGCTGTAGAAGTGTTAGGGTAAAAGTGGCAGATCTGCTAAGGCTTCCAATGAATGCTTTGTCTTAGTGGAACAGCCCCTTTAACCAGCGCCCTAAAGTAACACTGAACCCACATATTTCATATCTATGCGCAGGACGGACGTGGCAGCCACGGCACACGATTACGACACAGGTGACAAAGTCTGTTACCCGTAAACATGCGCGGGATAGACATACGGCTCCTGAATCTAAGACGAGACCAAAGACTGATTAAGGTTTGAGTCGTTACAGCAGGAGAAACGGGCGAGCAGACGGGGGCCGATGTAACCAACACCTGAAATGTGTTTCCCAGGAATGATTTATTTGACGGACCTTGAATTCAGGTGAGAACGGCAGGCTCCCCGTACAGGCGAGTCGGAGACACCGCTGCACCTGCTCCGCGGGGTGCGAGGGTCCGTGGGGCTGCTGGAACAAGTTTAACAACAGAACCAGCGGGCGACTACTCGACACCCTCATGTTATTCCTGAAAGGAAGCCGCCGGCAGCAATCAGCGCTCGCCGCTTTAACCTGAGATAAGAATCGCTTCCCCTATGCAAAGGGCTCCGGCTCAGTAACATTGGGATAAACGCGGCACGTAGAGGTCGCTGAGGTTAAAGGTTATAGAGTCTCAAAACATCTTACCGAGACCAGTGTGTTCAAAGGACGTTACCATGGAAACAAAAATCTGAGGTTGTTAGCCCTGACAAAAGAGAATTCATGGCTAAAAGGAAGGCCGATACAGTGTGCACTGCCTATTTTGTAGTTCAAACAAGATGACTCGGTCTTAATCACCAGCAGGACCTTCTGACTGATGAAAGTCTATGGAGGGACGGACTTCATTAGCATCGCCATAAAGCATCAGCTCAGTGTGGTGTTTGAGCCAGGAAAATAACCCAAAATATCACATGACTGACAGCAACTGCGGCTCCAGGTCTGCAGATAAAGGGAGTTTATTGGAACAAAATGAGATAAAAGCAATAAACTCCACGTTATAAGTTAAATATTATATATATATCGTATTCATACTATTTACTTGCTGTGGACTATTATATGAAGCACGGAATCCCGATCCATGCGCTACAAGGTCGCCTTAACACGGGATTTAGGCTTTGGAATCAATTACAGACACGTTTTCGGCAGAACACGCAACGGCAAGAGTGACCTCATTCGCTGAAGGCCAAAAGGACTGGCGTGCCGAGCGCGGAGCGGTAATCGCCACGCATTACCCGGGGTTCCTGTTAGGATTGTACAAACTTGCAGGAATTCTTCACATTTATCATAATGCTTATTAGAACCCAAAATTACAGCCACTTATCATCGACAGAAGTGAAAGGTTTAAACGGAGGCGGTAATTAGACGCACCGCTTGCCTGAAACGCTTCACAACGCCGGCTTGATGGACGCGTCAACCGTTCTATTCACAAAAAATAAAAAAAAAAAAAAAAAAAAAAGGAGAAAAAAAAATAAAAAATAAAAAAAAGAAGAGAAAAAAGGGAAAAGGAAAAGAAAAGGAAAATAAATAAAAAAAGGATAAAAAGGGAAAAAAAGGAAAAAAGGAAAAAAGAACAAAATATATCCGGGTAATTCGGATCTCATGATGTCGGAATAGAACACGAGAACACGTAGGCTCATCCAATATCTTATGCGAAGAATTGATTATTGCGGCGCGCAAAAATGTTTAACCCTTTGTTAAATCGTGGGTTAAATTACTAACGTTACAGCTCGGAGGATATGGGCAAGGTTTCTCGGCCCGGAGGTGACTTCGTCAGAAGAAGTGACGGATGTCTCGGCGCCATTGGCGGGAAACGTGTGGAATGCGCGCCGGTAGGACAGCTGCCTGACCCCAACTTTTACACCGTGATTAAAAAGGAAAAAAAGAAAAAAAAAAAGATTCAAACTCGCTTTTGTTCTTACGGCTCGTTAAAGCATCAGTCAGTCGGTAATTGGATGATGTCATGAGCAGGAAGTGGAGGAACGAGAGCTGCATTCCATCACGAGCCAACAGGTAGAAATGGGATAAGCATCGAGGGCTCACAGATTTACGTCGCTGGACCTGAAGGGCACAAGCGGGCGGCACAGACCACTTGCGGCACATGCTCGATTTGGACCTAGTGTCGGAGATCTGTGGGCCATGCCACTAAAAGAAGAAACTCAACACGTGCAGAACCCGTGAACCTCCCTAGTGAAGCCCTCTGGGTGAAGAGACGGGGGGGGGGGGGTAACTAGAAAACCCAACTCTGGGGAAACAGCTTGAAAAAGTAGAATTATTGAATAGCAACCAACTTAAGGGTCCAATTAGCAGGACCGGGTGCTTCTAACCCCGTACCTTTGTACGGGATACGGGGGCCAGAAAAGTGGACCTAACCGGCCGCCCCATAACCTGTATTTATATAACCTCGCATCCGAATAACACAGCCACTCACAACGGTGAAGGATTGTGCTCTATAAACGAGATAATGCCTCTTCTACCCCTTACATCTCCACCGCCTGTACCCCGACATAACCTTTATTAGGCGACTCTTAGTACATTAAGAAAGCTTCCTATTCCCTGTCCTTGATCCACGGCAGTCAGATTTACTCTCACTATAGGAGGGCAGAACCCCCCGACGGCTCGGCGACCAGCTGGCGGCACTAAATAGATGATCCGGTCCCTGCCCGCCGCCGGCGATCGGGAGCAGGGAACTAGCGGCTTAGCGTCGCCGACAGCTTCCACGGTAAAAGAGTGAAGCGTTTGTCAGCGTGAAAGAGCGACCCCGTGAATACATTTATATATCACACACATATTATATCTCTATCTGGGGAGGAAAAACCCAGTGTCCTGGAGCTTGCGCAGGCTAAAGCACTTCATCACATTTGTGGAAAGGTAAAATACAGGATGAGTCGCTGGTCAGCGAGGTTTAAGAAATGGAGCGAATTCTTCATCCAAGCCTGTCGGGGTTTAATGAACGATCCCATTGTGATGTCAAGATCCAGGTCAGCGAGTCTTGTGACTCCACGTCCGCAGAACGCTTTCGGTACCAGCTCCACGGGGCGGTGGGGCGACTACCTGCGCAGGATTAATGCCAAGCAAAAACCTGCCGGTGTAATAACGTATATGTTTAACGAGTGAGCTTTAGGTCGGGGGGTGGGGGTGGGGCAACAAGTGTGATGGGCTAAACAGGTGCGATGGGAAGCAAAGCTTGAATGCTGCATCGCCTCTAACATATAAACCCAATGAGCGTTACAAAGGAGAGGCCGTCACAACGTCACAAATCATTCGGCGTATCTGTTGGCCCATTCTTCCTTGCCTCCTGAACACGAGAAAATTATTCTTCAGGAGCCGTATGCATATCCCATGCATGTTTAAACTGCTTCTACCACCTCTGCTGGGAGGCTGTTCCACTCATCTTTCATACTCTCAGCAAAGTAAAACTTTCTTATATTCCATCTCAGCCTCGGACCCTGTAGTTTTAGATTCTGGTTTCTTGATCCAACATTTAAAATAAACTCCCCTCCTGTACTTTGTTAAACCCCTTTATGTATTTAAATGTCTCCCCCCCCCCTAGCCCAGATCCCTGAGCCTTTCCTGATAATCTTTATCCTCCCTCCATTAATCCCCCCCCCAGAATGTCAATATGTCTGGATACGGGGGCAGAACCCCCTCTATTCCTGCTATCAATGCCCCTCGCTATATAACCCAGCCCCCCCCTTCATTTATCCCGATGCTTCGCTGCACGGCATTACATTTAACAACGTTAAACTGCGGCGGCCGCACTCACTCGCTCTTCTAATTCACGTGAATCACTTGTCATTTGACTTGTTTCATCGGGAAGGTCTACCCCATCCGCCCAAAGCCATCTCTCCCCATCAAGACCTTCTGTAACATCTCGAATAAAACATTAGGTACGGTCCCAAAACTGACCCCCCCCCGACGCTCCCAACCCAATAAGCCAGCAGCAGCAGTGTATCAGATTTTCCTGCAGAGTTCCTTGGAGGCGCTCGGGCTTCGCTCTGGAAGCGGTCCAAAGGCTTGTGTGCATTTTGGGGTCTTTTGGGAGTCGTTAACCTCCCCCCCTGTTCAGAAGTCGCATCCTCGAGCAGCGATGGCACGAGGCTTTCCTGTTTTCCCAGCCCCAGTTACGGTAACACAGCTGACAAAACAGACACACGAGCCGCGGGCATCAGCCTGCTAAATACTCCTGACGGCGCCCCAGAGACTTTCCGAAGGGGACATCCCGACGGATCCATCCAGAAAGAGGTCGCCGGGAACACCGCCGCTCCCGGCAAACGCAAAACCACGCGCTTCCAAGTCTCACCCAAAGATCTTACACACTTTCCCCGCCGACAAACTATCCATATTATCAGAAAATACCCATTTACAGCAGAGAGGAAACCAGAACCTGCCGGCAGATCGACCCCATCCGGCCCCCGCCTAGTCGCCCGTTTCACCTGCTGTAAAGACTCAAACCTTAATCAGTCGTTGGTCTCGCCTTAGATTCAGGAGCCGTATGTCTATCCCATGCATGTTTAATACCCTCACTGTATTACCCTCTACCACTTCTGCTGGGAGGATGTTCCACTTATCTACCACCCTCTCTGTGAAGTAAAACTTCCACCACATTTCAAGGGCAGAGAAGGAAAGAACAAATGATTATGGGTTCTCTCCAAAATCATAATATACTTATGATAAAATTTATGATTTAAATATTTTTTTTCCCATTCCCCCCTTTTTAAGGCCACGATTATGTTGGTGATACGTTAACGGCACTCGCTTCATTAATACACCTTCAGCCGACCTGTCATTTTATTCTTCCTTATGGCTCTTTTACGATCCCTCCGATTGGATCAATGCGGGAAACTTGTATCTTTCTAAAAAATAATAATTCCTGATGAGCTGGAGTAAGAACCCGAATAAACAGAGGTAACGCAACACAATTACCATGGCAACGGTCTGTATCGTAACTATACATCGCCGGCAACAGGCTGGGGGAGACGTCCCGAGGAGGTTTACGGAAAACAGCTTAAGAGAGTCAACAAAGCGGCCGCTGAACCTGGTTACTGAACCTGCGGGGCCCCGTCACCTGAATAAATCACTACTTGGAGAGCGCAGCCCGAGGCCAAACCACGGCGACCTCTAAAGCCTCTGCCCGGCGGAAAGAAAAGAAGAAACCACGTTTCAAACTTCGAGCCCCATCCTGATCGTTATCTGTATATAGAGGACTCGAAATTCATCTGATGACAGATTACAGGCATATATCTACTTTACAGAAAGAGTAGTAGATATATGGAATAGACACCCAGCACACGTAAACATGATTAAGGAATTAAAGACAGTGTGGTGTTAAACTTCTGTATGTATAAAGGGGGGGGCGTTCGATGGGCATGTGAAAGGAAGAGGATTTTATTCACCAGGCATTGTAGGGGTTAACCAAGCCCCCAGTATGACCTTGCGGTTCTCACATTGTTTTTCACGCCATGAGGCAGAGAGTCGGGACCCCCCTGGCCGGGCAGCATCGCCCCACTAACACTCCCACGGAGCGCGAGGCTGCGACGGCTTTAAGGCTCCGTTTGAAGTGTCACTTGGTTTATGTCTCCTGTCCCCTTCTTCAGGAAAAGGATGCACTTTGGGACCCCGTGTGCCGGGCTGATAAGCCGATGGATTCCTGCACGCCGGGGGTCTTATCAGCGCTTCCTGCTACTCTGCGGCCGAGAGGCTGGGAAGTCCGACACGGGCAACGGTGGTCCCAACGCAGGACCTTAAAAAAAAAATCACCCCACAGAGAGCGTCTGCGGAAATATCTGCAAAAAATATAAACAGACGGCCCGGCGGCGTGCGGAGGACGGAAAGTGCTTAGAATATTCTAACGGCCCGTGTTAAAGGAAAAGTGATTTATACCCGAGCTTTCAATTACGGAGCACGCCGAGCACTTAAAGGGACAATGCGGAATTTAAACCGTCCGGCTCGGAAAAATCATGCGCACCAAATGCCTGACCAGAGTCCAACATACAAGTAGGAGCGGAAGATAATCGGAACGATGCAAGGAGCATATATATATATAACATGTGTTCAAAAGTTTGGGGTCACTTAGAAATCTGTGTTCCAACAGCCTTTTATCACTCCCACCACTCCTGTGTTCCAATGGCCCTTTATCACTCCCATCACTCCTGTGCTCCAATGGCCCTTTATCACTCCCATCACTCCTGTGCTCCAATGGCCCTTTATCACTCCCATCACTCCTGTGCTCCAATGGCCCTTTATCACTCCTGTGCTCCAATGGCCCTTTATCACTCCCATCACTCCTGTGTTCCAATGGCCCTTTATCACTCCCATCACTCCTGTGCTCCAATGGCCCTTTATCACTCCCATCACTCCTGTGTTCCAATGGCCCTTTATCACTCCCATCACTCCTGTGCTCCAATGGCCCTTTATCACTCCCATCACTCCTGTGTTCCAATGGCCCTTTATCACTCCCATCACTCCTGTGTTCCAATAGCCCTTTATCACTCCCATCACTCCTGTGTTCCAATGGCCCTTTATCACTCCCATCACTCCTGTGCTCCAATGGCCCTTTATCACTCCCATCACTCCTGTGTTCCAATGGCCCTTTATCACTCCCATCACTCCTGTGCTCCAATGGCCCTTTATCACTCCCATCACTCCTGTGCTCCAATGGCCCTTTATCACTCCCATCACTCCTGTGCTCCAATGGCCCTTTATCACTCCCATCACTCCTGTGTTCCAATAGCACGTTGTGTTCGCTGATCCAAGTTTAAGTATAAAAGGATAATTGATTGTTAGAAAACCCTTTTGTGATTATGTTACAGCCAGAAAGAGTAGTTATATACGGTATATACACACTATATTTTTTTGAACAGTAGTTATAAAACACACACTATATTTTCATTGTCTTACGACTTGAAAGTTTTAGCTAAGCACGTATAAACATAAAATAATTTGCTGGGTTTCTAAAGGTATGGGGAAAAGTTTCTTGTTTTCATGATTTATGCAGTTCAGGTAATACAGTTTTTAGTTGATGATCGCTTACTTCCAGAGTCAGATGAGTACCTGAATTACTGAAATAACAGATGTTTGACTGAGAGGGTGGTAGATACCATATTTTGGATATTTATCCTTTTTAATTAGTGCAATAATTTCCACAAAGCAGACTTTTAACGCTCCATGTTTTTCATGGTTTTTATGAGTGTCACACACACACGATCCGAGTCTCGGTAACACATTGTGCATCCTCTTCCTCTGTCAGGGGTCAGCAGGTTACCGTCTCATGTGGTTTTTACTCACAGGAAATAATCTTCACCCACAACTAGGAAGCCGCAAACCTCAAGGAGTTCAGCTTTTGAATGTTTCCTCCCTAAACGGACACAGATTTTCTGGCACTGGCACCAGGGGAGGCGTGGTGAAGCCCCCCCCGATCCCACACGCTATTCACGTACACACTACCTGCGCAGGTACATCGGGCCAGCGGAAAAAAATACCGTAACATCTACGCGATGCTTTAAAGAACCATGATTTGATTCACCTGGCAATAAAAAGCTTTTAAAAAAAAATAAAAAAACCCCAAGAAAACTAGCCCAAACAAAGCAAAAATCACTCAATTAAGCAGCTCTGCCTTGATGTAAAATAAATAATAATAAAAAAAAAGCAAAGATGTTGATGTTGGGGGGGTTGGATGTTTAGAGACTTTGCAATATGTTATGGCATGCAAAGTGTTAAACTTCAGTTCTTCTGTGAAAACCTACATTTTTATTTAGCCCCTTAGCCTACTCCATACTGGCTCAACGTCTTATTCTTACTTATAAAGGTTCGGCCCACATCGGTCTCACTTTTCAAATGGCAACGGAGCCATCTGAAGTAATAAGAAAAATATACTAAATTATACTTATTCTTGAGAAATAGAAAAAATATATTAATGCATCAATCTAATTAAATAAAAAAAATTGGGGACGACATCGACTAAATGAGAAATCACAGCCATTCACCCATTTTATAGACTCCCATCACAAATGGCGTGTAAAGGAATAATAAAAAAATACAAGACTATATAAAAGCGAGCCATAGATTTAATATGTTCCCAATCCATCACAAATGGCGCCGAAAATAAAATAATAATAGTAAAAAAAATACAAGGACTATATAAAGGGGGGGGCACCAAAATTTTATATTAAAAAAATATATATATAAAGCCATCTGCCTGTTTTATACGTTTCCATCACAAATGGCGCCGAACATTGTATAAAAATATATAAAGTAAAAATTCAAGACTCTATAAGAGGGGGACACGTATCTTGTTTTCGTAGCTGGCCAAGTTGCAGGCCTAGCAGCTGATTAGATGTGTCGCTCGGCACACCCGACAAAGTGACTCAAACCTGACGAGAGGAGGTGGAGGCATCGCCGGCGGAGCGGTGAATCATGGCGAAAACATTAACATGCCTCATTTCCCCCAATGAGGTAATGGGATGGACACGGACACACGGGTATATCGCAAGATACTGGCGGGATGGCTTTCCTGAATCAGTCTTCCTATCAGCATAAACAGGAAGCCCCCCGCTTCACAGCTACTGAACATGTGCTATATAGCTCTTCGGCGGCCCGGCGCGGTTTAACCCTTTCGGCAAGGAAAACACTTTGGTTTCTCTGATACCAAACCGAGATTGTGAAGAACAAAATAATTATTTGGGGGGGGGGGGTAAAGAAACCAAGACCTAAAGAAACTATCAAGGTGAAGAACAAGTTAGTGTATTCACTAACTCAAAGAGTCTGTAGGAGAGACGTTCATCACACCTGCCTGACTTCACTCCTATTATGAAAGGCCCAATAAGCGTCTCCAGCACGAAGGGTTGAACTGGCCCTGTACAATGTATAGTTAATGAAGGGAGATGCAAAGCTAAATCGGTGAGACTGTTCAAGACATTATCCAGGTCCAAGTCAGCCCCTTTCATAATGTGAGTGAAGTCAGGCAGGTGTGATGAACGTCTCTCCTACAGACTCTTTGAGTTAGTGAATACACTAACTTGTTCTTCACCTTGATGGTTTCTTTAGGTCTTGGTTAATGTGTAGAGATGGCGTACCAGTAATGTAACGCTTGTGTTGCAGTACTGCGCACTCTGATTGGATCGTTTGTTGTTGAAGGTACACTCCAGCCAAAAATTCACAACGACAAATTCTTCTGTGGACGCAAACGATCCAGCTGCCAATCGTGACGTGAATTCTAGAATATGGTTTCACACCCGCTCCCAGCTGGATCATCATCTATGGAAACCAACGAAAGCCGCCTTAAAATAGAAACTGCATCCTCAGAGAAAAAACAAAAATCAAAGAAGCCGAGCGCTGAATGGGGGTCAGAGGTCAGGAACCAGAAATGGAATATTTATATCCCCAAAAAGGGAGTCTCTGATGTTGACCCGTGTTTGGAAAGCAGGTTCCAGAACCAGCGAGGTCACGTAGAACAAAGCCAACAGGACACGCGGAATCTTCATTAACTCTTCTGGAGCGGGTTACAGCCAGGAAACATATTTCCAAATGCGGATCAGGGTCACGGCATGTAATATATCTGAGCACGAGCCACTCCGTTAGGGGTTCCTTCATATCTAAAAAGAGCCCCCCCCTTTTATAATTTAAGGGCCCTAAGCATATTTTGAAAATTACCAGGTGGGGAGAACATCTGTTGTGCCCCAAGAACTTTATACAATCCCTGGCGCTGGAAACGACCCCCAAAACCTAAATGTATCCCTGATAGCAGGTTCAGGACATCATTCTTCTTAATGGAATTTAGAGACCAAAGTGGCTTCCCCCACCCGACCTATTAAAATATTACTACCACCAAAAAATATATCGGATCTCTAATGTAAAAAAAAAAAAAAACAAAAACACAAAAAACCTGTAGAACACACTGGGTTATAAAAGGTAACGCTTAATTTAGCCTGTGTGTAATATACCCCACCTTCATCTAGATTGTAAGCTCCTTTGACCAGGGCCTCCTCAGCTGTCGTTCAAGTTGTTAGGCGACACACTACTAGTTATGTCTCCTTTATCCATTGTACAGCGCTGCGGAATATGGATGGTGCTATACAAATCGATAAATAATAAATATTGCCATAGAAACGGATGTAATAGTATTGCAGACTACTGGTTGCTATGCCGACACCGCCATTTTTCGCACTGACTCCTGGTTGGAGATCAGAGGCCTCATCACCAGAGCGAGGAAGAAGACGGGACAGAAGTCTAATTTTCAAACTAAAATATAAAAAAAAGCCTTTGCTAAAACCAACTTTTAAGAAATTGTATCTATTCACGAAGCTCGGAGCAGTTGGCGGGGGATCTCCATCACGGTTCCTCAGGTGCCACCTGCAGTCATAAAGGTTCTCGACTTACACCGCGGAGAACACGTTCCCGATATAACCAGCCCGCTCGGGGAACGGCCGTAAGCCTTTCTGTAAACAGACACAGTTTCTCAGAAAATCCAGCAGACCGTTCTCTTCTTTGTGAGGTGGAATCGCTCGCGATCGGCCCGTGAAGGCAACACGCAAACAGTCTGCTGGAAAGAGGGCAGGAGGCGACGGCGAGCCAAAGGTCAATAATTAGCAATTCATTGTTAAAAGTGAATTGCAGTAATGCGTATATGGAGAAACACGTACAAAGCGTCCCTTTGCCGTTTCGACAGTCCCTCTGTATGAGGGCATCACTGGGTTCCACAGCCTTAAAAGCCCCAATAAACTTCATTCTTTGTCAAAACTAATTTGATAATTTAAAAATGTATAAAATCTAATATTTTCAAGAGTTAAGAGATTTTTAAGGTGATAAAATGGATTTTTGTACCCCCCCCCACTCTGCCCGACCCTTACAGAGGTTGCCAGCTGGAGAAAAAAAGCTGAGCAGCTTGTAATGGCGGCTGTTTGAACAGGAAGTTGTAGAGCAGATTGCAAATCACTTCCTGTGATCTCATAGGCCAAACGAGGAAGTGGCAACCAAACCCGATACTGGGAAGTGAGGTGATGGCAGACATATTCCAGGATAGAGATTCATTTCCAACTCATTAACTAAAAGCATTAACCCCTAAGAATTGTGGGCATATTTTAACTCCATTCATTTCCGACACTATCCTATGACATCATAACCCAAACGTTCACTGCTGCAGAAGCCACCCGCCGTACAACTTGCACAAGGGCGGTCAGAACAGCTTACAATTAAGTTATACACATGCAGAGCAAAGGATTCTAGACAGACATATATGTAGTTGTATAACCTAGAACAATACCGGAACAGCGTTCCGTAACAGTCTATTCCGTTCTATTGTCTTCTTGGATTAGCCAGACGGGGCAATTTACCACCGACGGGCGTTCTGGGTTGGACCCCACGTTATAGGGACTTTCGCAGTCGTTTTTTTACAGTGAGGCTCCTTTAATTAAACGATATTAAGCTCGGCACAGCATTCCTACGGGAAACACTCCGCAGAGCAGTCTCTGCTTCCATGAGACAGGGGGAAAGAAATGTCCAGAATTTGCCCTACTCGCGGAATAAACCGCCCGGGACACGCAGCTTCTCACGAAGCCTTCAAAGCCTAACGCGACAATTCGAGAACTTTCAAGTCGGTCCAAAAAGATCACGACAACAAAGAATTCCATACAATAAGAGACGATGTTGAATGTACAGAAGGTCACATCGTGGTGACGCTTCCTCTGCCCCTCGGGGAGGCTTCCTGACGCTCTCTCTCCGACGGACGTAGTAAGACCCCAGATGATAAACACAGTCAATCTCTACATCATTTTGTTTGGATTTGGCCATCGAGGATCGCATCGTCCGTCAGAAACGGGCATTTCTCACATTCTTCAGATCGTGTTATTGTTCATTTTCAGCCCCCCCTCCCCATAGTAACGGCGCTACTGGGGGCGCTACAATTAAACGTAAAGGTTTAGGGTCCTATAGAAGGAGAAGAATGGGCAGAATGGACGAGCCAAATGGCTCCGGCGTGGGATATTTCCGTGCTGTACTGAAGATAACGGCCACAACGCCTCGTTGGGCAAGTGGGCTTTTCCAGCTTGAGGGGGGCCGATGAGATTTGACGCCCATCAACTGTCCAGCCCTGACGTAACGAAGACGTCAAACCGCATCTTTCACCAATTCTTCTCTTATTAGATTTTTATTTTTATTTTATTTTATTAATTTTTTCCAGAATAAAATATATATTTTTTTATTTTTACAAACCTGAAATACCACCACGTTGCCAACTGATAACGTAACATGCGCGTTGCGTGCGTTTCCCCCCCACCCTAGAATCCGAACGCTTTAACATCATATTTAATGTCAATAACCCATCAGAGCCGGTTAATCTTCTGCCAAGCGGGGGTCTCGGCTTTATTGTTTAGACCGTCAAATAAATCAGTTTGGAAGGGCCTCGCTTTTATGGATCGAAGCGGTTGACGGTCCGAGGCGCGGAGTCCTCGCGGACCCAATTAGAGCGGACTTTAAGAAGCGGTTAATAAAAACAGAACAAAAGCAGAAAAATGGCCATTCATCGTTGCGGATGTATTTGCCGAACCTCCGGAGACCTTAATTAAGACGCTAGAAGAAAGATATATAAATTAGTGTAACCCCCTCGGAGGGCGATACGCGGGGGGCTCCAACCGCAATGAACTTAACTTGTTTGCATTTGTTGGCATCTTCTGTGACATCAGAACGTGAAGGGGATGCGGCGATGATGTAAAGGGGATGCAGCGATGATGTAAAGGGGATGCTTCTTGCTCTATACATCTGCTTCCAGCGGGGGGGGGGGGATTTAGCCATCATACACATAAAGAGTTGTGATGGCTGGAGTGTCCCTTTAATGCCCATTTAACCCTTTATGGAAAAGCAAGCCGGCGGGGGCTGCAGGGAGCGCTGGGAGACGTTCGTTTCGGTGAAGCGGAAACACAGTAGAGATGGGAGTGTTTCTTGGCACGCGGGGAGCTCCGAGCGGGTCTCTTATCAGGCCCAACACTCCGCATTCCTTTCCAGTTTGGTAACCAAGAAACCCAACGGTAGAAAGAAAGTCGCCGCGGCCCGGTGCCCGGGGGGTATCCGCGATAATGAATGGCTGTCAGAGGAGGAACGGCATAAACAGCGCGCTGAACGCACCGTGACGAGGCCGGCTACTGTGTGACCTCTCAGGTGACTCGTCTGGCCGGCTCCTGCGCGACAGGACAGACGGGCTTATTGCCAACGGGACAGATACCTGTCCGCCTGCCAGAGAGAGATGGCATGGGGGCACAAACAAAATATATATTAAATCAGCAGAAACATTCCGCTGGTTTCCATGGCAACTGCTCTTCATTTATAACACTAGCCCAGAACTGCGCTCTTTCCTCGACACTCCGTATATTACATTATTTTGCACGGATTCTGTGTTAACCTCGATGAGCACAGTCCCGGGACCCCCGCCGTGTAACAGCCCCCTCCACGCTCTGTACATGAAGTGACCTACAGCGTGACTTGCCCAGTGGCAAGGAGCCGACCGCCATGATTTACAGGCAGCCTGACCGCTCCAGTAACGGCATTCACCCGATTAACCCAGAAACCGCCCCGGAATGTGAGAACGCGCTCTCTCGTTCCACTCCAGAGGAAGAGATTTATGAGACGCGGGCGCAGCGCCCACCTGACCCCATCGGGGCGGTAAGGGAGGAGGCGGCGATTACCACCCCCCAACCCCCCCCCCCCCGGTGACAAACAAATGAGCCAAGAAGACCTGGATCTCTAACTCCTTTATGGAGTGGACAAAATGTCTTCTGTTTGGTAGCCAGAATCTGCCCCATTCGGCCCCCGTCTAGTCGCCCGTTTCTTCTGCTGTTAAGACGCAAATCTTAATCAGTCGTTGGTCTCGTCTTAGATTCAGGAGCCGTATGTCTATACCATTCGTGTTTAAATCCCCTCGCTGTATTACCCTCTACCACCTCTGCTGGGAGGCTGCTCCACTTATCCACCACCCCCTAAGTAAAGCAAAACTTCCTGACCTTAAGTCTAAGCCTCTGACCGTCTAGTTTCAGATTAGTTGCCGTGGTGATAAGGACACTTTTGGGACCTGACTGCCCAAATTCATTAGCGGGGGTCTGCCGCACTATTACAGCTGCTGCCCATAGCCTGTGCCTTCTAATTCCCGGTTAGTGCAATCGCCATGGAAACAGTTGTTTTAAAGGGTCTGATTTACTTGATTGGAGCAGAAAGCTTTGCCACCTTCTGACACAGATAATTTGCTACAAAACGGCCGCCGGAAAAAGTCGGTTGCCACAAAAAAAGGAAGCCGGCGCGGCGACGCTTCACTAAATATTAACTCAAAGCTACATGGCTGCCTGCGCCCCGGCAGCTGAATGGCTAATAACGATCAATCACCCCGGACAGGACTGACAAAGAGACCAATTTCCTCTCATACACGCCCGGGGGTGAGAAAACGGCTAGTGGCCCCAAGCGCTCAAACGGCTCCTGGGGACCGTTGCCACGGCAGAACGCACAGAAACAGAGGTTTCCCCCCAGCGAGAGCCGAAACGACCGGTTCCTTCACCGTTTCACTCGGCGAGGAACAGGTCCGTCCGGCTCGGCCACACAGGGGGAGGTAAAGCAGTAGCTAGCCCGGCATTAGAAGGGTTAACGTGCAACAATCTCATATTTGCTAAATGTACTTATTTTGGTTAAATCCTTTTTGCAGGGAACACCAAGTTGTCACGTGAAACAGAAGCAGGTCCTGACGAGTGGTTGCCATAGAAACCTAATGGCTTCAAAGTTTGTGTTGCTTTTCTGTGACCCGCTAAGGTCTATGCCATGGACTCGTTGGCTCCAATACTAAAACTAGACGGTTGGAGGCTTCGATGGAATGTAAGGAGGTTTTCCTTTACTCAGAGGGTGGTAGATAAATAGAACAGCCTCCCAGCAGAAGTGGTAGAGGGTAATACAGTGAGGGTATTAAACATGCATGGGATAGACATACGGCTCCTGAATCTAAGACGAGACCAACGACTGATTCAGGTTTGATGGGGTTGGATATAAAGAGAGGAAAGTTTGATGATAAACGGCAATGAACTCCTCTCTATTCTGCGTTTGGTCGCCTCGAGGAGAGAAAGGAGCCATAAATCTGCCGGAGTGACGTGACCGTCGGGTTAAGTGGGGAGCTGTCTGACGGACGACGTGCTGTCACACACCTGCTGCATTTAGAGAGGGCGACGTGGGACCCGCCCCCCACCCCTGCACACGGCACCAATGCATGCGCTGCGCGGGGTCACCTATCCCCTCCGGCTGCGTCATCGCATCCACGGGACACGCAGGAAAACAAACCGTGTCACCCAAGGACAGAGCTTACGAAGACATCCTAATTAACACGTTCACTTCCAGCACGATTCGCATTTAAAGAAAGAAAAAAAAAAGTCCTTAACGAACATTGTGTTCTTATCACCGTAGCAACCAGCGTAGCGACGCATCTATTGGGAACACTCCATTGGTTGAAAAGATCATTTTCCGTACTTTATAGCAAGCGAATGAACTCGGCTCGGTACATGTAAAGCACGGGGGTTTATCACAGGGTTTTTACTAAAAAAATTTGTCACTTGAAGTTTTATGGAAATGAAAACTCCTTGAAATAGTATATTTTTTAGAACTCCGACTGAAGTCACTGAAGCCAATCACATCTCTTAACACGCAAAATATCAGTGATCAGATATAGCCTATGGCCAGCTGGCAAGCACCTGCATTCTACTGAGCATGCTCAGTGAGCGTACTGCGGTACACTTCCTGCCTTCAGCAGAGCACGCCGGGGGAGGATCTAAATGTATCGGAAGTGATCCAATCACTAAGGAATGCCTGCGCACCCATGCAAAATATGGAACCTAACCTGTAGATGACAGACATATATACACACACACACACACTTTATACTAAATCTACATATATATTTTACACGTGCATATGTAATCAAAAAAGCCCTATCTGTACTAAAATACAGGACTTGGGGGGGGCAATGGTGGGTGTGAAAACCTTGTCATGGAAGGGTTAATTCAAGTTAAAAGTGAGACTCCTCACCAACCTGCTTCTACTGGCGGGTAGCACACGGCAGCTCGTATATGCGACTGATTTTAGTGATCCCATTGCGATTAGTAAGCCAGGCTCCATTGACGCGCATGGTGCTAAGCTCTCTTCAATCATTTTTATCTATAAACAAGAAAAACAAATAGAAGAGCTTCTATGTGTACCGGGGCAGTATAGATCCTGTGTGCGTATACCTGGGCAGTATAGATCCTATGTACGTATACCTGGGCAGTATAGATCCTATGTGCGTATACCCGGGCAGTATAGATCCTGTGCGCGTATACCCGGGCAGTATAGATTCTATGCTCGTATACCCGGGCAGTATAGATCCCGTGCGCGTATACCCGGGCAGTATAGATCCTATGCGCGAATACCCGGGCAGTACAGATCCTATGCACGTATACCCGGGCAGTATAGATCCTATGTACGTATACCCGGGCAGTATAGATCCTATGTACGTATACCCGGGCAGTATAGATCCTATGTACGTATACCCGGGCAGTATAGATCCTATGTACGTATACCCGGGCAGTATAGATCCTATGTACGTATACCCGGGCAGTACAGATCCTATGTACGTATACCCGGGCAGTATAGATTCTATGTACGTATACCCGGGCAGTACAGATCCTATGTGCGTATACCCGGGCAGTATAGATCCTACGCGCGTATACCCGGGCAGTATAGATCCTACGCGCGTATACCCGGGCAGTATAGATCCTACGCGCGTATACCCGGGCAGTATAGATCCTACGCGCGTATACCCGGGCAGTATAGATCCTACGCGCGTATACCCGGGCAGTATAGATCCTACGCGCGTATACCCGGGCAGTATAGATCCTACGCGCGTATACCCGGGCAGTATAGATCCTACGCGCGTATACCCGGGCAGTATAGATCCTACGCGCGTATACCCGGGCAGTATAGATCCTACGCGCGTATACCCGGGCAGTATAGATCCTATGTATGTATACCCGGGCAGTATAGATCCTATGTACGTATACCCGGGCAGTATAGATCCTATGTATGTATACCCGGGCAGTATAGATCCTATGTACGTATACCCGGGCAGTATAGATCCTATGTACGTATACCCGGGCAGTATAGATCCTATGTACGTATACCCGGGCAGTACAGATCCTATGTGCGTATACCCGGGCAGTACAGATCCTATGTACGTATACCCGGGCAGTATAGATCCTATATGAAAGGCCAAGGAAGCAAAAAGCAGACGCTATAAACGCGATCAGCATCCAGCAGCCTTGTTAAAAATCACGACGTTTCTTGATATATGAATTCTTTGGGAAGCCATTTATCACCGGCCAGGCTCCCCTCCGCAGCGGGTCCCTCTCGCCGAGGGCCGTGTCATCCCTCGGACTGATTAATTAGCCAATCGGAGGCCAATTTTTCACACGCCGCTGCCGCTCGCTTTACTCCGGCTAGCACTCGCCGGAGGAGGCGCATTAAAGCCAACTCGGCTCTTTTTAGCACCGGGAAAAGCGGTGGACGCGGAAACAAGGAGATATAAATCACCGAGGGGTCCCCCCTGGGCTTCGTTCGCCCCGCTAACAAGGAGCCGGAAAAATGAGAGGCTTTAACCCCTGTGTGGGCACGCACGGCACAGAAAGGGTTAATCAAATAGGCAGAGAATACTTTGACACAATGATTAACGGTCACATTCTCTGGATGGAATTCTAGTTCTAGCCCGGAAACCGGCCGTCCCAGCAAAATGACCAACCGTCAACTTATAAATATATATATAAAATAAAAAAAAGCTTAAAAAAAATAAATTAAACCTATAGTTCCCAAACAGTCTACTTTTATCGTGAGAAAAGACCGGGATTATTTAAAAAACGCTGGTAAAAAATAAAGAAATAATCGAGCTTTTATCCATGTTTGGATTAGAAGAATATTTTACGGGGCGCTGTTTGGGGAGAACATGAAACGTGCGGGTATGAAAGGGTTAACGCACGTGCGCGGTGAGGTCACCCGTGTTGCTATTCCTGTAATTCCCTGCCGCAGCGGCCCGTAACCTTATAAATAAAAGCCAGGCTAGCATTCCAGGCCGTAACCGCGCCGGGGTCACCAATCCATATCGCTGATAAGACTCCGTCAGGAAACACAGCTGGATGGAGGAAGGAAACAGGGAGAAAAAAAAAAAAAAAAAAAGGAATAAGAAAAATATTATGAAGGAGAAGGCTTCCAGGAAGTGCGAGGCGATAAAAGCCATGTGTTTTCTTCTTCTATTCCTTCTGGGCTGTAATGAGGAGCCCATAAAAAATATAGAAATAATAAAATTTTATTATATTAGTACGAATTTAAATTTTAACAAAATTTGCCAATTTTGTTTATTTGTAAGAGTGTCCGAAAAAAAAAACCCAAAAAAACAAAGCATCTTGTCTTCATTCATCTGCTACTCCTCGGTATCAGCTTTTGTTCGCAAGAGCTTCCCGCAAAGGGGCGGAGCCTCAGCACAAGCCCGCCACCCCCCCATCTGTACCTCTCTATCTCCGCGAATCCATCTGCATAATTTGGCTTCTTTGGAGCACTTCCAATAGAAGGCGGAGCTTTTGCAGAAGAGCTCCGGGAGGACTGGTTAACGGAAGCGTACGGTGGAGAAACCAGAGAGAGGGGGGCGAGTGAGAGAGGGGGGCGAGTGAGAGAGGGGGGCGAGTGAGAGAGGGGGGCGAGTGAGAGAGGGGGGCGAGTGAGAACTAAATTTTGTTTTTTTGTCCATATATACAAACAATATATTGATTATTGACGGACGCACAAACTACAACGCATTACAATTTTAGTTAAAATATATTCATAAAAAAAAATAGTTTCAGATGCACTGTGATGTCATTTCATGTGGAATAGTAAACATTCCTCCCCCTCTTATTTCTAGCTCAGGAGCCCCGGGGAATGCCAGGCAAACCCAGCGTATGAAGAAGACAGGGTTACTTCACACCTGGTATTTTGCGGACAGAGCCACAGACACCTGGAAGGCGTGGACGTGTATCTACCACGCTTGAAATGTACAGGAGTATTAACGGGGGAACGCCCAAGAGTAACGGCACGTGTTAAAGCCCAGCGGGTCTGAGCTTCACGGCCCAGTAACCGGTAATATTTTTTTTTATATCCGCCTCTAAAAAAACAACAAAGAATTAGAATGGGCATGAAAAGGTTCTAAGCACCAGAGCCAAGCGAGCGAAAGCGTTTCATTAACCTTCCCAAATACTCACAGATTATTAAAAATAGATGTTTAAGCACACGATTTAAGACCTTGACTTCTTTTAACTGCCATAATGAGCTGCTTAGGGCCCCTGCTTGTTTAAAGGGCCCCCGAGATGCCGACGAGGGGAGATCGGCTATAACCGAATCCCAATACATCCAATTTCCCACCGTCCAAAAGCTCAGACTTCCCTCTAACGTGGAAGACGCTCCACCGATGGAATTTTACCAAAAGTATTAAATTCTACCTTAAACCAGACCCCAACTCTTCAGGCGCCGGTACGTAAGTCAGGGTTAGTTTCGTCTTGATACGTCAATACAACATCACCAGAGCCTCCCCCGCCGGCTCCCACACTGGAACTCCCCAAAAGGGTTAAATGGTGGACGGCGCGGAGACTCGCGGGATCTGGGTTACCGGGGGGGCGGCAGACAATCGGATCGAGATATCGAGCGGAGATTGTACGTTTCCAGCGGTGTCACCGCTCCGGCTATTGTATGCAAATGAAGAGGGCGGGGGGGGCGAGCCGAGACCCTCCATGAATCAAACGCCGTTATTACAGCGCCCTGAAACGCGCTAAGACGGGGCGAGCGCACTTAGCAGACCGAGCATTAATCACCAGATCGCAAATCAGATAATCCAACCCTGCCAAGAAAGAGCTCCGGCCGGTTACACGGCGACTCTGAGTCCAGTGCGTGATAATAGCAGCTCACACTCACACTCATTCTAACCTCAACACAAAGAGAGCTCAGAGAGGAGGGATATCACACACATAGACAGAAGGGAAGTATAAATGTTGGTGCAATAAAGGAACATTTACTTTACCGAGAGGGGTTAGATAAGAGGAACAGCCTCCCAGCAGAGGTGGTAGAGGGTAATACAGCGAGGGTATTAAACATGCATGGGATAGACATACGGCTCCTGAATCTAAGACGAGACCAACGACTGATTAAGGTTGGAGTCTTTACAGCAGGAGAGTTTGCTGTAAACTGTTAGTTTATGCTCGCGGTAAATATCTCGAGCGACTCATTTTGTTCCGTTTGGTGCAATAATTTCTTATCTTCTACATCTGTCCCGGCGACGTCACAGTGATGTCACAGCGATGTCACAGTGATGTCAAAGTGATGTCACAGCGATGCGCATGCCGGTGACATCAGACACATTCCACGGAAAATAACGAGTGTTTCTTCTATTTCTGGGTACGAGGCAGCCGTGGCCGATTCCTGCGTTCCTCCTCGCTTCCTCTCCCCGGGCAGCTGCAGCCCCGGCTGTGCAGCTGCTCCCGACATCCCTCCATGAACAGAGCGAGAACACCGACACGCTTCTGAAGACCCCCGCTCGTCATTAACACACGATGTGCTTTACACGCTAACCTTAATCATTCAGGAGCCGTACGTCTATCCCATGCATGTTTAATACCCTCACTGTATTACCCTCTACCACTTCTGCCGGGAGGCTGTTCCACTCATGTACCACCCTCTCTGTACAGTAAAGCTTCCTTACTTTCCATCTCGGCCTCTGACCCTCTAGTGTTAGATTCTGGCTTCTTGTTCTAACATTTCTCCTCCAACCCGGAGATACCGAGTTACCTTAGTCTATCTTGATCAGTTTTGCTCTTGAGTGAACACAATCTTCACGTCTTGTTTTCAGGACCTGCATGATTATTCCTCCCCGTTATACTATCTCTCCCCTTTTATTAAATGTGCCGATTGTCCGAACGAGTGGCCACAAAACATCAAAATGTAAATCCGGCATTGTACGGATTTAAACGAATTTGCACAGAATAAAAAAAAATAAATAAAAAAAATATATGTACCTGTGGAGAAGCCTTCTTAGTCTTTTCTCGTTTCCCAAAGATGCAGGCCAGGTCGGTGTCGCTGCGGCACGAAAGGTCCTTCCCTGTTAGAAAAGCGGAACGTTATTAATCACGAGGATCTCCAAAGCGGGTCACACAGAGGCCAGACTCAGGTTGCCCCCCGCAGAAGCCCCCCGGCCCTTTGTAACAATGATATTATATATTACAGGACTCAGGGCCCGGGGTATAACAAGATGCACGGTGGGGTTAAACCGGTGTCTGCTGTACTTTTTGTTATTCACGTTTTTAAATACGAACGACCCTTCCACTAATTGCCCCCCACGGCCACGTTTTTACCCCTGGGTCACATGCATGGGAATTTAGAAACAATTTGTGGGGCAGATTCACTAAGAGGTGCATAAAAAAAATAAAAAAAAATAAAAACACTTTCTCCCCCTCTTATAAGCAGGATGGGAGGGGGGGGGGTTATTACGACACGAAAATGCCCAATTTTAGGTAATTTCAAACTTGTTAAGCGATGGAGGCAATTAAAGGAAGGATTTGCAGAGTGATGAGATAAGCCGTGCAAATTCCCATGTCATCTTTTCATGACCTTAAGCGAGACGCCGGCCTGTCACGGCTCAACCGAGTGCAAGCTCTGCAGGCTGTTTTACCGCTTTAAGAACTGGGGGGGCTCCTAATATTTTTATTACCGACACTAAAACAAGTCTTCAAAAAGGTTCTCTTTTTTCACCCCAATTGTAGTTTTCAGGCAGCTGCATATCAGCCGTTTGTATGATTCTCGCTCTGTTATCTGATCCCCGATCTACTACCCCCCCGACTCCTTATCATACTGCCTGTGGGGAACAATAGAACGGCTCAGTCTTAATCACCCAGCTGGACTCTCTGACTAGTGAAAGTCTATGGAGGAACGGACTTCATTAGCATCGCCATAAAGCATCAGCTCAGTGCGGTGTTTGAGCCGGGAAAGTCACCCAGAATATCACATGACTGACAGCGACGGCGGCTCCAGATAAAGGGAGTTTATTGGGGCAAAATGAGATAAAAGCAGGTTCTTCTTCAACTTCTGATACTTATTGTATTTTTATTACCATGTTTTTTTTTGGGGGGGCGGATGCCGCACAGCAGTGAACACAAGGAGAGAGCGCTAAGCGTGGGGCTCTGCAGCGACACGCAGGGCGACGGGATGAGCGGGTGTGATGGGCAGGTGTGATGGGCGGGTCTCGGCCCAGGGATTAGGCTGCAGGTGATCGGCTCATAGCTGCTGTAATGACATAATTAAATAAATACATGTGCCGATGTGCGTCACAAATAAATGAGCTTTCCCGCACGACCCGGATAACCTGGTTCCTTGCCTCACCGCGGACGGGTCCGCACGATACATGCGCGTGCGACGGAGCCGGTCACAAGAGCTTACAACCTAAACGTAGCTGGGTACTGACACACAAAGGGTTAACACCTCTGGTTACATAGCTCTAATAAGAAGCAGGAGGTCGCTACATGTTGGGGGCTTCCTTTAAGTTCGGCAGCGCGGCTGCGACCGTCTTGGAGAAATAGGAAAGAGTCAGCCCCCCCCCCATGACTCTCAGCCGCCCCGCAGGTCGGTGGCGTGGCAATGCTAAGAAATGCACAATATTAAAATAAAATTCAATATCATGCTAGAGGGTAGAAGATATACGATGTGAGAAAATTACACTTTACGGAAAGGGTAGTAGATACACTGAATGGACTTCGAGCAGAAGCAGCACAGGCAAACATACTAAAAGGTATTAAAGAAAGCTTTTTATGTTAGAGATGCTGATAATCAACTAAACAAAAAACCCAACCATTTCTGAATGACAATATTAGTTTTTAGGCGAGAATCTCTTCTAATGAGAAATCTTTTATGTGTGCATCTTCCGCCTTCTATGAGGTCTGTGCCGGCCCAGCATTATGGGAGTTGCAGTCCAACCGCTAAACCTGCTGCCCATGCAGCGTTCAGCCGGGCACAAGACCTTCGACACTATGGCTGCCATTCATGCATTTCGCATTGGGGTCCCTAGGGAAGACAGATTTCTGGAACTCCTATGACGCTCAGCCAAGCCCTTGGCATCTCAGAGACACATGGTTTACCGGTAAAACGGTCTATAGAGTGCATCTTAACACCGGTCCTCCTGAAAGATGATGGAGGGCATAGCTACGGGACGTTTCCGTTTACCCCAGACACCCAGGAGCGTGACCCCTTTTGCCCTTTGATTGCACGCTCACGGGACCAGGAAGTGAACGCGGAGACCGGGCTGATACATCATTCAGATTCCGGCACACGGCGGCCGGGAATGAGCCGCGTCAGGTCAGGGCGACACCTCTTTTCACATGAACTCTGTGCGTTCGGGGGGAAGGCGAGCGCTGGGACGCCCGGGGAAGGCGGAGAGGGAGGAAGTGAGTCAAGTGTTCAGCTGGCAAGCGTCCCGCCGCCTTCCAGAAAGTCTCGGTGACAAATGCTCTTGCCTCAGCGATTCCGATCCGGCTAAAAACGTCCTCAATCTGGTAAATTCCTAAATAATCTAAATTTCTCCTTTGAGGCTTCAACAAGACTTTTGGGGGCTCTCCCGTACCCCGAGAAGAGCGAGGATTGTGATGAACGTCAGAGATCCCAACAAACACAAAATACATTTAAATTAGGTTTATTATTATTATTATTATTTTTTAATGAAACAGTATTATACATTTCCAATGTTGCGCATAAATGAGGATTACGTTTTTGGTCATCTACATAATTTATAGAACCCAACATTCCGAGAGAAGGATTAGGATTCCGCAAATGAATCATAAAAGGAAAAAAAAAAAGAAAAAAAAAAATCAAAGTAGGAAAAAAAAAAAAAAAAAAAAAAAAAAAAAAAATCAAAACAGAAACCATGACTCTATCGAGAAAAATTCCAGCGAGCGCAGGTTAAACCGAAGTCTCGTCTAACCTACCGGTGAGCGAGTCCTGATGCATTTTATATATTTTTTTTCCCTTGTAGGGAGAAGTGGCAAGTGTTGGCATATTTTGGGGCATTAAAGTTCCTGATTAGGAAAACAAAAGCATTACAAATATTTGTTAAGAAAATATTTTAAAAATATCCTTATATTCTTTCCAGAGTAAGACATCTTCAAAATTTACCAAAAAAATTTAAATTCATATTTAGGTAATATCACCAAATTTGTTATTTTTTTATGTATTTTTTAATGAAATGCTTACATTTAAGCCGATTTATGCGTCAGGGGCAGAATTCCTCAGCGATATTTGTGTGAAAGCAAACAGCTGCATCAAAGACGCCCCCCCCCCATTTCCTCGTCGCAGCCCCTCACTCCACGCAGGGAAGGAACTCTCCGCCGGCAAAACAAACATGTTTTCTTACAGAGTCTCACGTACCGACCCACAGATCTCAGGGCGACTTCGAGTGTTACCCCCCCAAAACCCCCACATAATGGAGCTTATCCCAACGCCTTCAATCTACGATCCACCCCGGGGAGAAGGGCTGAGCCGGCCCTGTATAATGTATAATTCAACGTGAAGAGACTGAAGAGATCTCATTTAACTATACCTTATACAGCGCCGGCCAAGCTGGGGTTGGACCCCCATAGTGAATCGTGAAATCAAGGAGCTGAAACACAAATGTGACAGTTTAGTGAATAGTGCCCAGAGTCTCAGAACTTCTCAAAGCCCCGGGTTATTGCCCCGTCTCTACCCCCTCGCCTTTAAATAAATATGGGACGCCTGGCAAGGAAGACTCAAGCGGACTTCTGATATCAGATCACCAACGAGGGCGATGTTGGCCCCTAGAAGCCCTTTTTCCGCATGGTGCACACCTGCATTTTTGCTGCACCGTGCATCGGCAGGTAGGACCCTTAAAGGTGCCGTCCCACCTCGATAATTGCCAGCTAAGTGCTGCACCAAGTAACGGGAAGAGGAAAAAAAAACATTAAAAAGGTTTATAGAGATACTGGAGCTGCTTAGCAACAGAGTCGTGTTCTTCCAAAGCAAGCAGTCCGATCTCCTGGGTCAAGAGTAGGAAGCTTAGGTAGAACTTGATGGATTTGGGGTCTTCTTCCAACCTTATGAATTATATATAACTGCGTACAACTACGGCCTTTACACAGACCTGCAAACAGACCCCCTGCGTGTGACGGCAGAAACGGGCAGCCGGAGCAGAGGGAACAAACATGGCGCCTCGCCGAAAGACAAGAAGCCACACAGAAACCGTGCTTTACTCTAAAACAGGAATTCATTTATTTAACACGAGTATTTAGTAAAAGCGAGGAGGAAACGTCTACGCGGAACACGAGCTCCGGAACCTTCAGTCATCTTCGGAACGTTGGGTCCCGTCTTGTATTAAAGCGTTGCCCCCCCCCGGCGGTATAAATCACCGCTTTCCCATCCCCCATGGGGTAAAGCGTAAGGTCTGGAGAGGAATCCGGATTCATCGGTAGGCGGCAGAATCGCGGCGTGATCGTCCCCAGCCGGGTTTATTCCGCCCCCGGCCTCTCGCGGATTTTATAGGCCTTCCCTGCGTGTTAAATAGATGTGTGTTTGCAGTAAGCGCCTCCACCCAGGCGAGCCCCGGGGCGCCGCAGAAACAGCCGTCACACGTTAAACGTTCCTTATTTCGCAAGCCTGCACTTCTGACCCCCCGAGGAGCCGTCACGTAACGCTGCCAAAAACCGGGGCGACAAACCGGTTTATCTACCCCGGAACGCGGGCTGCTGTGAGGCAACCGTTTTTCGGGGAGGGTGGAAGGTGCTTAGGGCATGACATGTGGCAGAGATCATGTAACACGCAACACCTGCCGTGTTATAAAGATGGTCCATTGTCACACGCCCCCGGTGGGCCGAAAATGGCCCCATCTCATGATCAACAGACTCTCCAAGGCGAAAGACTTAGACACTGGGGGGAAGAAAGCTTGCTTTATATATTTCTGTTATTTGCAATAGAAGTATTATTTATTGATATGGCGCCATCATATTCCACAGCGCTGTACAACGGAATCACGCTGGAAAAAAAAATATTTAAAAGTTGTGCAAAAAGCTCTTGTACAATAAAGATGATGAATGAAACGGGGAGCCCTATGGATTTTTAGCATATCCCTGGCACTGTAAACAGTAACAACCCCCCATCCCCAGCGCTGTATACAATAATAACCCCCCCAGCGCTGTATACAATAATAACCCCCCCAGCGCTGTATACAGTAATATAACCCCCAGCGCTGTATACCATAATATAACCCCCCAGCGCTGTATACAGTAATATAACCCCCAGCGCTGTATACAGTAATATAACCCCCAGTGCTGTATACAGTAATATAACCCCCCAGCGCTGTATACAGTAATATAACCCCCCCAGCGCTGTATACAGTAATATAACCCCCAGCGCTGTATACCATAATATAACCCCCCAGCGCTGTATACAATAATATAACCCTCCAGCGCTGTATACAGTAATATACCCCCCCCAGCGCTGTATACAGTAATATAACCCCCAGCGCGGTATACAGTAATATAACCCCCAGTGCTGTATACAGTAATATAACCCCCAGCGCGGTATACAGTAATATAACCCCCAGCGCTGTATACAGTAATATAACCCCCCAGCGCTGTATACAGTAATATAACCCCCAGCGCTGTATACAGTAATATAACCCCCCAGCGCTGTATACAGTAATATAACCCCCAGTGCTGTATACAGTAATATAACCCCCAGCACTGTATACAGTAATATAACCCCCAGCACTGTATACAGTAATATAACCCCCAGCACTGTATACAGTAATATAACCCCCCAGCGCTGTATACAGTAATATAACCCACAGCGCTGTATACAGTAATATAACCCCCCAGCGCTGTATACAGTAATATAACCCCCCAGCGCTGTATACAGTAATATAACCCCCAGCACTGTATACAGTAATATAACCCCCAGCACTGTATACAGTAATATAACCCCCAGCACTGTATACAGTAATATAACCCCCCAGCGCTGTATAGAATAATATAACCCCCCAGCGCTGTATACAGTAATATAACCCCCCCAGCGCTGTATACAATAAACTCCCTTGATCTGCCGACCTGGAGCCACCGTTGCTGTCAGTCATGTGATATTTTGGGTGACTTTCCCGGCTCAAACACCACACTGAGCTGACACTTTATGGCGATGCTAATGAAGTCCGTTCCTTCATAGGCTTTCACTAGTCAGAGAGTCCGGCCGGGCGATTAAGACTGAGCCCTTTTATCAAATGCCACAGGCAATATGATTCAAACAAGCAGCTGCCTGAAAAACATATTACGGGGCAAAAACTACAACTAGTTTAAAAAAAGAATGGTTTTTGAAAACAAACTAGTAATAAAATATTTGGGCGGAATTTCTCTTTAAAAAGTTTAACAAGAGGGTCCAAAACACCGCTTATATAACTACAGGAGTAAAAGAAATGAATAGCTGAAATATCCGCAGCGCGGCCCCTGTACAAACATCAGCTGGTTTTCCCAGCGTGTTTTAGGTGATGCTTAATCGTCATGCGACATAAAAGCGGACACGGATTGCATGGAAACTGAAAAGTTCCCTAAAAGTTTGTTTTTATTTGATTAACCTTTAGTGTGCCAGCCATGTGCACGGGGGAGGGGGAGCTAAAGTATATAAATATATAGGCTGAGAAACACCGACATGCGTGACCAGGAAGCAATGAGCACCTGGTTCACAGTCGCCACCTGGTGGCGGCAGAAGCCCCATAGCGTATGGAAGCGCAGGTCGCGCATGGAAGTCGCAGTAACCTCCGATGTCAGCTCTCTTCTAGAAGGATTGGGCCCATTTCATCACCGCAGTGTAGCAATCATGTTTGTCAATACGAGCTGTAATTACATGGGGGGGGGAATAATTGCATCGTGGCTTGTATGTTTAAAGGCGCTTGTCTGAAGCACCCCCAGGCCAAACACACTAACTTCACAATTATCCACCCCATATAATTACTCTCTCCACGTCGCGCAACATAACCGACTGACTCAGGGACAGGGAGAAAAGCATCAGGAGAACTCAGTGACCGGCTGAAGCGCTGATATTAAATATTAAAGTTCCACATACGGCATATTTACCTTATACGATGTTCAATAAGCGCTGCAGTAATGAGTAATCAATCCGAATAGAAAAAAATAAATTAATCACAGGAATACCATAAACCAGAATGATTTGAAAATCTGTGTCGTAATAGCGTAAGCAGGGGAGGAAGATTTTTTTTTTTTTATAAAGCATGGCTTTGAAGTTAAACATTTTTTGGTAAAATGTTAAACAAAATAAATAGTATGGATTAAATAAATAAAAAAAAAAAAAAAGAGGCCATAGCAGCCAATGAAATGTTAACGTTGAATGGACCGTTCCATTGGTTGCTGTGGTGAAAAGACCACTTTTGCTGAAAATGTACAATATGAGGTTTTGCAATTACAGGCACATTTGCGCAACTGGCGCAAAACTATGTACCTGGCCAAGGTTCTGGAGTCCCATTTATTGGTAGAAATTAATAGTTTTTGCTCATTCACACAGGTGGCTCGCAAGTTAAAAATGAACCCATCTCCGGCCGAGATGCTTACCTTTGGCGAACTTCATGTAATGCACTCGCTTCTTGGAAGATTTGGACTTCTCTTCCAGGCTAAATGACTTCTTTTCTTCCTTAGGAGGCGGATCTAGAAGAAGCGTCAAAATGTTTTTAGTGACATCATAGAATTTAAGATTCTGAGCATGCAATTCACAGAAATAAAGCACTCTGACAGCAACAGCTGCACAGCAACAAACCCCAAAAGGTGTTTACGGGGCGGCATCCGACATTTGAGACGGCATGGAATAAACAAACGACTATCCCAAGGAGGAAATGACATCAAAAGCTGGAGTTTTAAACCTGAGCAGAATGATGAAAAATTACACTTCCAAGTCGCATCCCTTAAAGCAGAATTCCCACTCGTTATTACTCATTTCAGATTAAAAATAGTCTTATAAAAAAGAAAAAATATATTGTGCAGTTTTTTTTTGTTTTTTTTTTTTACATCAGTTCTAGTTTTTCCTCTGTTATCTGATCCCCGATCTACTAAACAAACAGTCTGATTCCTTATCATACTGCCTGTGGGGGGGGGGATAGAATTGCTCAGTCTTAATCATCCAGTCAGACTCTCTGACTAATGAAAGTTAGTGCGGTGTTTGAGCCAGGAAAGTCACCCAAAATATCACATGACTGGTAACGGCGGCTCCAGGTCTGCAGATACAGGGGGTTTATTGGGACAAAATGAGATAAATCCAGATTTATTTTTTTTTTTTTTACTGCCTACAATGCTATATACAGCTCGGGGGGGGGGTCACTATTGTATACAGCCCTGAGAGTTATGCTAAAGGGAAAAAAAAAATATTCCTTAACCTTTAAAAAAAGTACATGCACCGCTGCACAAATCCATCCACATTACAGCCTGGAGACTGCCGTGGCGACTCTGCCTGATTTAGTACCATGCAGTAATTACTGATCTCAGACGAGGTTTGGCTGCCAGCGATGGAGCAGATGGTGAAACGTTACCGACATTACGGACAATAACCGTTACTGCAGTCAGCGTGCGGGGAGAAGTCCCTCTTATTCCGCAGGTATGTACATCGGACCTGCAGAGCGGAAACCAGGGGCACCAAGCGAGCCCATCGGGTGGGATTTAATAGTGAAATTGCCTTTCGGCAAACTAGCTCCGTTACCAATACGGGATCACCGGCCAAACCTTGTGCAAGAATGCGGACTTCAGACTTCTGACAGATTGGAGGCAGACGGATTTTATTTCATAAGAATTAACTCGTAACTTACCAGAATCTGCCCCGCCGTGGAAGTTATTGAGCTCAGCCAGAATTTGGTTAAAATCGTCTTGATGGGCTATCCAGTTATCCTGGGGACGGAATAAACAAGCTTTAGAAATCACCAGCATCTTTCACAAACACCAGGCGACGTCAGGAGATGCTCTCAGGTCGCTATTCATTATAAAGGCTCAATACCGGCAATTCCAGCATGAAGGTCTGAGCTGGCCCCGTACAATGTAAAGTTCAACGTGTGAAGAGACTGCTAAGAAGCTTCACTGATTTGACTATACATTATACAGGGCCAGCTCTTGCGGTAGGGTCTCCTGCTAACGCTCGCTTTAGCGAATAAACCCTTTGGTTTGGAAGGAGGAGGGGAGGAACGGCCACCAGGGGGCGCTGACCATCCCATCATCGATAAGTATAGCCAAATTCATGTTACCACAGCGCCACCTTGTGGACACTAGCGATATAGATTTATTTAGCACCGCTATTGCGCAGCGCTGTACTACGGAAACATTAAATTGAGATGTTGCGTGAATATACTTCGTTTTCTAACAGTTTTAACGGCAAGCTATACGTAAAACGCTGCCGGATATGGCGCTGACACATAAATCGATAAATAAGGTACTTAACCTTACAACGGTATCCATAATATTAACAGACACGACTGGTGCTAGCTACTTCAATTGCACCGGGGTCAGTTTTCAGACTGGATCTCTCGGTATTACATTTGCTGAGACATTGTCTCAGTTATTACTGTTTTATATAGCACCATTATATCCTGCAGCGCTGTACAGCGGGTAAACATGAGAAGTGGTATATAAAATAATTTGACTGACAGAAGCAGGTAAGGTGGCAGCCTTCAGGTAAAGTGTATAAAACCAGCTATCACTGATGCATCAAACTTAGAAATGTTCAATGCAAAGGGTTAATACCTCATGGTTAACGGAGGCTCCAAGGCCCAGAGTGTTATTCTTGACTTGCACCCTGATGTGCTCCGTGGACCCCTGTTCCTGAGCTCCGAGACCCTGCAAACAAAATGAGACAAAATGAGAATTTACCACCGCCGCCCCCCCCGAAGGCTGTCTGCACCGCAAAGCGGATTAACAACACAACGAGCATCAACAGCAAAAAGAACCATCTCCCGCGCCACTGTGTTTGTTAAATGAAACGATGTGTTTCTGCTGCAAGCGGTTATTCACTGCTGAAAGAAGACAGAGATAACTTCGTTTTCCGCAGAGAACTGGCTGCAGACGCACACCGATGAGGTCATCAAATGCCTCAACCAATCAGCTGAGAACCTAAAAACTTTCTATTTCATCACCTGCAGCAAGGAACGCTTGTTTTGTCTCATATATTAGAGGGATCCCTCTCGCCCATCACACCGCCAGTGGATCTGGAACGGGGGGGGGGGGTTATTATATACACCAATGCCGGGTTTCTGCATAATTGTTTATTTTAATCCATGGGTTTAATGTATAAACGTCTACAATAAAGGGCTTGGGAAAAGTGGCCGATATTAACCTGTCCTGAGCTGATTTCTCATTCACAACGCGCTACAAGAACTTTAATATTAATAATAATAATAATAATAATAATAATACTACTACACTAGATAACCTAAACATTATGATTTTACGTGAAAAGTATTACATCATTATTTTGCCTTAATTGCTTTACAAAGCAGGAATGGGGGGGGGGGGGGTTGACACACACACTTTCCAAATACACATCAAAGCCAGATTCCAATTTGGTGAAGTTGGTATTAAGCTAAATAGAAGACATCTAGTACTCAAAACACCCCAAATAACTAACCAGAAACACAGAGATGAGGGAAAAAAAGGTTAAAATGCACCATAGTAACATATGGTATAAATTTAAATGACAAAAAAAAAATACATTACTACTACTGTACATACCGGGGCAATAGCAGCCACTGTCTGGACGGAGAGTATATAATATATAATATGAGGAATATACAGGATATAACGGGTTATAAGGACGGGATTAGTTATACGGGGGAGAGTATATAATATATAATATGAGGAATATACAGGGATATAACGGGTTATAAGGATGGGATTAGTTATACGGCCGGAGAGTATATAATATATAATATGAGGAATATACAGGATATAACGGGTTATAAGGACGGGATTAGTTATACGGGGGGAGAGTATATAATATATAATATGAGGAATATACAGGATATAACGGGTTATAAGGACGGGATTAGTTATACGGCCGGAGAGTATATAATATATAATATGAGGAATATACAGGATATAACGGGTTATAAGGACGGGATTAGTTATACGGGGGGAGAGTATATAATATATAATATGAGGAATATACAGGGATATAACGGGTTATAAGGACGGGATTAGTTATACGGCCGGAGAGTATATAATATATAATATGAGGAATATACAGGGATATAACGGGTTATAAGGACGGGATTAGTTATACGGGGGAGAGTATATAATATATAATATGAGGAATATACAGGATATAACGGGTTATAAGGGCGGGATTAGTTATACGGGTCGGAGAGTATATAATATATAATATGAGGAATATACAGGATATAACGGGTTATAAGGACGGGGTTAGTTATACGGCCGGAGAGTATATAATATATAATATGAGGAATATACAGGGATATAACGGGTTATAAGGACGGGGTTAGTTATACGGCCGGAGAGTATATAATATATAATATGAGGAATATACAGGGATATAACGGGTTATAAGGACGGGATTAGTTATACGGCCCGGAGAGTATATAATATATAATATGAGGAATATACAGGATATAACGGGTTATAAGGACGGGATTAGTTATACGGGCCGGAGAGTATATAATATATAATATGAGGAATATACAGGATATAACGGGTTATAAGGACGGGATTAGTTATACGGCCGGAGAGTATATAATATATAATATGAGGAATATACAGGATATAACGGGTTATAAGGACGGGATTAGTTATACGGCCGGAGAGTATATAATATATAATATGAGGAATATACAGGATATAACGGGTTATAAGGACGGGGTTAGTTATACGGGGGAGAGTATATAATATATAATATGAGGAATATACAGGGATATAACGGGTTATAAGGACGGGATTAGTTATACGGCCGGAGAGTATATAATATATAATATGAGGAATATACAGGATATAACGGGTTATAAGGACGGGATTAGTTATACGGGCCGGAGAGTATATATAATATATAATATGAGGAATATACAGGATATAACGGGTTATAAGGACGGGATTAGTTATACGGCCAGAGAGTATATAATATATAATATGAGGAATATACAGGATATAACGGGTTATAAGGACGGGATTAGTTATACGGCCGGAGAGTATATAATATATAATATGAGGAATATACAGGATATAACGGGTTATAAGGACGGGATTCGTTATACGGCCGGAGAGTATATAATATATAATATGAGGAATATACAGGATATAACGGGTTATAAGGACGGGATTAGTTATACGGGGGGAGAGTATATAATATATAATATGAGGAATATACAGGATATAACGGGTTATAAGGACGGGATTAGTTATACGGCCAGAGAGTATATAATATATAATATGAGGAATATACAGGATATAACGGGTTATAAGGACGGGATTAGTTATACGGCCGGAGAGTATATAATATATAATATGAGGAATATACAGGATATAACGGGTTATAAGGACGGGATTAGTTATACGGCTGGAGAGTATATAATATATAATATGAGGGATATACAGGGATATAACGGGTTATAAGCACGGGATTAGTTATACGGCCGGAGAGTATATAATATATAATATGAGGAATATACAGGATATAACGGGTTATAAGGATGGGATTAGTTATACGGGCCGGAGAGTATATAATATATAATATGAGGGATATACAGGATATAACGGGTTATAAGGACGGGATTAGTTATACGGGGGAGGAGAGTATATAATATATAATATGAGGAATATACAGGGATATAACGGGTTATAAGGACGGGATTAGTTATACGGGGGGGAGAGTATATAATATATAATATGAGGAATATACAGGATATAACGGGTTATAAGGACGGGATTAGTTATACGGCCGGAGAGTATATAATATAGAATATGAGGAATATACAGGGATATAACGGGTTATAAGGACGGGATTAGTTAAAGTTTATTAATTCAGTAAGAAATAAGAGGTTATTTTGGAGTCAAGAAGGATTTCTTCCCCCTACTAAAACGCCCCATTGCGCAGGCACGCTGCAGATGTTGGCGTTAAGTGATAAGTGCGGTTATAGCGGTTACCTTGCCTTTAGACCATCCCATCTTTTCCAACATTTTCTGGCCAAATTTGGACTCGTCTTTACTCCATGTGCTGTTTCTGGGATCCACCGACCACTTCTGCTTCCTACGAGCTGAGATAAGGAGGGTTAACGTTACGAACATACGCGGAAGTCACCCAGGAGACACGCGCAGAGCTATTAAGAAAGCTAATGGGAAAGGAGAGGCTCTCCCGACACTCAGTCAGCCGCTTTTTATTCCGGCTCGTTGCCATCTTATTCCGCTCTCAATGCTTGACAGAGGTCCGTTGCTTTAAACTCGTACAGCGAGCTCTGTACGGGGACTCTGCAGCTGTGGCGTCGGTGCCTGGGAGTTGTGTGAGTGTCCAGGTGGCAGTCTCTGAATGTTATTATTAGCGTGTCTGAGACAACTGTGACCACCTGCAAGTTGAATCTCAGTTTAATTTGAGTGAGGGCCAGAAGTAGTGTGAGTGGCGGGAGTGCTGGGGCACTTTTCATGTATCCTGCCCTAGGTGCCAAGACCCCCAGTTAACTAAAAATGAAGAGTGCAAGCTCCTGTGGTCAATTGAGGGGGGGTATACACTGACCACTCACATACGTATTTTGGTATTTGGTATTTGGTATTTTGACTGCCAGAAGGGGAGTGATTGCCACTGCTCCAACCACGTGGCTCAGAATTACCCCTCCAAAATGGATTACAGACACTATGGCGCCATTACTCACGCTCAGCCAGCATCGCCATGGTACCGGTGGGTTTCCCTCCGCTGTCACGGGGCGATCAGATGGGTGATAGACACGGGAGCTCAGGAACAGCACCGCTGGGTGACGTCAAAAGGAGCGCGCCGGGCGCTCGGCTGTAATGTCACATTTGGGCGGGGCTCTGAAGACTCTCGCACGTGCTGCGAGACATGGAATTCTCTCAGCGGCCGGCAACCAACCAGCGCAGCTGTCACGGACTACACTTCCCAGCATGCCCTGGAACTTTATAGTCAGGCTGAGCATGCTGGGAAATGTAGTACGCAGCTGCTGCGCTAAAAATAGTCTCTGTATTATCTTTCCCTACAATAGGATGTCATGCAACCTGTTTATTTATATCATGTATGTAGTGGCTCATGCATGTGAAGATTAAAGGGACATGGGTGCATATTAATGAATATTAATTATATTAGAAGTGCTCAGTAAACACTTTAATATGTATTTATGGCTTTAAAATGAGCAGCCTGGCGTATCCTGCTGCTGGCCTTAAAGCGCCAGGACCTCCTTGTTACTCCCAGTCCAGCCGGCGGGGAGTATCCGTACACGTGAAGAAGGGGACCGGGAAAGACTCTAAATAACTGGGATTATTGCAACAAATATCGGTTCCCTTACGTTCAGCTCTTCCCTTTCCGTCGCTGTCCTCTCTGCGGTACGGCCCAGGTCCCTCGGTTCACCCTCCTGATATCACAAATGGCCGGCCAGAGGGATCCGAGAGACACGATAAGATGCCCCGGGAGCAAAGATTCCAGCAAGAGAGCTCAAAATAACAATACAGTTCTTCAAAACAGGGGCTGGTATCCAATGCCCATCTGGCCCCCCGTCTAGTCCGCCGAGTCGTTGGTCTCGTCTTAGATTCAGGAGCCGTATGTCTATCCCATGCATGTTTAATACCCTCGCTGTATTACCCTCTACCACCTCTGCTGGGAGACTGTACCACTTATCTACCACCCTCTCAGTAAAGTGAAACTTCCTTGCAATCCATCTAAGCCTCTGTGACATTTTTTAACTTTCCTCCTCCTTTGAAATAAGCTCCCCTCCTGTACTTTGTTGAACCCCTTTATGTATTTAAACGTCTCTCCCATCCCCCTCTCTTCTCTCCCCCAAGCCGGACATACCGAGACCCCTCACTCTTTCCCAATAACGTTTATTCTGCAAATCCTTCCCCATTTCAGCGCCGCCCCCCCCGTGAACACTTTCCAGAATGTCCATATTTTTCTACAGACGGGGTCTCCAGGGACTGCCCCCCGATACTCAATACTTGCTGTGATGTCATCAAAACGCACCTATTAAAACTTCCCTTTTAAATAAACGTCTTTGTCTCGCTTAAAATAAAGTTTTTTTTAAAAAAAGAAATCATTCCCGCTGCCCAACACATCCACAATACCCCCAAATCTTGTGAATTCTGCTTAAACGACGCCACACAAAAAAATCCCCTCCCCCCCGAAATAAAAACGACACAGGCGTTAATTTTATTAAAATGAACCGTTTATATTTTTCAGTTAATTCAGTACATTATAATGTATTAAAATGGAAAGGTACAAAAATCGAAATAAATACTTTCTGACTCATGTATAAATCTTTTGTTGAGATGACGTCTTGTTCATCAGTACACGTTTCAATAAAACACTTAAAATGGCATCGAAAACGATTCGAAATATGGAAGAATGGAAGAAGAAAAAAAAACAAAACAAAAAAAAAAGATTAAATAAAAATATCGTTTTGTCTTTTTTTTTTTTCCGGCTTATTTTGGCATGATTTCTCAACGCAACCTGGGTTCCCCAAAACCACGGAAATGGCGGCAAAATAGAAACGTGGAACGCATTTAAAAAAATAAACAGGCTTTACCAAAAAAAAACAAAAAAAAACATCTATTTTTCCTCCCCGCCCCCCCACTTTCTGTGTAGTCTGTGTACATTCATTCTGTCAGACGGAAGACAAACCCACTGACTTCCATTAATCTCGTGGAGTTTAAAAGCGCTTTATGGGAAAGCAAAAACTAAAAGAAAAAAAAAAAACGACTTTTATTCCCCCAAAACCAATAAAAAAACCAATAAGCAGCTGACGGCCGTATATATTCATTTTAAATCAGTCTAACCCTTTCATTGCTGGAGGACCCCTGCACAGGTAAGACCTCTCTTGCTTTGACGTTTACGGTAAGGATGAACGGAAATCGGGAGGCACGCGATGATGTGAATGACCCAAGTATAAAGTCTCCGGGTTCTGACCATGCTCAAGAGAATGCTTTTTTTTCCCCTCCCCCCCCCAATTAAAAAATGATAGCTTTTGTTTTGTTTCCGTGATTATTTAGTTGATTCTTAATGGAATGTGATGTCACTAGTGGCTTTGCTTATTTCATGTGTGATATGACATCACCATACCCAGAGTCTCCGGGTGAATCCCTGCTTCCCCTGGGTCTCGGTTTCTACTTTCTCTGGGCTATACCCGCTCCCCTGCCCGCTCCTCCTCCTTCTCCCCAACCACCAAAGGCTGGTTAGGTCTAGCTCTGCCCCTTCATGGAGTTCCCCCGTAGAGCGAGACCTCCTGGGAAGCTCCTTGATATTCTCCTCTCTCCCCAAGCAGTCAACGTCTCAACTCCACCTCTTCCTGACAAGCCTATTGCCCGATCGCGCATGTGCCATTAATGTTGAGAAGCACCATACTAGTGAAAGCTGAGAGCGCTCTATGTAAACGCCTCGGTCTTCTATAAGAAAGTATAAACTCGATACGGTCTCATCAGTATTCTCCGTCATCTCTGTCCTTGGATCCAATAATAAATTTGGAGATTTTACCGGTAAACTATAAACAGGAATTAGAAGTTGAGGAAATTACGCATCATACTGTAGAGACATATCTATGACATCATACCCTGGAGCCCAGCATATAGTAAGAAACGCTAGTGGAGAGGTCCATGCTGGTAGATGCACAGATCCATCGATCTGCGTCCCTGGTGGGGTCAATAGGGGAAGCTAGTCCAGGGTACCATTAATATCTTTTAAAGATGGCCCAGAAGATGTCGAATTCTGGAGCTTCTCTGCTATATCACAGCGGAAATCCCTACTTGAATACAGGTGGCTGGCAAGTCATGGTTTTCATAAGGGCCATTATTAGAACCACCATTAGTGAGTCTCTGCAACAGAATCCTCGTGATTAACTATTAAAGGGTCTCAGGGTCTGCTCAGATTCGACCAGAGACAACGATCACATGATCTCAGGAGCGAGACCCTCCAGTGCACTAGGAACCGGCGGGGTGCCGGGGCGTGGGAGAGCAGGTACCCCGCTCCAGACCATCAGAGTAGGTCTTGAAGCCCATTGTTTTCATGATGGCAAAGAACGTTACAAAGAACCTCTTCCTACAGCCCCTCAAAAGCAACTAAAGCAACAAAATAGATACTTAATAAAGAAACAATGGCTGAGAGGGGGTTAAAGTAAGAAATAATAATAACCAGTCGTCTGTAAACCATTCTGTATGAGCATGTCTGTAGCCCTCTAAACCGTAGCTACACTGCTTCATAACTGGGCCATACCATCATGGAAGATACCAAATCGGAATTTTTTTTTTTTTTTGTATGATTTTTCACACTTTATAATAAATAAATATATCGACCACAACCTGGTTTTAAGGAACAGTATTTCACATAGATACATTATGTTGGAATCTTTGATTTGAAATAATAATAAAAAAATAATCATAAAAAAAATAAAGAATAATAATAATAAAAACGTAATGTTTTAAATAAACGGAGACACGCATTTGCAGGAGGGATTCTGGTTAACAAATCAACCACATTTTTTTTTTTTAATTAAAAATTAAACCATCCTTTCACTGAGGACCTTAACAACATTTCTCAATGCACTAAGTACATTTGAACCATGCAAGATTACACAAACATTTTAACTATTTATTTTTTTTTTTCAAAATTTTTATTTTATTTTATTATTTTTTTTTTAAACACCAACATTATGCATTTCTTTGTTAATTATACTGGATAAAATCACAGCCTCCAGCTGTCAAATATCAGATACATCATATACATATTTTTTATACATAATTTTGGACAACACAACATTACACATCGTAGGAAAAAAAAATAAAAAATATATGAAAATAATGTTTTTGCGTTTAGACTACAGGAGAAGGGGAAAAAAAAGCCTAAGTACCTTAAATACAATGTTTTATATATATAAAAAAAATAATAATAAAAAATAAAAAAAAATGAAATGTACTGTAAAATGGCTTTAACCCTTGGGGCTGATGTAAAGGAGGTGAGTATTGCAAGCACCGTAGGTGGTGAAGGGGTTAAATACAGCACCATGTCCCTAAAAATTAGGAAAATGGAAAAAAAAAACACAAAAAAAAACCCGGCAGAGACTCATACAGACCCACAACCGTTTTGGCAGAGGTAACAGAGCCGTGACCTTCCGGCTATTTCCGGACTACAACTCCCATCGCAATAGCCAAAAAAAACGTCTCCGCTTAAAGGTGTTGTTTCACTTCAGACAAAACATCAATTAACGAATTAACTCTTTAGTACGTTAGGCAATTAACGTTAAGCAATTATACTCATTCCGAATGTTTAATCACATAAAAAGAACACCGCAACCTATGGCAACAACCAATCACTGCTTGCTATTGGGTCACATGGCAATTAAGTGATTCCAGCAAAAATTGTGAATAAGGCAAATTTTAACAATGATGGTAGGAACGCTGTCTTACATTTAACAGGGTAGATGGAATAGCACCTTCAAAGAAGACCTACATTTGGTTAATTGATCTCTGCATAAATATATATATTCCTTTGCATCATGGGAATTGTAGTCCATCAACAGCTCAAAGGGCCCAGCTGCCCCTTGAAAGTAATGACCGTCGGGTGAAAGCAGCGACCTGCAGCAGTACAAAGCTTCTGCAATTCATACAACTGGTGGAACTTCAGTCGTAATAACGGTTCCATGCAACTCGCGACCTGTAAGTCTGACCCCCGTCTTACGGTTAGGGGGCGAGGATTCAATACTCCTGGAAGGGTACACGTCGATGATACAGGTAAGCCATTCCTTAAATGCCTCCTCCCGGTTCTAACTACTCGGAGTTTAATTACAGATAAAACCAATTTCTGTAATAAAAGCCAAAACCCCCAAATCCCTCAATTACGGAAATCCGCGTAGAACCTCTGGTTTTTGGGCAAAACGCTCGCCAGGCAGCGGCCCCGTGTCTCCATCCTCGTTCTAAACCTACGATCGATATAATCCAACGGCCGGAAGTGGCCTAGGGGCTTTCCGTACCTGTAATTAGAATTTAGCTCTTCTATTACAATTTGGCAAACTCATTTCCCTTTTCCTCCTTTTCATTTATCGGTATTTTTGGCGTAGTCGTTTTGTGTCCGATGTGTTTGAGGTTAACCTTCCAAGAATACTGAAAAAGTAAAAAAAAAAAAGGAATTTTCTTGTTTAATTAACCATGCAAAGAAACCTCATCCTTTCTCTTGTCCTCTACGCTCATCCTCCTTCCAAAAAAAAAAAGCCCTTTGTTCAAAAACGGTAACTAAAGCATCCAATCGGAGGGAGGGCATTGCTCGCCGTTTCAACCAAATCGCTGCCTGATCCTCTAACAGCAGAAACGTTATTAAGAATATCTCTTAGAATAGACGTTTAACATAAAAGAAACATACGGTTGGTATTTTAAAATGAACGATAGGATTTTTGTTCCTGATTTAGGGCGATCGCAGACCTGTTATTATGGCAAAAAGTGGGAGTTTAGCCGCAGTCACATGGGCTG
The DNA here is from genome assembly GCF_027358695.1 of Spea bombifrons. NCBI lineage: Eukaryota > Metazoa > Chordata > Amphibia > Anura > Pelobatidae > Spea > Spea bombifrons. The sequence goes on along the minus strand of NC_071089.1, from coordinate 117,063,999 downwards.
TGATGAAATAGCTTATTTTGCAGGTAACTCAAGTGCGCTCACTGGCCACCAAAAAAAAAATGGCTACCCGGGGACTCTCTGGGTTCGCCCCGGAGTCTCCGGGTGAAGAGCTGCTTCCCCGTGTCTCTGGGTCAGCTTCCTCTTCATCCGGGCAGGAGAATGGCACTTGGGCCCACCCACTCATGGCTAGCCCCTCCCTAGCCACACCCCATTCCCAAAGCCACTCCCCCAGAAAAGGGAGAGCTCCCGGCAGCCTACCCTAAGACGTTCCCAGGTTTGCTTCCCAAACACAGCCAACAGCGCCCTTCTACGAAGCAGAAACTGCTGTATCCGACCTGTTGCTAGGTCGTTTGTTTAGTTAAAGAGACACCGAGCACCAAAAATAGGAAATATTAATTACCGGCCAAAAGTTACGTCTTTACAGCCACTACATACAGCGTGTATTGTCTGGTTACAAATGGTAAAACCTACCAACAACACTTTATGATGATGATGATGATGATGATGACGACGGTCTTGCTTCCTGATGCCCCCCGTCTGCATGATCAATTAATAAATTTATTAAAAAAATCCGCTTTGTGCTGAGTCAGCTAAAAAAGGCTAAATGCTCCAGTGTGCTTGAAAAAAGGTGGTGGAAGGTAACATTCCCCAGAATGTTCAGGTACCTGAACCCCACCTGTACCCAGTCCTGTTTATTATCGTGACAATTTCTGTCCCGATTTGCCTTCACTAGACCCCAACTCAGCTTCTAAACCCCTCCGACTGGCACATTTCGCATCCTTATAAAAAAGGTCGCAAGACACCGGGAAGGGGAATGAAACATAATTTTCAGCTATGCGTATGCGTGCTTGTGGATTCGTTCCTTTAAACAAACCCTAAAATGAAAACCATTCCATATATGGATCAAATGGTAAAAAAAATAAAAATTAAAACAAAAAAAAAAAAATAATAATAATTAAAAAAAATATATAAATATATATTTTAACCAATATAAAATAAAAATAAAATAAATTAAAATAAATATTTAATTTTATTCGCAGTTTCTTACGAAGAGCATTTGACGGACAATGGCAGGTACCGTAATGACGTCATACAAAAATGTTACAGTTTTCGGATAGAATCGAAATGATAAAATATAGTCTGGACATTAACCGTTACAGTGCAAGGTTCATCAAAGTAAAATGTTTTACGGTAACGTAATTAGCTTATAAAGACGTAGAATCGGTCCCTGATGTTGACAGTACATTTTGCACCTGTTGAAACAGACCCCAGCACAATAATGGTTAATGAAGTCATTTAATCTACACCCCTTCCTCCCCAAAATAAATGATACAGCTCAAAATCTATACAATGACACCAATACATATTTTTGCTTTATTATGCGCATTTCTAACACAAAAATTAATTACGGAAAAAAATGTCTATTATTTTTGCTCTGGAAAGGCCCAGGGGGCACACCCAGAATGAAAAAAAAAAGGGTTAAAAATTTGGGTTTCAGATGTTTTGTCACTCTGATAAGTCAACTGTCTTATTACATAATACAAATCAACATTTATTAGAAACGGATCAACCTTTTATTTTTCTGGGTGATTTTTTTTTTTTATTTTCAGCAAAAAATATCAGCTGAACGAGGGCTAATTTGAATACATTTCATGTTTTATTGAAAAAAAAGAACAAATAGCAAAAGAGAAGCATTCTATAAATCAAATGTGTTTAATATGTCTTTGGATCAATTGTATGAACGCTAAAAAAATGCAAAAATGTATAAAAAGTATTGTTTTTCTTTAAATTCTTTTAAGAGAAATACATTTTGAAACATTGACAATATTCATTGTCTTTAAAATATTATTCTGAATAGTTTGAACCTCGTCTGTGTGCCAGTGTTAAGAAAATAGTGTGAAAAACAACCTCTAAAAAAATCATATTTTTTTTAAATAAAAAAATAGCTGAATAAAAAAAAAAACTGGAATTTTTTTTTTTATTTAAAATCTGATTTTCTAATTTTGCGTATGGATAAATAAAACCATTTGCATGCACTATAAATAAATAAATAAATATATATATATATATTTATATTTGTTTTGAATTGTTTTTTTTCTTATTTATAAATGTATATATTTAAGAACATAATTAAGCTATATAAAAAAAAAATATGTAATGCAGATGATTAATAAATTTAAAAGAAAATTAACATTATGGCCCCCGGGACAATAACTGCTGTGTTGCTGTTGTAAGGATTATTCTGATGAATAAATTGTGCTATTGCAGAAATTGTGCTTTTATTGCTAAAATAAGTTTTTCTTCTTGAATTCCACAAAATATTTAGCCATGTATGAGGTACCTCACCCCGATCAGAGGTAATATTGTCGCAGACAAAATTACCGAAAAAATAATACTTCATGTTTCATAATTATCAATAATAAATATATTTAATTTAAATATATCCAAAATAAAACAAAAAAAAACATTCAATACCATAAAAATTGTGCCATACGATAATTGTGCTTTTTTTTTTCTCTACATAATATTTGCCGCGCATGTTGTATCAGAGTGACAAAATATTTGAAAATAATAAAACAGAACTAAGAAGTAACCTTTAATATTATTAATTTTTCTATTTTTAAGCCATTTTTCCTGCTTGCAGATATCACACGGTAAAAAAAATAATTAATTAAAATTTGCAACCACTAATGGATCCACGAGTGTATTTATAGAATATACAATAAACTTAATATTTTTTCTAATTTTGTGTACAAAAAAAAAATAATAATAATAAAAAAAATTACATTGTTTGGTGCAACTCCGTCCGTTACATCAGGCAACATAATTAGGAAATCTTTAAAAATGACAAATGCTTACATTTGATTTAAATGCCAAATCATTTTTTTGGGTAGAAATTGGAAGAAAAAAAAAAGTTAACCAATTTCTGTCCCAAATAATCGAATTCCATTGGTGACGGAAGAGGTCAAAGGGTAAAATTAGCGTTGACCAACCCATAATAATTGGCGAGTTAATAGGACTTTGGCTCATGTTTTATTCTAGAATGAACATACACACAAAAAAAAAAAATGTGTTTTTTGTTTGGAAAAAATATACAGAAAATGGCACCTGAGGTCTATACGAAATAAATTGTACGAGTCCCGTGACCATATATTATTTATTCACCGTCAGATCATTTTGTAAATATATCTGGGATTTGACCGTAAACTTTACAAGTACTTAAAAGTAAAAAATAAATAATAAAATAAATATATATATATATATAATATATATATTATATATATAATATATATATATTATATATATATATATATATTATATATATATTTCATCATTGATAAAGCAGCACCATAGATATTCTGTAAATTATATCAAATAATAGAATTCAACAAAATTGGCAAAAATGTGTGCCATGTTATATTTTTTGTAATATATATATATATCAAATGATATTATTATATATTTAATATAATGTTATGTTTAACATTTATTATATACAATTGTAGTTTATTTTGCTATACAGAGGTCACATGCATGCATGTGCGAATGAATTCTCCGGTTTGCTATTTTTTTTTTTACTTCGATTTTGGCCAATTCTGCAGTACAAAAATAAATAAAAAAATAAAATAAAAGTTTTTCACCTGATCAATCTGTAAGAGCCACAAAAACGAATCGATTGAAATAAGAGCACAACCTCAAATACCACTAAGAATTGTATAAAACACCTTTATAACTACGCAGTTTGGTTTACTGTTTTTACGACATTATTTTTCAGAACCAGCACAATAATTACAAGGATTTGAGTATTTTTTTCACTGCTTTAGCTTCCTTATTGCAAAGCAAAAAATATATATATTTGTGTATATATTTATATATATATTTATCTACATATTGACTGTGCCATTTCTAAACCCATTTATGCTGAGGAAATCAAACAAATCAAGGTGAGGTAGATACACATTTATTAGGGATCTGGAAGCATTATTTCCCAAATGTGGATACATTTTTATTTATTTTTGTGTTTATATATATATATATATATATATATATATATATATATATATTTATTTTTTTATATATGTATGCATGTAATATATATATATATATATATATATATATATTCTGGATATTTTTTCCTTAACCCCTGAAAAATAAGATATATCACTGAAAAATATATTTTCACTTTTATCAACTAAATGTGTCGCTGATCCATTATTAATAAATTATCTTTTTTGCTACGGCACAAAAAAAAAAAAAAAAAAAAATATTTTAGACCAAATTTAAGAAAATATCCCCCACGCTGTGAAAAAAAAGGGAAGCCCCTATGTAGTCCTAAAAATAAAAATATTCAGTGAAACAAAAAGGCACCATGGGGTTTATTCACTAAAGTGACTGTTGGCAGGAGAGCTGAAACTCCCTGTATTCACTATGCATGGTGAAGGGCTGTCCCTGGCAAACTTCTCTACAGCGAGGGCTCAACTGGCCCTGCGTGCTGTATAGTTCAATCAGCGAAGGCTGTTGTTGCCGTTGCAGATCGCTGGGGGTTTTTGGGGCTTCATAATATAAGGTGTAAAGTCAGGGGAAACTGCAGCTCTCCTGCCAAACCCATCTTTAGCGAATCGACCCCATAATATTAGTCAGCAGCCGAAAAATAAATAGCGCTTATTGTAAAGGGGCAGTTACAGGGACGCTACGAGTTTCATTGTGTCAGCCCCTGCCTTAAGATTTTTTTTTTTTTGGTATATTTGGATAGTTTGTCGTTAATTTGTTGGAAAGGAAGAACTAGCTTTAAATAACAGTCCTTTAAAACATGTTTCATCTAATAGTCAGAAATCCTATCTACGACGTATATGAAAAAAAGAAGAAAAAAAGAAAAAAAAAAGTTTTAATTCTTCAATTTAAAGATGTAATAATGCTTAAATATAAATAATAGAAATCTTAATGCTCCAGAAAGCGGACCTTTCATTATATCCAAGGAGCCGCAAATCCACGCTCTGTATTTACGTCAGGCTGTTTTAATCTTTAATGTAGATTAAAAATCGCCGTCACATTCTAAACGTCTCGGAATATTTTTGATATGTTGTACTTTTTGTTAACCCCTCCAACAAAAAGACACGAAATGTATTAATTGCAGGATTAGGGAAGGTAGATAGTGAGGAGGGAGGGGGCTATATACTGAGGAGGGGGGTAGATAGTGAGAAGGGAGGGAGAGGGGGTAGATGTGAGAAGGGGTAGAAAAGGGGGAAAGGTAGATAGTGATGGGTAGATGGGGGAGATGAACGGAGAGCGGTCAGAGGTAAAGACTACTACTGCTCTGGACTCTGGTGTCCACCTTGTATACTCACAACCTCTAGAGCAGATCCAGAGAGTACATAGAAAGGGTTAAACAGACCCATAAATGTTATTAAACTGCGTTTTAAACATTATGAGAAATCCAGTCCGGTTTTTACGAAATGTCGGAAAGACCTCTGTACAAAAAATCCTCAACTCTGCCAGTTTCCCAACGTAAAAATGAAAGTCCATAGATTGGTACGGACTTCTTCACTGAAGAACATTTCATAGTTCCAACCATTTGGAAATTAGACAATTTAAGGGAAAAAAAATCCTCGTCCCGTCCCTTTTTGGGAAACGAAACGTTACAACCACAGGGTGAAAAGCATTGTTTTGCAGATCATAAAGCATTCTAGAATATGGTAACTAAATGGACCCCCAGCTCCGAGATCTCCGGCCATTGACTTCTCCACATCTCCTCGCTACGATCGTATCATCCTCACCTAAGTAGTTCTTTCTCCATTTTATTCCCCCCCATGACCGCCTAATATATTTTTAGCTCTTATGACCAAGGCCCTTTTCTTCTGTTGACCATTTTATATATAAATGTGAAATAATTATTAATTTCTGTGGCGTCAGAAAAAGGTGACTTTTTCTTGGAGCGGGGGGGGGGTTAATTATGTACCGGTATTTAAATATTTTGTTATTTTGTTGCGTTGGAATAGCTACATCCATACATGCTGACTATGAGCGGTAGCTAAGAAGCTTGTGACCTGCCTGCCGGAGATCCCTGTTTTCCATAATTTATGTCCTTTTAAATCCAAAAGTTGTGTTCTAGACCAGAGATGCAGAAGTCCAGTCCTTGAGGGTCATAAACAGTCCTGGAATGCTCTGTATCCCTGTCTCAAATCAAGTAGTTTAATAAATTTTGGGTTGAGATGTCTGTGCTCAATATGTATCCAAAGATTGTAGCCTGTTTGCTACAGTGGTGCACCAACGTTCTAGACCATCCAACTGACTAGAGAACACTGTTGTAAACCATCTAATTGACTACAGGACATTGCTCTAGGCCACCTAAATGACTACAGAACACAATTCTAGTCCATCCAATTGACCGCCGAACACAGTTCTACACCATCCAGTTGACTACAGAACACTGTTCTAGACCACCCAATTGACACTGTTCTAGACTGCTAATTTTTGGAGGAATGCCAATATGACCTCATGCCATGCCGAATCCCCAGCAAACACAGAGAGCAAAATAAATTGGGTGACTAAAAAAAAAAGAAAATGGGTCACTATGTGACCTTTACCCAAAATCCCACATTTTCGATCACAAACGTGGAGTGTTTTACATTTAGGGAATGATGCCGTACAGCACGTAATTTACACCAAATATATCTGATTTATGAATTTCAGTTGAATAGCAGTTTGACGAGCACAATGTATAGAGCAAATACAGACCCACATACAATACCGATGCCATTTTTAGGCTATGTTCGTACTTTATGGGAAATATAAACATCTTCTGAACGCCTGTCACTTATATATACATTTTATCGTTTTCTCCAGACGTATACAATCGAGTACATTGTTGAAACTGGGCCAATTCTATCTGTCCTGAGAAATCTAGGTGCCTAAGAACACAACCTCTCCCCATGTATTTATTATATGATCCATGTGATCCATGCGATATACCACACATCTATATATTATGCTGCTATTTCATTGGAACACCAAGGAAAGAAGAGGCTTAGAATCTCTTTAGAATGTTCTTAGAACCCTAATGCCTGCCATGTTCAACGAAACTATAAAAAGGAACTCCAATAAAGTATTTTTATCCAAGAAAATAAATAAAATAAACCCTTAGCAAACAAACGATGACCAAATCGCTGAGAACTGAGCCGAAAAACTGGTTACCAAGTTTGACCTTAATACGTAGCTTCCGAGCTTAGGTACGCTGGGCGATGTTAGCAGTCATTCGAAAGTTTGGCGACCCGGTGCCCCGAAGAGATTTTTATTTACAAGGAGGAATTTACAAATAATTATTTAAAATTTGGCAAATTTGCTTGCAATATGGCGGATTTTAAATTCAGGGGGCGGGGAAGAGCTGGGGTTCTGACTATTCTCCTTCCTTCTCCACCCCACCAGGAGCCGGTCCCGTCGCCCACACGTACCAGCCCTGGAGACAATGAAGCAGCGGGGGGGTTTGCCAACGACTCCATTGAATGGGGTAACTGTAAAGCTAGAAGCACCAACTGAAAAGGCACCGCAAGAAGTCAGCAATATATACGGTAAATATAATAATGCCTTTTCATTTATTAGTAAATCTATCTCTTTGACCTTGATGAATGTAGCTGTAAACACTCTGATTTGGCTCGTACCCACCCCCGGGGCTACAGCACGCTCCCCTATTCTTATTTCTAGGAGAACCCCCCCCCCAATGCTGTATACAGTAATAACCCCCAAACCAATCTGGTTTTATCTCATTTTTTCCCAATAAACTAATTTTATCTGCAGACCTGGAGGCGGCCATTGTTGTCAGTCATGTGATATTTTGGGTGACTTTTAGACAGGTGTGGTTCAGACACCACACGGAGCTGATGCTTTGTGGCAATACTAATGAAGTCTGTCCCTCCATAGACTTTTATTAGTCAGAGAGTCTGCCTAGGTGATTAAGACCAAGTCATTCTATTTTTTTCCCCCCACATGCCGTATGAAAGGATTCAGGGAGCTTGTCTAGTAGATTGGGCTCTGATAACAAATGACTTATATACAGCTGTCTGAAAACATTACATTATGGGACAAAAACTACAACTTAAAAAAAAAAAGCTAAACTTATTTTTAATCTGTAGCACCCGGATATCGGACCACAGCACCATTCTTTGTCCAGAAAAAAATCCAAGGAATGGCGATGAAGAAAAGGAGATGTTTCTCCTGCCCGCAGTCGCCAACGGAGACTCAACATGCGCCACGCGGTGAGAAAGAGAATAGAATGCCGATTGAGGTTTATTGCTTCATTTGTACAGCATAACACTCACATACCCGGCCCGACATATTTAACCAGTATTGTTGTTCTATTGGTGAATTTGGACCAAAAAAAACGCTTTTTCTACTTAAAGAACAGACGTTCAGTCTTTAGGAAATGTGTGGGATTTGCTACTTTTTGGATTTCGCTGGGTCGGATGTTAAAGTCGAAACCATTTATTGGGCCAACATAGAAAAACCTGTAGTGGCGCATCCTAGAAACATGGAATCTGCCGGCCCCATTCGGCCCCCGTCTAGTCTGCCCAGAATTCCACTTTAACCCTTCTTCTGCCCAGAGCTAAAGGTAGGACACAGGGTACGGGCTTTCCAAACCTATTCTTAAATCATTCAGATCTGATGTTTTTCTTTTAGTTCCAGATTAAAAATGTAATACAGAAGTAAAAAAAAAAAACACCCCAAAACCCTCCGTGGCTATTGTAAAAGTAACAAAGCCGACGTAAATCAAGAGTAATGTATAGATAATGCCCTTGGTAATAATATATATAACACTATTTACAACATCCAGACCGCCGTTATACTAACGATCCTACCCGGTAAGGCTGGGCTTAGACGAGACCTGGAAGAAATAATGTATAGAACTCTGCCTGAATAGTAACGGAATCTATGAAACCAGAGAGAAATTATCCACACGATCAGACTTCCCAGAAATATACATTTATAACGCGTGGCTGAGATTAACAACCGGCTTCCTAAATCATCCCCTTAAGCCGAGCTCAAAACTAGGCCTGGAATCTAAAATTCAATAATTAGGTGCCGTTTCCCCCTAAAAAAAAAAATCTTAATTGTTGGAATAAAACCCTTTCGGAGATTGGCCTATTTTTTGATCCCATAAAAATAACACAAACTTTTAACGAGCTTGTTTTCAGTTTCTATGGCAACAGCCTATCAGTACCTGCTTTTGTAACACATGACAATTGAGTGTCCCCAGCTAAAATGATGAATGCGTCAAATTCTTCCGTGATTAAAGAATTGTGTTTGAAAAGGCTGAGGACATTTGGCGGTACTTGGAACGATGGTTCTAAAGTTACAAAAGTGTTAAATTCAGCAGAGTAAGCGGAACAGCACCTTTAACCATGGATGGTGGATGGACAGATTGCAGGCTCTGTTCTAGCTCATTAAGTCTGGTCTAAAGAGCTTACAGTCACTTTTTCCTAACAATATCTTGGTGTGAATTTCAGTGAGCAAAAGGAGCTGTTTTGGGTCCTTCATAAAAGAATTGCCCCCTGGGGATGATGGTGAGTTTATGGTCTAGAAGGATCCAGAACATCATGCTCTATGGGGGGGGGTTGAAAATGCATGTCGGCGTTGAGACTCATAATACCACAAACCTTACAATGTATTGATCTAAAATTTTGTTGAGGGGGGGGTAAATAATAAATATATCGTATGTCAGGTTTTACCGAGGTCCAAATACCTTAAGGAAGCCTATGGGTCGTTCACCAAGGTCACGTTCCAAAGGAAACCCAAAGCTACTTAACTAAGCCCACAACACCAACTTGTCACAAAACGTTGACCAGAGCCAAGCGGATTACAAGACTCCGGCTGAGTTGGATCAGGGTGACTCTGCTGAGTTGAGTAAGCTCTCGATCTTGTGATGCAAGTCAAGCTGGCGACTCATTTGGTCATCCTTTTGGGCACCTCTACTGAGTTTAATGGGGTTCTCGGTCAACTCACCCCGTTCTAAGTAGCCAAGTTAAGTTTGTTGAGTTGAAGTTCTTCAACTTGAGCACCAACTGAAAATGAATTTCTATGACTAGACAAACCAGTGTCATGGCGACTCACCACGGGTAGGAGGTTGAGTTGACTTTAGTTGTGGTCGAGCCGACACCTCGGTTCAACAATATGCGTCAACTTAAAGGTTAGATTCACTAAATGCTAAAAAAAAGAAGGAAAGCACCTGTTTTGTTGAGAATCATCTAAACAAACATACTATGACTTGTGAATTAGGCGGAATTTCCAATTATTCCGATCAATAAGTAAGTAATTTGGATAAACGTTGAATTTTTTGGACTCCTCACTCTCTGGAAGGCTGTTATTTGTGGTATAAGAGGTACAGGCACAGATTATACGGGACGCTAAAGGGATTTCATTCATAAATTGTCTAAGTGGAATGCTGTCTGGATTGGCTTCCCTCTCGGGAGTGCAGCTTACATGACTATCCATACTCCATTTGGGTGGATTTTAAATGTTAGCACCAATTTTTATCTGTTTTATTTTTTTTATTTTTTTACCCGATTTGTATTTGTCCGCACGCTGCGGTCTCTCGTACGGGAATTCACCTGTGGCGGTAACCTGATGATTACATTTAATGTGATTTCCCGCGAGGTTTCAGGTCTCTCCGAAATAATAAAGCAGGAAATAAACAAATACAATAAATAAGCAGAACGCAGATTTGCTGGGGTTTTTTTTTTTTTTTTTACCACAAAGGAAGCTCATCGGTGAAGCAAGCACTTTATGCTTCACTGATCCCAATGAATGAATGCATGAATCTTCTTAGTTTTATATATATATTTATATTTATATTGTAATATTCACAATTTTCTTCAAATAATTTTTGTTGGAAACTTGGAATATAATGTAATATAATAAAACCTTTAGAGAGTAAAATGAATAATTACATGATAATTACATATTGTATCCTGCTTCCAATAGCATCGTAGACCTGCTCTATACTGTCTCCCATTATCCACTTTCTTTAACAAATCAAGTATTGTGCTACTTTATAAATATTTTTTAAAGCCATAATAATTGTTTCATTAAATGCCTCTGCAAGGCTAAAAATAAAATACCGGTATATTTCAGTTTCAATTGTTATTTAATCATTATTTTTATTCTGATGTAAAAATGACATATACAGATATGGATTTATTTAATCAACAAAAAAAACTAATAAATGTTATTTTAATCAGTTGTGATATTTAATTATAAATTAATTTTGGGGGAATATTATATAATGTAAGAGAATTTTTGTTTTCAGGGCATTTCTATTAAATGTTAAAACACAAGCCTCATATATGTTGTGAATATCATGTGACACTTAAAATCCAAGTAAATAATTTAATGATTTAAAGGAGACTTAAACTAAGTCCTCTAAAGTTACTATATTTATCGCTAAGTAAAATAATAAAGAAAAAAACAAACGGGTAAACTAAGCCATTCCAATGTAATCTCCCCGGAAATTATAATTTATGCCAAACCACAGGTATTCTAAAAAAAAATAGCATTAATATGTTCGTTTTTTTTTTGAATTATTTCTGATATGACAGCTACACTTGAATTTCGTGGACTATTGATAGCACAGCGCGACATTTCAGAGCCCACCGAACAGCTAAATTAACTTTAATTAAAACACATTTTTTAATTTCCACTTATTGTGGTAGAAAAAAAACAAGGAAAAAATGAAAAAATAAAAAATAAATAATAATTTTTGTAGTAAAAAAAATAAAAAACCCCAAAACATATTATTCCTGATATAGAACGAGACTAAAAAAGCGTTATTTTTTTTGTTTGTTTGTTTCCGGAAAGAACATTTCGAAACTCACAATCAAGGAAGAACAACGTTTTAATATATATATAATAGATGGAGGTAACTTATATTACCCTATTAACCCCTTAAGGACAATGGGTGGTCCCTAAGCCCATTGAAAACAATGCATTTTGAGCGGGCTTTGTCATTAAGGGGTTAAAAGTTTGGTGACCTAAAGCCAAGTGGATGAACCAATGTTCTATAATAGAATGATATCAGTATTCCAATGTTTAAAAATGAGTATTCCTAGAAATCATGCAGCATTAATATGCAAACACGGCATTCTGGGTAGTCTGTTGGCCCAAAGGACCTTGGATAACAACTGCAAATAATCAGTAAAAAGGAAAATACATTCCTAAAAGAGAGCATTTTAGGATCCAGTCATCAAAAGTTACCATAACGCCAGGTTTTATCAATGTAGCATCTTAAACAAAGATGACCGAAGAGGTATTGTAATGATTTTGGATTCAGATATGGAGCTAAAGAAGATCGAGTCTCTAGCTGAAGGTGGTATCTTTTATTGGGTCAATATTCCCCAAAAAAGTAGAGTCATAGAAGCTTTTGGGATCTCGGGTCTCCTTCAGATGGAACCGGCAACTTCAGATGGAATGGGTAATTTGGTGTAGCTAGGTTTAAGACGGGACCTTATTAATTCCTGGCCTACTGGTAAGCCTTGTTGGCTGGAGCCGAGCATGTTACCCTCCGTATGCAAGTAACGGAAAACAGGGAAACTGATTAGAAACTGTGTGGGCATATGACACTTTGTCTACGTGATCAACGTTTACAGATATATGGTAATGCCGAGTTGGAGGGACGGTTGAAAAAGTTAAGTAAATCTCCCATGCTGATCTGTGGCAACTCCCCATCGCCAATGAGACTCTAGAACCCATGAAACTTCAAAAATGTCCAAGTTTCTAAATAGACTTCCAGTTGTCACGATCTACAAAATCTGAGTACCAGGGCTGGACTCCTCATGATACGGAAGAGAACTGACAGACCACGGCCAACCACCATGGCTGACCACCATGGCCAACGAGCGAGTAAGGTTTGAGGTTCTCTGACAGGCATCAAAACGGGCAGACTAGATTCTAGGTCGTAAGTTTGCCCGTTTACAAAACAATCACGTTTCTGCAGTTGAGTTCGAGACGAAGTACATGCCACCAACGTTTATGGCCTTCACCACTTCTGTATCGGAAAAAGCCGACTCTTCTCGCTAACTCCGGCATAAACATTTTTTAAATATTCCCCCCCACCCAGCACCACAGATAACAACTCAATGTTTTACAATTCAATTTTCATTTTGAAATATATCAAAAATTTTTTTAAAAAAAGGAAATTTTCAGCCAAGAATCTTAGGATATGCGTAAATTCTGATGACAGTCTGGGAATGTTAAGTTTGAAGCATAATAATTTGCCTTTTTTATATATATTTGGTACATGGGCTACAAAGCTGAGCCCTTTATCTGTACTACACATAAGTAAAGACTCAAACGATCCATTATTTCACCCCTTTATATTAAAACCACTTCAACTTTTTCTCCACTCGTCAAATTTCTTAAAAAAAAAAAAAAAAAAAAATACAAATACTAAATAAACAAAAAAAAGAAATTTAAATAACAAAAGTCCTCGTGCTGAGCATCTCCGTACAATAGCTCAACAGTGGTTAATACCGGAGACAATTCATTCAAACACAGGAAATAAAAAAACATTTCTTTCAAAAAGCACACACGGAACTATTAGTAGTTATTTAAATATATTCTCTCTCTCTCTCTCTTTTATATATATATATATATATATATATTTGTATATATATATATACTTTTTTGCCGAGTAAAGTAATTGTGGGATTGAAAAAAAAAAAAAAAAAAAAAAAAATTTAATAATTTTTTTTTTTTTTTTAACACTCTAAAATTCTAAATTATATTCGGTTATTTCCTGAAACATGGTTTACATAGCAAGAGTTCAATTCTGCACCAGAAGAATATGTCGTATTCACATATTTTCGAGAAAAAAAATAATTAAAAAAAAAATAAATAAAAAATCCTAAAATATTTCAGTCATCACATTTTTTTTTTTTTTAAATACAGTACAACTTTGTCGAACTTCCGTATAAGAGAATATTTATCTTGCAGAACTTCTGGAAAACCAAAGTTTAGCAGCTTCTTGGGTTCTGGGACGAGCACGTCGTACAGAGGAGGACATATTCACTAGAGTTCTAGAATGCACCAAGTTATCATGTGAAGGTTTTTTTTTTTGTTTGTTTTTTTTCCGACCAATCACAACTCAAAGAAGAACAAAGCACCAGTGAGTGTTGGGTTATTTTCAACCTATGTATATCTGTAGTAAAAAAAAACCAAAAAAAAATAAAAACCCAAAAAGCAGAATAAAACCTAAAACGTATCACTACAGATCACTTTAAGGCTCAGATTGAAGAAGAGACAATAGACAGGAACCTAGTGGATTTATTGTAACACTCGGTGCTCTCTCCGCACGGCCTTAACCCCTTAAGGACAACGGGTGGTCCCCAAAACCCATTGAAAACAATGCATTTTGAGCCCGTGCATGTACGGGCTTTGTCACTAAGGGGTTAAAATGTACGATTAAATTTGCGTCACCAATCAAAGTATTGTGCCTTTAAATTTTCTTTCTTTTTGCTACCATGCTGAGTTTTATTATTACTGAATATCGTCTTATATGTGACATATTTAACAGTTTTTTTTTTTTCTTCTTGTTTTGTTATTTTGTTGTGTTTTTTTTTTGGTGTTTTTATCAAAGCTCAACTGTTTTTGTGTGTGTGTTTTTTTTTGGAAGTAAAAATGGTATTACTATGTGAAATCAGTGCAAGTAGGATACAGCTGAGCATCACATAGCACCGTGTTGGAGGTCCCACTACGGATTAACCCTTCGGGGCCCGTTTGCCGAGGCGGCCTAGGGAGGGGGGGAAGGGTTAACGGATAGCACCGGAACCCTTTGTTTCTGTCCTGAGAAGACACGTTGGGTTACGTGCGTTCTCCGCTCCGCCGCTACTCCCGAACCCCAAAGTTGGCAGACGAAAGGCTCGACCGTCTCCTGACTCGATAACCACTGGTTTTGCATTAGAAAGGTGACAGTACTTAATGAAACTCAGCACCAAAAGGCATAAGGCAGATGAAGGTTAGTTTGTTCTGTCAGCACCAATCCCATAAATTCTCTACGCTTTTTATTTATTTTTTTTGTATAATGTATAAAACACCGAAGGGAGACGTCTTCTCTCCGTCCCGGATCGTAGCGTGGATGTTTCAATACTGTTTCTTGAGTGTAAAACACCAAAGAATAGTCTTTTTTTTTGTTTGTTTCCCCCCTCCCCCACCACCCCAGTTTGTAATTATAAAACATATAGAATATCTTTGTATACATATAGCAACCAGAAATAGAGCTTTTCCCCTCCCCCGCACCCCAAGCTTCCTCTCGCTTTGTGTCGTTTTGGATCTAGATACGTTTCGATGTCGTAAACAAAAATAAGGTTCCTTCTGTGCTTGGAGCGTTATAGAGAAGACTCGTATTGTAGCAATTCGTACAAGAGAGGACCATCTCTGTATCTAATACCTACGGCGGTCGGGGTGATATACTGGAGGATGTTGATAGTCCTTCTCAAACGTCTGTCCACGAAGTGCGCGTCCCAAGCTGGATATCTTTTTCTTGGCATGTCGATCTTAATGAGCGGACCCTCCGGATAGTAAGGGCGCCCAGAGGGAGTAGATGGCACAGTTGGTCTCACCTGGAAAACGGGCAAGCATGTGTCGGCCGTTAGGTCATCCTGTTGCTCCGTCACCGCCCTGGTCGGCGTCGCCTGGCCCCCCCGTTGCCCCGGGGTCTGAGGCGCCATCGGCTCGACGTCGGGGGGCAGAGGGATGCCCCAGAGCAGCTCGGCGCAACAGGAGCTGGCGAATATCTTAGCGCGCGGCCCCGCGGGGTGCAGCACGCCGTAATATAGAAGCATGAACACTATCCCGACGGCGAAACAAAGAAACACACAACACAGTGCTGGCACGGCGTACGAGTCGGTCGCGTCGGGATCTCTGTAAAAATACCAAAGGAACGTCAAGGCCGCGTTCTCCGTCAGAATAACAGTGTAGTAAGCGAACATTCGATATCGAGTCCGGCCTTCCTTGACGTTAAACCAGCAGAAAATGTACACAATTCCTACCACCATGTTGAAGAGGATCTCCTCCCACTTCGACATGCAGAAGTCTGTCCCACCGTGGATGATCCAGAAGGCCATGACGCACCAGTGGACAACTACGAAGATCCCAAAGTAGAGCTGGAAGATTGAAGCAAAGAGAGCGAAAGAGATAACTCTGGATGATATGGTGAAAAGCCGCCAGAAGAGATGGATAAGCGCTCCTCTGTAGCTCATGCTCTTCTTATCGTCCCTGGAGTCCCGTAGGAGCTTGTGATAGGAGGCTAGCACCCAAGCAAGGGACATCAAAGAAGCCACAGAGGAAACACCTGCCAGGAGATATTCAAACAATGGGCACAAGTTGAGTATCATTTCAGTATCCACCAATACTATGCCGAATGTCTAAAAGAAAAGTAGAGAAGAAGAGGGGGGAAAAAGTACACGCCAATGTTTAAAAGGAACCGCGCTGGGATCTGTCACAAAATACACTTATGACCGGGATATGGGGGGTTTCTTTCACTCAAGGGAGTCAATTTGACTTTTTTTTTCCACCCTCAAAAATGTTAAAATTTACCTTATGGAATGAGAATTTTTTTTCTCTTTTTGAACACAAAATGAAACACATTCATTTGTCTTTTGTTTTCTAGGCTTTTGGATGATTGACCGTTGGGGTCACGGTGTAACTACGTTTCTGGGCATCTTCCGAAACAATCGGTTTGTGGGGTTCTAAACTCGCTCTTGAGGGGAACTGGTCGGGACGACAAGCTACCGGGGGTCCGAGCCTGACAGAGGATAATAAGACCCCACTCAGTCTTGCATCTTTTCAATATGGAACAGTTACCCGCACTCCTTACAAGGCCTAGAATGACTCTGATTTCCGTTAGCAGGTTCTGGAACCGGTTTGCTGAATCCAATATCATATTCGGGCTCGCACCAGCAGATACACCTTTGACTCGTACACTTAGGAAATAGAACGTGTTCTTGTTATTCCGTCGGTGGGGAAATATCTGTTTGTATTTATTTCCATATATTCTAGCTCTGTATCCATTTAACTTACAGTAACGCTGACCCTCCCTTTCTATGAATTATTTTATTCTTCTTATAGCCGGTTTTGATCTCCTTATAATCAATCTGAGACGTGCAAATGGGCCAAAAAAACAATTTTCTCGTTTCCGGGCAACGAATTACATCCCCTGCCCATTCATTTTGGCCAAAAATTCAAGGGCATTTTTTCATTCGGGAACGAAATCCCTCCCCTGGTGCCTTCACTCTCACTCACTCGCATTCTCATTTTCATTCACTCTCTCTCGCGCTCTCTAAATGTTTCTCTATCTTCTCTGCTGACCACTTCCGCATCTTCTAAGGGAAGTCGTTCAGCAGAAGCAGAAGTGATCGGCACAGAAGGTAAGGAAACATTTAGCGAGAGAGAGTGAATAAGAGAGTGAGAGAATGAATGAGAGTGTGAGTGAATGCAGACCCACGAACTTGGGAATAAAATTCAGAGCTTTTTGCTTTGTTTTCAGCCACTTCGTGGGGGATCTGGCCTCGTTTTGGGTAAATTTGCAATTCGTACAAATCTGAATGCCCAGGTCTATGAGATATCCACCAAGAAGAAACCCACCTGTGTGCTGGCACGGAACATTTATGGAATGTTACTTGCTTTATGTACGTATTACACAGTATTTTATAACATATTGATCTTTATTAGGGATGTCAACAAAGGCCGGCGGGGAGAATTAAAGGGGAAGTCCCATTAAAAAAAAAATTTAAATAAATAAAATGTGAAAAAAACATATTGAGATTATGCAAAAGAACGGGGGATGGAATCATATTGATGAGAGTGATAGGACAGCTGGAACATTTACATAATGCTATAACGTCTGACGTCTCTTTATCTCTGGAAAGGGCCGGGAATGAAGTCGAGCGTTATAACGGACCTTACAGGGCGTGTGGGGAGGACTTACATGGGAGTGTCTCTGCACGGTTCTTTTGGATCATTATGCAGAGTTGTAGCACCAGTTGCGGAGCGCTCTCTAGAAAGGTTTCTAGGAGTCGCAGCATGTTGACATCTGCATATTCGTACATCATAGCCCAATAAAAGCGACGTTGGTGTTCCTTCTGCCTCTGGCTCTGAATGCCCAGGTACATGGTTCGAATGTATCTAGAGAAAGGAGAAAGTCACGTCAGGATTTCTGATTATAGGTGGGATAATTGGAAATTTAGGGCTTTTTTCAGAATTCTTTAAAAACTTGAACCTTATAATCACCAGTACACCGAATGTCCTCTATATGAAGCATGGGAGAGCATTTTCACCCAATTCACCCAGCATTTTCACCCAATTCTGTAGAATTGACCTCAGAGTTAACTGCGGTTTTCGTAAATCATTTTGTGTTTCAGCCACTAGGTGGCGCCCAAGTCACATGTTAAAGGCGACCGTTACATGATTATTAGCGTGATTTTGGTCGGTTGTTACCTCGCCGGGGTACCACTGTGACAGCGGAGGCTCTTTTTGACCTAACTTACTCACGAGAGAACAAGGCCTCATTGGATATCGGAGGCTTTTTGTTCCGGAACAAAGAAAAGCGCTCGGCAAGCAGCGTTTAAACGCAACGCAGATGTGAACGTGAAAAGTGATACGGAAGAATAAAGAAGAGACTGCAGAGGCGCGATAACCTCCAATCACACCGCGGGCGCCAATCAGCAGCCGCCATCTCCGAGCTGCGAAGAGCTCCCCGCTCCCAACGGCACTCGGCTACTTGACACGACTAATGCTTTCCTCATCGGGGACTGCGTGGATCGAGCCGCCATACTTGATGCCAGTCATATAAGATCGGCCCCATCCGGCCCCCGTCTAGTTGCCCGTTTCTCCCGCTGTAAAGACTCAAACCTTAATCAGCCGTTGGTCTCGTCTTAGATTCAGGAGCAATATACCTATCCCATGTAGGTTTAATACCCTCACTGTATTACCCTCTACCACCTCTGCTGGGAGGCTGTCCACTTATCTACCACCCCTTTAGTGTTTACACTTCCTTACATTCTAACACATATTCAAATCCTTTTGTCTTTTTGTCAATATCCTTTTGGCGATGGGGTCTCCAGAACGGTACACATTGATCTAGGTGAGGTCTGGCCAGAGATCTGGAAAGTGGCAGAACCCCCTTCTCTTCCTGCCACTAATGCCCCTCGCTATACAACCCCCCAGCGCTGTATACAGTAATATAACCCCCAGCGCTGTATACAGTGATATAACCCCCAGCGCTGTATACAGTTATATAACCTCCCAGCACTGTATACAGTAATATAACCCCCGGCGCTATATGCAGTAATATAGCCCCAGCGCTGTATACAGTAATATAACCCCCAGCGCTGTATACAGTAATATAACCCCCAGCGCTGTATGCAGTCATATAGCCCCAGCGCTGTATACAGTAATATAACCCCCAGCGCTGTATACAGTAATATAACCCCCCAGTGCTGTATACAGTAATATAACCCCCAGCGCTGTATACAGTAATATAACCCCCCAGCACTGTATACAGTAATATAACCCCCTGCACTGTATACAGTAATATAACCCCAGCACTGTATACAGTAATATAACCCCCCAGCGCTGTATACAGTAATATAACCACCCCAGCGCTGTATACAGTAATATAACCTCCAGCGCTGCATACAGTAATATAACCCCCAGCGCTGTATACAGTAATATAACCCCCAGCGCTGTATACAGTAATATAACCCCCAGCGCTGTATACAGTAATATAACCCCCCAGCGCTGTATACAGTAATATAACCCCCCAGCGCTGTATACAGTAATATAACCCCCAGCACTGTATACAGTAATATAACCCCCAGCGCTGTATACAGTAATATAACCCCCAGCGCTGTATACAGTAATATAACCCCCAGCGCTGTATACAGTAATTATGAGGTGATACTTTATGGCGATGCTAATGAAGTCCGTCCCCCATATACTTTCATTAGTCAGAGAGTCCAACTGGGTGATTAAGACTGAGCCATTCAATAGTTCCCAACAGGCAGTATGAGTCAGGTGGTTTAGGAGATCGGGGGTCAGATAACAGAGTGAGAACAAATGGCTGATATGCGCCTGAAAACATTATATTATGGGGGCAAAAATTATACCTGGAGTAAAAAAAGAAAACAGCGAAATATTCCTGGAAGTTTATTTTTCTTAGGATAAATTCCTTTTAACACTTTCCTGACCGGGCTGATCCGCTCCCTTCTGGCAGTATCAGCGATTACCCGGCGTACAGCGCGCTCCGGGAGCCGGTCATTAACACGCAGCACAGATTAGAGTCGCGTTCCGCTCCGGAGTGTTTGATCCGGGAGGCTTACATTAACAGACGCACACGTTTGGGAATAGAAAAAAAAATCTTCCCCCTTTCATAATCCAGTGACCTTGTTTCCTGAGAAGGAGCCCCGAGAGGCTTCCGCACGTAAAGCAGAAGCTTAAGCAGATGCAAGCATTCCTGCCGTATTACAAAGACACGGATTTCAAACAATTCGAAGTGAATGAGCGACAGCAAACCTGTTACTGCCCCGGACAGGTGTACTTCCCCCACAATGTGTCCCGGGGGGGGGGGTAAATATAGATTTACCCAATTTCTATTTAATATATGACCTATTGCTACAGCAGTATGGGGTACGAAAAGCGGGGAACATGGTGCCGTAGATATAAACAACACAACACATCATTTACACGTAAGGACGTTTTACTTTACTGGGAGGTAGATAGGTGGAACGGCTTCCCATGAGAGGTGGTATGGTGGATGGGGAATTCCTCCCCAGACAGGTCTCTCCTCATCTACATCGGAGGACGTGGCTCTGGGGATATTGCCTCCGGGGCTGCCTGCTCATCCAGAATAGGTACCCGCTTCTCATTACTGTGTATTCAGTGAGCGTGCAGCATGACGGCATCAGATCAGTCCCTCCGGGCACAGGGGGGGAGACCCCACACAGTCCTGCGACCAGGGGTCTATTCACTAGAGCAGGAGTTTACAGGAGCGTTGCGTTTCAGCTCCCTGTACAATGTATAATTAAATTGAATGTATAATTTACAGCTTGAATGATACATTATACATTGTACAGGGCTAGCTCAGCCCTTCGTAATGAATAGTAAAGCAAAGGACCAAGGACCAGAGACCCCAACGCTCATGGAAACTCTCCCTTTAGTGAATATGCCCCCAAACGTTAGCGGGTTGTTGTCATCACACACGGTCCGCTGTGCATAAGTCCCCGCCCCCTCGGTGTGGCCCCTCCGGCCCCTGAGCGACTCTTCTTGGGAGTCTGAAAGGTGAACATCCGCTGAGACGCTGACTGGTAACAAGTATCTCAGTACAAAGGGCGGCTCGGGTTCCCATTCACGGTTCACACTAGCCGTGTTTTCATACCTCCCAACAGACACCGTTTCCACGGGACAGTCCCAATTTTTGCGGGCAGCGGGGATCATGGGCAAATAAGGGAGACCTTCTGATTAACCCTCACCGGTCCAAAGAAGTGAAAAGGCAATGGGGGGGTCTGACCTGTCACAGCGTGCGATCCGTGATGCCTAATTTGTTGGCCACACCCATCCCTCCGCCCACTTCTGGAAATGGTCCCGCCCCTCATTCTCTCATTGGAATGTTGGGGGGTATTTATAAATAAACATGATTTTTGCTGAATAGTAACTTTACAGAGAGCCCGTGGGCCGCGGCCAGCAGTCACAGCGTTGGAGTGAAGTTCTCATGAGCGTTTAATGGAATCTCCGCTCCGTGATAAATCACAGCCGTGTTTTACGTTCACGGCGCTAAATCACAATAAAATAACGCGTTATGATCCGCAGCCCCCCCCGGCTTCACGTTCTTTCATCACACGCAAAATATATCTCCCCGCAGCTCCTCGCTTCACACCTTCACCTTCTCTTCACCCCTACAAGGCCACAACCACTTAAACACTCTGCCAAGACGTTCTCACCATTCCTACCCGCTCCGGACTCAAATCCAACAATTCTTACCATCCCCCCCCCTTATCACCCGATTCCCTGCTCCAAATATATCTTTATTATGTGTAATAATACGATAATAATAGCTGATTAAAGTCTGTATTACTGTATACAGCGCTGGGGGTTATATTACTGTATACAGCGCTGGGGTTATATTACTGTATACAGCACTGGGGGGGTTATATTACTGTATACAGTGCTGGGGGTATATTACTGTATACAGTGCTGGGGTTATATTACTGTATACAGTGCTGGGGTTATATTACTGTATACAGCGCTGGGGGGTTATATTACTGTAAACAGCGCTGGGGGGTTATATTACTGTATACAGCGCTGGGGGGTTATATTACTGTATACAGCGCTGGGGTTATATTACTGTATACAGCGCTGGGGGTTATATTACTGTATACAGCGCTGGGGGGTTATATTACTGTATACAGCGCTGGGGGTTATATTACTGTATACAGCGCTGGGGGTTATATTACTGTATACAGCGCTGGGGGGTTATATTACTGTATACAGCGATGGGGGGATATATTACTGTATACAGCGCTGGGGGTTATATTACTGTATACAGTGCTGGGGGTTATATTACTGTATACAGCGCTGGGGGGTTATATTACTGTATACAGCGCTGGGGTTATATTACTGTATACAGCGCTGGGGGTTATATTACTGTATACAGCGCTGGGGGGTTATATTACTGTATACAGCGCTGGGGGTTATTACTGTATACAGCGCTGGGGGTTATATTACTGTATACAGCGCTGGGGGGTTATATTACTGTATACAGCGCTGGGGGTTATATTACTATATACAGTGCTGGGGTGTTATATTACTGTATACAGCGCTGGGGGGTTATATTACTGTATACAGCGCTGGGGGGTTATATTATTGTATACAGCGCTGGGGGGTTATATTACTGTATACAGAGTTGGGGGTTATATTACTGTATACAGCGCTGGGGGTTATATTACTGTATACAGCGCTGGGGGTTATATTACTGTATACAGCGCTGGGGGTTATATTACTGTATACAGTGCTGGAGGTTATATTACTGTATACAGCGCTGGGGGGGTATTACTGTATACAGCGCTGGGGGGGTATTACTGTATACAGCGCTGGGGGGGGTATTACTGTATGCAGAATCCCATAAACTCTGTGACTGCCGCACCGAACATATTTCATAGAAACCCGACCATAAAGATTGATTCCAAAGAGCAGTCAAAGAAGTTCTAGCTACACAAGCTGTAGTAATAAGCGTAATAAGTATAATTATTTCGCTGCCACCACACAGAGTTTACAATTGTTTTGTAAATGTAAAGTATCTTAAAGAAATTAAAAAGTGCAGCCTGAACAATGGCATTTAACCCTTTCATCACACCCAGAACCCCCAGTATTAGGATAACGAGGCAAGAAGGCAAATGTATGGGCTGTTCCTGAACACCCAGGAGAGTTGGTACATGCGCACGAGTGCTATGGGTTTTACAGCAGTCTCGCCAGTCCTCTGACATTACGGAGGGGAGACGACCTCCTTCCCGGAGCGCGGCCTCACTTTATTCTTTTGCTGTGAAATAACGAGGCCACATAAACGTGTTGTTAACGAGCAAAGCATTCTCCGTGATAACCGCCGGGGCCGCCGCGATTCTCCGCTGCCATTCATAGGGAGCAAAAGCCTTAAAAATAGGCTGAAAACAACTAAATGTTCTATTTTATTTGCAGATAAATTCTATTTTTTTAATATATATTTTTCCAGTACTGCGTGAAATAACCGGGTGAATAATTGTCGGTCGGCAACGGGGCCGCGGAATCCAGACAGTGACTACAATGAAGCGATGGGGAGCGCAGGGCATTAGTGGAACTTCTCCGGATACTTCCAGAAAGGTATCGGTTCTCAATGAAATCAAAGTTACCTCCAGAAATCAGTTTATTTCCCATTAAAATCTTTAAATCAATTCAGACTAATAGTTTTATGAGACAAAGCCCAGGGAAGTTAATATGATTAATTGATGCTTCTACCTAGACACAAACTGATACATTTGTAGCAAGCAATTCAATTGAACAACTCTGCGGTTAGCTCAACTGAAGTGATACGTTTCTGGCAGAAAGCCCAGACGAGTACAGATTCTCTTTTAGTTATTAACACTCCATTGCTCCACTGCCCATCCCATTGGACAGTGCTGTGGAATTAAATAATAATAAAAATAATAATAATAATAATAATTAATAAAACTCACTCAAAAGAGAATTTACCATCCCTATTTTTTCATGGCTCAGCCAAGCAAACTTTACATTATGTTTCTATGCCCCCGTCTCCGTAAGATCCTAAATACTCACATGGCTGCAGGTTCATCCATAAGGAGCAAAGTCCGCGCATGCATGCTTTGTACTCTAAAGTGTGAATTCATGTGCTCCCAATCTTATCCCCCTTGGGGCTGGGTTCAGCTTGGGGTTCTTAGAAGCCCCATTTAAGGTTTCTCCTGTAGGGCATACGGAGGATAAGGGGGGGTCTTCCTTTTTTTAATATAAAATGGTTTAAAAGTTGTGTTCCTTTAACGGACTCCGCGTCCATTTCCCCGGGACAGTCGGGTATATTATAACGCTTACATTCTAAGAATAATGAATACAAAAAGAAGATGTTATCTTTGGCGTCTCTACAGAGTAAAATAATAACCTAGAGTGTTCAGCAAAACAACAATTGAATTCCGAGGGCCAAAGACGCTTTGTTTCTGCTTCAGGGTGGACGGCCTGCCTCTGTTTGTCTTGTATATTTCAATTTGTTAGCGGTTGTGCTTTGGGACAGAAAAGTACAAGCATACATCTTCTACGACAGGATTGTAATTATAGCGGCGCTCAGACCGACCGGCCACTTCACGGAAACGCATATCTTCAGTGCTTCTAAATGAGGTCTCTCTGCCCACGAGCAGTTACTTTCAGGACTGAAGGAACACAGATGAAAAATGGCTTCGGATCCAGATCACCTCTGGAGGACACTGCTGTGCGAGAGGTGCCTGCGCCGGGTATCTGACGGCTGTAATGAAGCCTGCATCAGCACCGGTGGCAGCTGGGATGGTTGTATTTCACGTTAAGGATTTAGATATATATACAGAAATATAAAACAAGGAGATGACTTCCTGATGAAGACAATGGCTTCTCCTTCCAGATGAAACGATGGCTTCTCCTTCCACATGAAGACGATGGCTTCTCCTTCCAGATGAAACGATGGCTTCTCCTTCCACATGAAGACGATGGCTTCTCCTTCCAGATGAAACGATGGCTTCTCCTTCCACATGAAGGCAATGGCTTCTCCTTCCAGATGAAGACGATGGGTTCTCCTTCCAGATGAAGACGATGGCTTCTCCTTCCAGATGAAGACGATGGCTTCTCCTTCCAGATGAAGACGATGGCTTCTCCTTCCAGATGAAGACGATGGCTTCTCCTTCCAGATGAAGACGATGGCTTCTCCTTCCAGATGAAGACGATGGCTTCTCCTTCCACATGAAGACGATGGCTTCTCCTTCCACATGAAGACGATGGCTTCTCCTTCCAGATGAAGACTTTGGCTTCTCCTTCCAGATGAAGACGATGGCTTCTCCTTCCACATGAAGACGATGGCTTCTCCTTCCAGATGAAGACGATGGCTTCTCCTTCCAGATGAAGACGATGGCTTCTCCTTCCAGATGAAGACGATGGCTTCTCCTTCCACATGAAGACGATGGCTTCTCCTTCCAGATGAAGACGATGGCTTCTCCTTCCACATGAAGACGATGGCTTCTCCTTCCACATGAAGACGATGGCTTCTCCTTCCACATGAAGACGATGGCTTCTCCTTCCACATGAAGACGATGGCTTCTCCTTCCACATGAAGACGATGGCTTCTCCTTCCACATGAAGACGATGGCTTCTCCTTCCACATGAAGACGATGGCTTCTCCTTCCAGATGAAGGCGATGGCTTCTCCTTCCAGATGAAGACTTTGGCTTCTCCTTCCAGATGAAGACTTTGGCTTCTCCTTCCACATGAAGACGATGGCTTCTCCTTCCAGATGAAGGCGATGGCTTCTCCTTCCAGATGAAGACGATGGGTTCTTCTTCCAGATGAAGACAATGGATTCTCCTTCCACATGAAGACGATGGCTTCTCTTTCCAGATGAAGACGATGGCTTCTCCTTCCAGCTTCTCCTGTATTTTTTCTTGTTACCACTAATGTCAGCTCTTAGCACAGGGGACTCGACACAGCTTGATCGTTGAGCAGTGGAGTGCACTTGAGCAGTTGGGTTTGCAGTTGAGATGTTTCACTTTGGGATCCAAACTGGCCGTTTGGCACGCTGGGCAAATGCCTGGTTGGGCTGCTGGGCTCCACTCACTCAGCAGCTGGTTTAAGCCCTGCCGCACTCTGCTTGAGTTTAATAGCATACGCAGCCTTCAGCCGCACATGCGCCATCAGACAGCCATTGGCCATAAAGTGCCGAGGTCACCCTGTTCTCACCAGTTCGCCCCTGCTTCTAAATCAATCAAGGCCAAAAAATCACGGAAGCAGTCATCTTTACTTCCTGTTCTCAGGATCTGAATGATTATTCCTCCCCATGAAGAAATGCCTCCCCTGGCTGTCTTTGTAAGGGTGGAGGGAGCGAGTAATATTACTTCTGCGGCATTAACCTTCCCAGATATTAGCTTTCAAGGGGGTTTTAATTCATAAAACCAAATATCTCCCAAAATATTTCAAAAGCAGCCCAAACTATGTATCGATCTAGTAAAAGAATTGAGTTATTCTATAAAAATAATAAATAAATAAACTAGTTTGCACATTTGTTTAAAAAAAAACCCAACCCCCCCCCCCCATAAAGCTACAGTTCTGCTGCCGGCACGTCGGGGAAGCCGGTGCTCATTATTAGTAAGTCAGAGAACGCAGGTCATTAGTGCTGGGGGTCCGCGTAAGAAAGACAGTTCAGACGGACCACTGACAGCCCCCCACGCCAGCGGCTATTGGTAGGATAAAAGCAGAAGGCGTGATTATGAGCCGCCGTTGGCAGACGCGTCCGAGTGACTGAATCGGTGGTAGTCGCCAGCTTCGTGTTACATCTTAACTCATCGAGTCACGCTTTCCTTCGCTGCGAGTACTGAACAGATCTGGGGGAGGGGGGTTTACACGCAATGCATGGTAATAGCGGGTACTCTAGCGTGTGTGTGTGTGTGTACTTATTTAGATACCGCTTACACGGACTGCCTCAGACATTTTTTACTAATTTATTTTAGGGCGAAACCTCTAGCTCTTGGTCAATACAAAAAAAATATATATATATCCGTGCCAAAAATCGGGCTTTTGACCGCCTGCACACAGTGTGTTTAGTTCCTGAGTGGAGTTTAGTTGCCCATTTACGCTACTAGCCAAACCTGTAATTTGTAATTACAAATTCTTCTGCTGGGAGGCTGTTCCACTTATCTACCACCCTCTAAGGGAATGCAAACGTCCTTACGCCACATCTAATACCTCGGCCGTGTCTCGTCTTTTGAACGGGTGAGGTGTGTCGGGTCCGGCGGGTGGCAGAACGCAGGTGACGCTGTATTTAGGGCTCGCTCTTGCATTGAAAGGCAGCTGCCGTGTAGCGGGGGGTTATTGAAGCGCGGTACGAAGCAGCTGCTCCCGGATCACGGGGAGAAAAAAGAACCATCGCTCGCAATTACTGTTAATCACCTGCGTAAAAAGCCTGCGCGGAGAACGGAGTCGCTCAAAGAGCCGGCGGCTTCCAAACACCCGATCTCATCCGTTTAATAGGAGCCATTATTGTTAACGAGCGCAAAAGTCATGCGCAGAACTTTGGCTGCATCTGCCGGCCGTATCAACGAGCCAAGCCGAGGAAATCAGGATTCAGGAGCCGTACGCCATGCTTGTTTAAATTCCCTCACTGTATTACCCTCTACCACTTCTGCTGGGAGGCCGTTCCACATATCTACCTCCCTCTCCGTGGCATAACACTCTATTTCATGAAATCTAAACCTTTCGTTTTTGGATCACAAGCTATAAATCACTTGAATGCCAGACTAAGCATGGAACGCCCATTCCTTACAGCCCTTAAAGGGTTAACAAGACGTAATTAACTATTCGCGCAGGCGGAAATAAACTGATGACGGGACTGTGAGTATCATTCGATTGCATTTCTATCCACGTCGCTGACCTTCCAGGAACCCGAGAGCTGTCTGCGCAGTGATCCGCCACCCGGCATCCTGCATGACCGCCCCTGCTGCAACACTGCCCGGATAAAGATCTAGTCATCCCCGACTCTGGTCCGGTCAATCCATGTTGATGGAGGGTGGTAGATAAGTGGAACAGCCTCCCAGCAGAAGTGGTAGAGGGTAATACAGTGAGGGGATTTAAACACGCATGGGATAGGCTGGTGGATCCCAAAGCTAAAACAAGATGAATTACGTGTATATAGCGTGTCCAACGATCTCGGGACTAGGAAGTAGGCGCACAAACCATGGAGTTTACATTACTTGTATACAGTAATGTAACCCCGCTGTATAAATGCTGGGGGGGGGTTATATTACTGTATACAGCGCTGGGGGTTATATTACTGTATACAGCGCTGGGGGTTATATTACTGTATACAGTGCTGGGGGGTTATATTACTGCATACAGCGCTGGGGGGTTATATTACTGTATACAGTGCTGGGGGTTATTACTGTATACAGCACTGGGGGTTATATTACTGTATACAGCGCTGGGGGTTATATTACTGTATACAGTGCTGGGGGGTTATATTACTGTATACAGCGCTGGGGGGTTATATTACTGTATACAGCACTGGGGGTTATATTACTGTATACAGCGCTGGGGGTTATATTACTGTATACAGCGCTGGGGGGGTTTACTGTATACAGCACTGGGGGTTATATTACTGTATACAGCGCAGGGGGGTTATATTACTGTATACAGCGCTAGGAGGTTATATTACTGTATACAGCGCTGGGGGTTATATTACTGTATACAGCACTGGGGGTTATATTACTGTATACAGTGCTGGGGGTTATATTACTGTATACAGCGCTGGGGTTATATTACTGTATACAGCGCTGGAGGGGGTTATTACTGTATACAGCGCTGGGGGGTTATATTACTGTATGCAGTGTTGGGGGGTTATATTACTGTATACAGCGCTGGGGGTTATATTACTGTATACAGCACTGGGGTTATATTACTGTATACAGCGCTGGAGGGGGTTATATTACTGTATACAGCGCTGGAGGGGGTTATATTACTGTATACAGCGCTGGGGGGGTTATTACTGTATACAGCGCTGGGGGTTATATTACTGTATACAGCGGTGGGGGTTATATTACTGTATACAGTGCTGGGGGTTATATTACTGTATACAGCGCTGGGGGGTTATATTACTGTATACAGTGCTGGGGGGTTATATTACTGTATACAGTGCTGGGGGGTTATATTACTGTATACAGCGCTGGGGGGTTATATTACTGTATACAGCGCTGGGGGTTATATTACTGTATACAGCGCTGGGGGGTTATATTACTGTATACAGTGCTGGGGGGTTATATTACTGTATACAGCGCTGGGGGGGTTATATTACTGTATACAGCGCTGGGAGGGTTATGTTACTGTATACAGCGCTGGGGGGTTATATTACTGTATACAGCGCTGGGGGGTTATATTACTGTATACAGTGCTGGGGGTTATATTACTGTATACAGTGCTGGGGGTTATATTACTGTATACAGTGCTGGGGGTTATATTACTGTATACACTGCTGGGGGTTATATTACTGTATACAGCGCTGGGGGGTTATATTACTGTATAGAGCGCTGGGGGGTTATATTACTGTATACAGCGCTGGGGATTATATTACTGTATACAGCGCTGGGGGGTTATATTACTGTATACAGCGCTGGAGGTTATATTACTGTATACAGCGCTGGGGGGTTATATTACTGTATACAGGGCTGGGGGTTATATTACTGTATACAGCGCTGGGGGGGTTATATTACTGTATACAGCGCTGGGGGTTATATTACTGTATACAGCACTGGGGGTTATATTACTGTATACAGCACTGGGGGTTATATTACTGTATACAGCGCTGGGGGGTATATTACTGTATACAGCGCTGGGGGGTTATATTACTGTATACAGCGCTGGGGGTTATATTACTGTATACAGCGCTGGGGGGTTATATTACTGTATACAGCGCTGGGGGTTATGTTACTGTATACAGCGCTGGGGGGTTATATTACTGTATACACTGCTGGGGGTTATATTACTGTATACAGTGCTGGGGGTTATATTACTGTATACAGTGCTGGGGGTTATATTACTGTATACAGCGCTGGGGGTTATATTACTGTATACAGCACTGGGGGGTTATATTACTGTATACAGCGCTGGGGGTTATATTACTGTATACAGCGCTGGGGGGTTATGTTACTGTATACAGCCCTGGGGGGGTTATTACTGTATACAGTGCTGGGGGTTATATTACTGTATACAGCACTGGGGGGTTATATTACTGTATACAGCGCTGGGGGTTATATTACTGTATACAGCGCTGGGGGTTATATTAGTGTATACAGCGCTGGGGGTTATATTACTGTATACAGCGCTGGGGGGTTATATTACTGTATACAGCGCTGGGGGGGTTATTACTGTATAGAGCGCTGGGGGGTTATATTACTGTATACAGCACTGGGGGTTATATTACTGTATACAGCACTGGGGGTTATATTACTGTATACAGTGCTGGGGGTTATATTACTGTATACAGTGCTGGGGGTTATATTACTGTATACAGCGCTGGGGGGTTATATTACTGTATACAGCGCTGGGGGGGTTATATTACTGTATACAGCGCTGGGGGGTTATATTACTGTATACAGCGCTGGGGGTTATATTACTGTATACAGCGCTGGGGGGTTATATTACTGTATAGAGCGCTGGGGGGGTTATTACTGTATACAGCGCTGGGGGGGGTTATTACTGTATAGAGCTCTGTATAAAGTTCTGATGATTTTGCCTACAAATAAGTATTACATTTCACTTTATGACTGGATATCTCACACATGTGATATCTCTGCTCGGGTTAATATGCCGTATATTGATTTTTAACCAGTAAGCAATAACCTGGAGCTGAAGCTCGAGTCTGAAGCTGCCGTCATCAGCCGGTTAATCCCCGTCACTCAGAGTAAATGAAGCTGCCCTTTAATTCTGCAGGAAATAGCACCATCCAGCATTATGCATAATTAATCAACTCATCTCCTCTATAAAACCTATTCAGAGAATACATTATTCGGAAAGTCATGTGTACTCATACTTTTTACGTTATTGAGAGGGTGGTAGATGAGTGGAACAGCCTCCCAGCAAGGGGATTTAAACATGCATGGGATAGACATACGGCTCCTGAATCTAAGACAAGACCAACGACTGATTAAGGTTTGAGTCGTTACAGCAGGAGAAACGGGCGACTAGACGGGGGCCGGATGGGGCCGATCTGCCAGCAGATTACACAGGCAACTAAAAAAGGCATCTGACCTGCAATTCCTACATTCTTCAGCCAAACTATGGCTGTGAGTCACAGGGGTTGCAGTTTAGAGAAAATAAAATATTCCTGTAAAATGATGGAATTGCCCGTTTCCAGAACTTCAACCGACTTCAGTTTAAATGCCGAGGAGCTTAAAATACATCTTCCGCTCCTAATGTGACATTTTTCTTAAAGTCATCAGGGACGTCCTTAAAGAGACAGTCCGTGCCTCCAACAGCCTCACCAAACATTAACATACGTCACCGATCAAACATATATAATATATATACGCTCCCAATCAAACATATATATATATATCATATATACGCTCCCGATCGTGTGTATATATATATATATATACTCCCGATCAAACAAAACATATATATAATATATACGCTCCCGAACATATATAATATATAACCTACCGATCATATATATATATATATTATATACATTACAGATCAAACATATTATTTATTGTTTTATATAGTACCATCAAATTCCGTAGCGCTATACAATAGGTGGACAGGATATAACATGTAGTATATATATATATATAACATAACAATTTGCCTTAGAGAAACAACAGGTGAGGAGGGCCCTGCGCACAGGAGCTTACAATCAAGTTTATATATATATACACGCTACCGATCAAACAAACATCCGGCCTGAACAAGAAGAGGCAAGATAAGAAGTGGCGCTGCGGGAAACGGTCAGGGAAGTTAGAAAGGCATTGAGACAGAGAGAGCATGAATGAGTGAATTTATTAAGCATTATATAACATAATGGATGTGGGCGTGGTTTGGGTGGGCGTGGTCTCGTTGTGGAGGGGGGGGCAGCACAATGTCTTCTGCCGGCCGTAGAGAACTCATACAAATAGTTAATACGCATCTGCCTGAAGACATTATTTATGGGGGCAAAAACTACAACTGGGGTAAAAAAAAAAAAGGAAACGGCGTAATATTTTTGAAAACTTATTTTTACTCTGATTGGTAATAAGAAAAAAAAATGTGCGGGAGATCCGCTTTAAGAACGGGAGGCGAAAGAAAGTGCGTGCGTGTTATTAAAATATATTATTCTAATCCATCAAAAAGACTGATTTCGTAGAATAAATCACAGAGGCCGGCTGGGGCCCCGGAGTAAGCTATGCGGGCGTCCTCCTCAACGAAGCACAATCATTCACATGAGAATGCGGGTTACACGTGGAGCGTGCGGGCGGATACAATATATCACGCGCTATATAACATAATGAAACGTTTAGCGGGTATTACCCTCTGATGAACGGAGGGCAGAGCCTGTCTGCAGGACAATCACTCAGAGAAACCGCTGCGCCCTTAAAGGAGCCGGCGTTGCGGTTCGGGGTGTTTTATTGCTGCACCGGGGCAACCGCGGCCACATAAGAGGCGATGAGCGAGGGGGGGCAGTGTTTTGTATCCTAAAGGTGCCGTTTCACCATTTCTGCGAAATTTAACACTTGTTGCAACTAAATACAGCACGGGCTCCGATGCATATGGACTTCTGTCTCATTTTCCTCCTCCCACGCTTGCCTCTGCCGACAACAGGAAGTGGAAGCAGCGAGCATACTAAAGTACACTTCCTGCACATCCCTCCTATTGAGAATAATGGGAGAAGGCGTATCCAATAACACGTATGGTGGTTGGACACAAAGGCCCAGTTAGCATACATGTGATTGGCTGCCACTGCACCCATTGAAGTCAATAGAAGCCCAGCTCTCACGCCACTGAGCCCGACCGTGAAGACAGCGTACCTAAGTATGCTTCCTGCTTTCAGTAGAGACAGCCCCGGTGAAGAGGGAGACAGAAGACAATAACTAAACATTGCACGGAGCCCAAAATATAAGATTTTACATGAAAACAGGACTGTAGTGGTTTTATGTTTTAAGTGGAACAGCAGCTTTAATGAAGTGATTAATGATTGCTTTACATGAAATGGGGGGGGGTGGCAAGATGGCAGCTCCCCCATTAGAAAACAACAAGAGGGATTTTTTTTTTTTATTAACACTCTTTATTAAAACATTCTTATCCCCCGCCGTGCGTATACCGCGGAGCCGGCGCGATCATCGCCACTCATTGCACTGTTTCTTATTGAAATAGTGATGTCACTTAATTGGGAATCCGCCGCGTCGGCAGAGCTATTGAAATTCGCGCCCGGGGCTGGCGTGTAGATTCGGAAAGCCGTACGCTGAATATCTAGCACGTCATAAACAACGAGTGCCGTGGACGGGCGCCAAGCATACTGTTATCTTTATCATTTAGATTTTTTGTGCATTCAGCGTTGTTCTTTTTTAACCTGGAATTAACCAAAAACAAATCAAATCTACATTGTCATTTATTTATATAAATATATATAATGTATAAAACAACTCATTCATACAATTTATTGATATATTGTAAAAAAAAAAAAGTTTTTATATATATATATATATATATATATATATATATATATATACACATACATATACACATATACAAACTATATACATACATATACATATATACATCCTATTTTATGCAGAATTGCTATTTATACATAATTCCCACTTTTTTCCCCAAAAAATGATTCTGCTATTATACCGACCTCTTCCTTTGCGGATAGAATCATGAAGACGCAGTAATTCCAAGTAAATTTAAAGGATGCATTGGGAAAAAGATACAGTTTTTTTTCCATAACGTGATGGAGAACGGCAACGGTACCTTCGAGAGAGAAAGCTTCATTCCCACCGGTGGGTCAGTGGAGAAACCAGGGGTAGCACTTTCTGCGCATGCACGAGGGGGTCTCGTTAGCCCCCCTGGCGTTCTTGAGAGGTATAATCACCAATTGTTTAGAAGAAGGCCACGATAGGTACGTATATCTCCAATGGGCATCAGGAGATATGTTTGGCCAGCTTCATGGCTCCTGCAAGCCATGAAGCTGGGGGGGGTGAAGACGCAAATCCATTATGGGGGATTCTGCAGGATCTCTCCATAGGGGGAAACCTGTAACATGCGTTAATTAATGTATATGATGGCTGGAGTGTGATTTTTATGTACCTGGCCCATCAGGGCCTCCATGTCTCGCTCAAAAGCTGACCATAAGCTCTGGTTCTGGAGACTGTTTAAAGCACAGAGGTTCCGAGTTTCTACATCCATGCTATAGAAGCCGTAAACATACGTGTAAGAAGCCACTTCCATTATTATTGCGATGTACCCTTATTAACAGTTACAAGCAAAATACCAGATTTAAAAAAAAAAAAGCCATGTTTTTGGACGATTCTCGGTCCATCCTGTTCATTAGAATTCGTCATTTTGTCCTTCGCCGCGCAGGAATCACAGAACAGGATCTGCGTGGAGCCTTCGTCGTGAATCAGTACCGCCTCGCGAGTTCTAGGGCTGCAACTAACGATTATTTTAATAATCGATTAATCGGCCGATTATTTTTTCGATTAATCGATTAATCGGATAAAAAAAAACAATATGCAAATTTTTCGTTTATTTAAAAGAATTTAATGAACTGGATGTTAAAAAACAACTTAAAATTTACATTAACATTCTTATTTTGTTATGATGTAATAAAAAACAATATTTTCAAAGTACAAGAACCCAAACACAATATTTATGAAACAAAATAACCCCAAACATTCTGAAAAGAGGTGGACTATTACTGTTCAAGAAACTTTGCCCCAGCACTTTGCACTTTGCACCCAGCACTTTGCACCCAGCACTTTGCACCCAGCCCTGGCACTTTGCACCCAGCACTTTGCACCCAGCACTTTGCCCCAGCCCTGGCACTTTGCATCCAGCACTTTGCACCCAGCATTCAGCACTTTGCACCAGCACTTTGCACCCAGCCCTGGCACTTTGCACCCAGCACTTTGCACCCAGCCCTGGCACTTTGCACCCAGCACTGGCA
Source organism: Spea bombifrons (assembly GCF_027358695.1). Lineage (NCBI taxonomy): Eukaryota > Metazoa > Chordata > Amphibia > Anura > Pelobatidae > Spea > Spea bombifrons. Next base: position 117,028,554 of record NC_071089.1, on the reverse strand, counting down.
CTTTGCACCCAGCACTTTGCACTGTGCCCCTGCACCCAGTCTCTAACTCTGCCCTGCACCCAGCCCTGCCCCCACATTCTGCCCTGCCCCCACACTCACACTCTGCCCTGCACCCACTCTGCCCTGCACCCACACTCACACCCTGCCCTGCATCCCCACCCCCACTCTGCCCTGCACCCAGTCTCCCACTCTGCTCTGCACCCACACTCACACCCTGCATCCCCACCCCCACTCTGCCCTGCACCCAGTCTCCTGCCCTGCACCCCCCACCCCCACTCTGCCCTGCACCCCCACCCCCACTCTGCCCTGCACCCACACTCACGAACCGCTCTGTGCGAATGGAGCCACTCGCACAGAGCGAACCGCTCTGTGCGAATGGAGCCACTCGCACAGAGCGAACCGCTCTGTGCGAATGGAGCCACTCGCACAGAGCGAACCGCTCTGTGCGAATGGAGCCACTCGCACAGAGCGAACCGCTCTGTGCGAATGGAGCCACTCGCACAGAGCGAACCGCTCTGTGCGAATGGAGCCACTCGCACAGAGCGAACCGCTCTGTGCGAGTGGCTCCATTCGCACAGAGCGATTCGCTCTGTGCGAGTGGCTCTGTGCGATCCGTGCACATAGACAGAAGAATACTTACCTCCGGAACGCGTCACATCCGTCACGTAGCTTGAAGAAGGCGGAGACTGCAGAGCGTGTAGCAGAAGCGGGGAACGCTCGCGGAGGTAAGTAAAAGGAGCCGAGTGCTCCAACAACGAATTGATCACTCGATTAATCGATAACGGAAATCGTTATCGATGATTTCCGTTATCGATTATTATCGATTTTATCGATTCGTTGTTTCAGCTCTACCCGGTTCCCTCGCCGCGCTGATTGCATTTCAGGTTTGGGTACGAGAAAGGAACAAATGTCATGTCTGGTCATAAAAAAGACAGAAGACTGGTATGGGGGGAGGCTGGTCGGCGGATTCAAAGCGGCAGCTTGACCCCATTATTGCACAAACCTTCTCGATGGATAGATTAATATTAACACACAAATAACAGAATTCAGGCAGGGAGAAAAAAAATGACCCTACCTGTTCACCTGTGTATATGAATTGCCAGTAACAAATGGGCATATGGGTCAACATTGGTGGATTCCCCTTGTCCTAGAGGCTAGGATCAGGGTAAAAGAGGGCTGAGGACGGGTAAAAAGGGGGTGAGGAGTTGCAGAATGAGACGGGTGGAGGATAGAATGTTGAGTAACCCCAGGGCTGCCATTTTTAGCATTTTATCAGCATATTATTGCACAGTGCTGCCCCCTGCTGTATGAGGGATATATAACAGTTTCCGTTCTGAGAGTTCATGCATCTCACATACTGCAGGGGGCAGCACTTACCATGTGTTGGTTCGTAATGTGAAATGTAGGCGTGACCTAGGAAAATCGGCTGATATGGCAACAAACTGGATGATATGGCAACCCTAAACACACCCCAGGCAGGCATTTACACAAGCGATTGGTATCACGATGTTCACGTGTCCCCCAAAGCGGCCAACTCTGCCCAGAACGCTCGACAAGTCGCGATAGGTCAGAAAGACTGAAAACCCGAGAGATCAGAACATCACGCACTCTCTAATCCACGCCTCTTACGCCTGCTGGTCTGAGTGTATATTTGTTGAGCAGATGCCTTGAATGTGAATATGTTATGCGGAGGCATTGCCGCTTGGTTAAAAGCCATAGATCCTGCGAGTGCGGCGACCCCCAGCTAACACCCCCCGCGCTGCAATCTGCTGCCGCGCTTTCTATTCAGGTCACATTGAACGCTTCTTACCGATCTATCCATCTTAATCATGGACAGCCGTTTCCAGCAGGAGCTGCAGAGCCTGCATTGGTCCAGCCGAGACGGGGAGCTGATAACGTCTGAAAACCAATTCCTCTACCACCTCCCCATGTGCGCCTTAACCCTTCACCAGCCGGGGGGGTGGGGGGGTATAACGATTAGTGAGATGGATACAACAACGCATATGGAGGTTAGAAGAGGTTCTGAAAAGCTATTGTGGGACATAAATATATATACAGTGTATATATAAATATCTATATATTCTGTGTATATTCATTTTAACATCTTATTTGCCAGGGAAACATTCAAACATTAAGAATTGTGGAAGCGGTGCTTGTTTGTTGTGGCAGTAGCGCAGTACAGAACAGCTGAGGGTCAGCGAATGCGTTTAGAGTATGGACTCCACTTAGCGTTCAGTAAATATGGCCTCCCTCCAAGAACCGGCCTCCCTAACCCACTCCGTTACCTGCCAGACACACAAGCATGAGGCTACAGGCCCCAAATAGCGTATGTTTTAGTGGTGCTACGTTATCATCCGCTAGGCATACCAGATGTGCCTAGGGGCCCCTAGGTGTAGCTGCACCATCGGGATTAGTGTATTTGGAACATGGGCATTTTTTGAGATCACATAAAGTGGCCTCCGGTGACCCCATGGCAACTCCCACCACGTGCAAGAAGTAGTGGAGCCAGGGGTCTGATTTAGTGTGCGCGCCTATGGGTCCACTCCAGCCCTGCTTGGTGACTTTATTTAAAGTGCCAAAGATGTCCTACGGGGTGTCAAGACCAGGGTGAAAAACTTTTGTTGTCGGTTAAATGCACACTCTATGATGTTAAGCAGATAAACCTCAACAGATAATTCTATTATTTCATCTGGGTGTTTCATCAAATAAAACACAGAAATGCTTTTATCTCTTTATATAGCAACAACCTATCAGTGCCTGCTTATGGGTCACATGACAATTAAGTGTTTCCTTAAAACGATTGGATCGGTAGTTTGTGTATTATATAGATGGGATCAGCAGCGTGTGTTATTATATAGATGGGATCGGTAGCGTGTGTATTATATATATGGGATCGGTAGTGTGTGTATTATATAGATGGGATCAGCAGCGTGTGTTATTATATAGATGGGATCGGTAGCGTGTGTATTATATAGATGGGATCGGTAGTGTGTGTATTATATAGATGTGATCAGTAGCGTGTGTTATTATATAGATGGGATCAGTAGCGTGTGTATTATATAGATGTGATCAGTAGCGTGTGTTATTATATAGATGGGATCAGTAGCGTGTGTATTATATAGATGGGATCGGTATTGTGTTATTATATAGACGGGATCAGCATTGTGTTATTATATAGATGTGATCGGTAGTGTGTGTATTATATAGATGTGATCAGTAGCGTGTGTTATTATATAGATGGGATCAGTAGCGTGTGTATTATATAGATGTGATCAGTAGCGTGTGTTATTATATAGATGTGATCAGTAGCGTGTGTTATTATATAGATGGGATCAGTAGCGTGTGTATTATATAGATGTGATCAGTAGCGTGTGTTATTATATAGATGGGATCAGTAGCGTGTGTATTATATAGATGTGATCAGTAGCGTGTGTTATTATATAGATGGGATCAGTAGCGTGTGTATTATATAGATGGGATCGGTATTATGTTATTATATAGACGGGATCAGCATTGTGTTATTATATAGATGTGATCGGTAGTGTGTGTATTATATAGATGGGATCGGTAGTGTGTGTATTATATAGATGGGATCGGTATTGTGTTATTATATAGACGGGATCGGTATTGTGTTATTATATAGATGGGATCAGTATTGTGTTATGTTATTATATAGATGGGATCGGTAGTGTGTGTATTATATAGATGGGATCAGTATTGTGTTATTATATAGATGGGATCGGTAGTGTGTGTATTATATAGATGGGATCGGTATTGTGTTATTATATAGACGGGATCGGTATTGTGTTATTATATAGATGGGATCGGTAGTGTGTGTATTATATAGATGGGATCAGTATTGTGTTATTATACAGATGTGATCGGCAGTGTGTGTATTATATAGATGGGATCAGTATTGTGTTATTATATAGATGTGATCGGTAGTGTGTGTATTATATAGATGGGATCGGTATTGTGTTCTTATATAGATGGGATCGGCAGTGTGTGTATTATATAGATGGGATCAGTATTGTGTTATTATATAGATGGGATCAGTAGCGTGTGTATTATATAGATGTGATCAGTAGCGTGTGTTATTATATAGATGGGATCAGTAGCGTGTGTATTATATAGATGGGATCAGTATTGTGTTATTATACAGATGTGATCGGCAGTGTGTGTATTATATAGATGGGATCAGTATTGTGTTATTATATAGATGTGATCGGTAGTGTGTGTATTATATAGATGGGATCGGTATTGTGTTCTTATATAGATGGGATCGGCAGTGTGTGTATTATATAGATGGGATCAGTATTGTGTTATTATATAGATGGGATCGGTAGTGTGTGTATTATATAGATGGGATCGGTATTGTGTTATTATATAGATGGGATCGGTAGTGTGTTATTATATAGATGGGATCGGTAGTGTGTGTATTATATAGATGGGATCAGTATTGTGTTATTATACAGATGTGATCGGCAGTGTGTGTATTATATAGATGGGATCAGTATTGTGTTATTATATAGATGGGATCAGTATTGTGTTATTATATAGATGTGATCGGCAGTGTGTGTATTATATAGATGGGATCAGTATTGTGTTATTATATAGATGTGATCAGCAGTGTGTGTATTATATAGATGGGATCAGTATTGTGTTATTATATAGATGGGATCGGTAGTGTGTTATTATATAGATGGGATCAGTATTGTGTTATTATATAGATGTGATCAGTAGTGTGTGTATTATATAGATGGGATCAGTATTGTGTTCTTATATAGATGGGATCAGTAGTGTGTGTATTATATAGACGGGATCAGTATTGTGTTATTATATAGATGGGATCGGTAGTGTGTGTATTATATAGATGGGATCGGTATTGTGTTATTATATAGACGGGATCGGTATTGTGTTATTATATAGATGGGATCGGTAGTGTGTGTATTATATAGATGGGATCAGTATTGTGTTATTATACAGATGTGATCGGCAGTGTGTGTATTATATAGATGGGATCAGTATTGTGTTATTATATAGATGTGATCGGTAGTGTGTGTATTATATAGATGGGATCGGTATTGTGTTCTTATATAGATGGGATCGGCAGTGTGTGTATTATATAGATGGGATCAGTATTGTGTTATTATATAGATGGGATCAGTAGCGTGTGTATTATATAGATGTGATCAGTAGCGTGTGTTATTATATAGATGGGATCAGTAGCGTGTGTATTATATAGATGGGATCAGTATTGTGTTATTATACAGATGTGATCGGCAGTGTGTGTATTATATAGATGGGATCAGTATTGTGTTATTATATAGATGTGATCGGTAGTGTGTGTATTATATAGATGGGATCGGTATTGTGTTCTTATATAGATGGGATCGGCAGTGTGTGTATTATATAGATGGGATCAGTATTGTGTTATTATATAGATGGGATCGGTAGTGTGTGTATTATATAGATGGGATCGGTATTGTGTTATTATATAGACGGGATCGGTATTGTGTTATTATATAGATGGGATCGGTAGTGTGTGTATTATATAGATGGGATCAGTATTGTGTTATTATACAGATGTGATCGGCAGTGTGTGTATTATATAGATGGGATCAGTATTGTGTTATTATATAGATGTGATCGGTAGTGTGTGTATTATATAGATGGGATCGGTATTGTGTTCTTATATAGATGGGATCGGCAGTGTGTGTATTATATAGATGGGATCAGTATTGTGTTATTATATAGATGGGATCAGTAGCGTGTGTATTATATAGATGTGATCAGTAGCGTGTGTTATTATATAGATGGGATCAGTAGCGTGTGTATTATATAGATGGGATCAGTATTGTGTTATTATACAGATGTGATCGGCAGTGTGTGTATTATATAGATGGGATCAGTATTGTGTTATTATATAGATGTGATCGGTAGTGTGTGTATTATATAGATGGGATCGGTATTGTGTTCTTATATAGATGGGATCGGCAGTGTGTGTATTATATAGATGGGATCAGTATTGTGTTATTATATAGATGGGATCGGTAGTGTGTGTATTATATAGATGGGATCGGTATTGTGTTATTATATAGATGGGATCGGTAGTGTGTTATTATATAGATGGGATCGGTAGTGTGTGTATTATATAGATGGGATCAGTATTGTGTTATTATACAGATGTGATCGGCAGTGTGTGTATTATATAGATGGGATCAGTATTGTGTTATTATATAGATGGGATCAGTATTGTGTTATTATATAGATGTGATCGGCAGTGTGTGTATTATATAGATGGGATCAGTATTGTGTTATTATATAGATGTGATCAGCAGTGTGTGTATTATATAGATGGGATCAGTATTGTGTTATTATATAGATGGGATCGGTAGTGTGTTATTATATAGATGGGATCAGTATTGTGTTATTATATAGATGTGATCAGTAGTGTGTGTATTATATAGATGGGATCAGTATTGTGTTCTTATATAGATGGGATCAGTAGTGTGTGTATTATATAGACGGGATCAGTATTGTGTTATTATATAGATGGGATCGGTAGTGTGTGTATTATATAGACGGGATCAGTATTGTGTTATTATATAGATGGGATCGGTATTGTGTGTTATTATATAGACGGGATCGGTATTGTGTTATTATATAGATGTGATCGGTAGTGTGTGTATTATATAGATGGGATCGGTATTGTGTTATTATATAGATGGGATCGGTAGTGTGTGTATTATATAGATGGGATCAGTATTGTGTTATTATATAGATGTGATCGGTAGTGTGTGTATTATATAGATGGGATCGGTATTGTGTTCTTATATAGATGGGATCGGTAGTGTGTGTATTATATAGACGGGATCAGTATTGTGTTATTATATAGATGGGATCGGTAGTGTGTGTATTATATAGATGGGATCGGTATTGTGTTATTATATAGATGGGATCGGTAGTGTGTGTATTATATAGATGGGATCGGTATTGTGTTATTATATAGATGGGATCGGTAGTGTGTGTATTATATAGATGGGATCGGTATTGTGTTATTATATAGATGGGATCGGTATTGTGTGTTATTATATAGACGGGATCAGCATTGTGTTATTAGATAGATGGGATCAGTATTGTGTTATTATATAGATGGGATCGGTATTGTGTTATTATATAGATGGGATCGGTAGTGTGTGTATTATATAGATGTGATCGGTAGTTTGTGTATTATATAGATGGGATTGGTAGTGTGTGTATTATATAGATGTGATCGGTAGTTTGTGTATTATATAGGCGGGATCGGTATTATGTTATTATATAGATGGGATCGGTATTGTGTTATTATATAGATGGGATCAGTATTGTGTTATTATATAGATGGGATCAGTATTGTGTTATTATATAGATGGGATCAGTATTGTGTTATTATATAGATGGGATCAGTATTGTGTTATTATATAGATGGGATCAGTATTGTGTTATGTTATTATATAGATGTGATCGGTAGTTTGTGTATTATATAGACGGGATCGGTATTGTGTTATTTTATAGATGGGATCGGTAGTTTGTGTATTATATAGACGGGATCGGTAGTATGTGTATTATATAGATGGGATCGGTAGTATGTGTATTATATAGATGGGATTAGTATTGTGTTATTATATAGATGGGATCGGTAGTGTATATATCATTGGTTCACAATGGTACAAACAAATAGCGTTTCATACAAATAACGTGGTTTTGTGGCTTCACTGTGAATGTTGTGTTAAATTGGACAGGATTGGAACTTTCACGCTGTTAATAATAATATAATATATAGAGGGTGGAGATTCCCGCGTTGTGTTAAAGTGACACGTCTTAACTACGAATATTAAGTGTTCTCTTTCGCCTTAGGATAAAATCCTGTTTCAGACGGCATGAAGGCAGAGATTGTACATAACATACTAACGGGATGTGACAGCGGGTCACACGCAAATCACAAGAGATTATGTCACGGGAAATTTACACATAAAGATCCATTATACTCGGATTATCACACGTCTGGTACCGGCGCTTATGGAAACAGAAACATGGAACCATAGAACCTGCCAGCAGATCGGCCCCATTCGGCCCCCATCTAGTCTGTCCGTTTCTCCTGCTGTAAAGACTCGTTTTTCAGTCGTTAGATTCAGGAGCCGTATGTCTATCCCATGCATGTTTAATATCCTCACTGTATTACCCTTTACCACCTCTGCTGGGAGGCTGTTTCTACTTATCAGCCACCCTTTCAGTAATGGAATTGTTTAGTGTATCGAGCTGTAATGTGTAGGATTCGGGAAATTTTTCAATAATAAGCTCGATACCTGTGAACACGCGTCCCCCGCTGAGCAAATCTCATACGGCGGCTTCAATTCTCTTCTCTTGCCCATAAAATGCGGCCAATTAGTTTTTTTATGTTCTTCTATTGAATTGTATTTAACTTTCCAGCTTTTAATGGAAAAATGATTTTGTGGGACGACCCTGTCTGTTCATATTCCACCGACTAACAGAATAACTCCCACTACTCCGATGACTGTTTCTCACCTGCCTGACAGGGAATACTTTTTCTGATTTCACCTGAACCAAAGAAAATTTTAAGAGAATAAGGAAGCCGTCCAAGGCCCTGAGTTTAAAGGGTGGAAAATATATATATATAATCCCCCCCGCGCTGTATACAGTAATATAATCCCCCCCGCGCTGTATACAGTAATATAATCCCCCCCGCGCTGTATACAGTAATATAATCCCCCCCGCGCTGTATACAGTAATATAACCCCCCAGCGCTGTATACAGTAATATAACCCCCCAGCGCTGTATACAGTAATATACCCCCCAGCGCTGTATACAGTAATATAACCCCCCAGCGCTGTATACAGTAATATAACCCCCCAGCGCTGTATACAGTAATATAACCCCCCAGCGCTGTATACAGTAATATAACCCCCCCAGCACTGTATACAGTAATATAACCCCCCAGCGCTGTATACAGTAATATAACCCCCAGCGCTGTATACAGTAATATAACCCCCCCAGCGCTGTATACAGTAATATACCCCCCAGCACTGTATTCAGTAATATACCCCCCAGCGCTGTATACAGTAATATAACCCCCAGCGCTGTATACAGTAATATAACCCCCAGCACTGTATACAGTAATATAACCCCCCAGCGCTGTATACAGTAATATAACCCCCCAGCGCTGTATACAGTAATATACCCCCCCAGCGCTGTATACAGTAATATAACCCCCAGCGCTGTATACAGTAATATAACCCCCAGCGCTGTATACAGTAATATAACCCCCCCAGCGCTGTATACAGTAACATAACCCCCCAGCGCTGTATACAGTAATATAACCCCCCAGCGCTGTATACAGTAATATACCCCCCCAGCGCTGTATACAGTAATATAACCCCCCAGCACTGTATACAGTAATATAACCCCCCAGCGCTGTATACAGTAATGTAACCCCCCAGCGCTGTATACAGTAATATACCCCCCCAGCGCTGTATACAGTAATATAACCCCCCAGCACTGTATACAGTAATATAACCCCCCAGCGCTGTATACAGTAATGTAACCCCCAGCACTGTATACAGTAATATGACCCCCCAGCGCTGTATACAGTAATATAACCCCCAGCGCTGTATACAGTAATATAATCCCCCAGCGCTGTATACAGTAATATAACCCCCCAGCTCTGTATACAGTAATATAACCCCCAGCGCTGTATACAGTAATATAACCCCCAGCACTGTATACAGTAATATAACCCCCCAGCGCTGTATACAGTAATATAACCCCCCAGCGCTGTATACAGTAATATACCCCCCCAGCGCTGTATACAGTAATATAACCCCCAGCGCTGTATACAGTAATATAACCCCCAGCGCTGTATACAGTAATATAACCCCCCCAGCGCTGTATACAGTAATATAACCCCCCAGCGCTGTATACAGTAATATAACCCCCCAGCGCTGTATACAGTAATATACCCCCCCAGCGCTGTATACAGTAATATAACCCCCCAGCACTGTATACAGTAATATAACCCCCCAGCGCTGTATACAGTAATGTAACCCCCCAGCGCTGTATACAGTAATATACCCCCCCAGCGCTGTATACAGTAATATAACCCCCCAGCACTGTATACAGTAATATAACCCCCCAGCGCTGTATACAGTAATGTAACCCCCAGCACTGTATACAGTAATATGACCCCCCAGCGCTGTATACAGTAATATAACCCCCAGCGCTGTATACAGTAATATAATCCCCCAGCGCTGTATACAGTAATATAACCCCCCAGCTCTGTATACAGTAATATAACCCCCAGCGCTGTATACAGTAATATAACCCCCAGCACTGTATACAGTAATATAACCCCCCAGCGCTGTATACAGTAATATAACCCCCCAGCGCTGTATACAGTAATATACCCCCCCAGCGCTGTATACAGTAATATAACCCCCAGCGCTGTATACAGTAATATAACCCCCCCAGCGCTGTATACAGTAATATAACCCCCCAGCGCTGTATACAGTAATATAACCCCCCAGCGCTGTATACAGTAATATACCCCCCCAGCGCTGTATACAGTAATATAACCCCCCAGCACTGTATACAGTAATATAACCCCCCAGCGCTGTATACAGTAATGTAACCCCCCAGCGCTGTATACAGTAATGTAACCCCCAGCGCTGTATACAGTAATATACCCCCCCAGCGCTGTATACAGTAATATAACCCCCCAGCACTGTATACAGTAATATAACCCCCCAGCGCTGTATACAGTAATGTAACCCCCAGCACTGTATACAGTAATATGACCCCCCAGCGCTGTATACAGTAATATAACCCCCAGCGCTGTATACAGTAATATAATCCCCCAGCGCTGTATACAGTAATATAACCCCCCAGCTCTGTATACAGTAATATAACCCCCCAGCGCTGTATACAGTAATATAACCCCCCAGCGCTGTATACAGTAATGTAACCCCCAGCACTGTATACAGTAATGCTGGTCGGTGACGAAAACCTGATTTTATCTAATTTTTTCCCAATAAACTCCCTTTATCTGCAGACCTGGAGCCGCCGTTGCTGTCAGTCATGTGATATTTTGGGTGACTTTCCCGGCTCAAACACCACACTGAGCTGATGCTTTATGGCGATGCTAATGAAGTCCGCTCCTCCATAGACTTTCACTATTCAGTGGCAGGCTGTGTGGTTAAGACTGAGGCATTCTATTGTTCCCCACAGGCAGTATGATAAGGAGTCGGGGGGTTTAGTAGATCGGGAATCAGATAACAGAGCGAGAATCATACAAATGGCTGATATGCAGCTGCCTGAAAACATTATATTATGGGGGCAAAAACTGGAACTGGTTTATAAAAGAAAACAGAGCAAAATAGCGGGAGATCTCCTTTAATTCCTGACTTAAGTCATTAAAGTGGAAATTAGCAGGAACATCCCTCACAGTATTAGCCTCTACTAATTCTGCTGGGAGGCTGTTCCACGTATCTACCACCCTCTCTGTAAAGCTAAGCTTCCTTTCATTCCATCTAAGCCTCTGACTCTCTAGTTTTAGATTCCGGCCTCTCGTTCTAACATTTCTGAGAAGCCAAGAACAGCAGCACAGTCTGTGAATCGCCACTACGTTCCCGTCGAGTAAATATTGTTTATCACATGGTTCCGATGACGTCATATCTCGCTCAGACTCATCAGGAACCCGTCACGTGGATCTATCTATAGCTTCCATTTGTCGTAATGCAATCACCGCGCAGCGTGTTCCAAGAACTCTATACATACCCCTGGAAATGGATGACGGTGACGACCTTGACTTGGATGCCGTGATTGCAAATCATTGTAATTCGCTCTGCCAAAGCTGGCATGCTTTCGGGAAGCAGAGAAGGGGGAAAAAAAGGCAAAATAAAACAAAATGCCCAAAAATAAACAAAAAGCGCCTTCGTTTTAAATCAGCGAAAGGTACTTGGTAGACCGTGTTCTGCTTTGGGACGCAATCATGGCAAAAGCTGAGCAGGAATAATGGAATTTAAATATATATATTTATATATTATAATATATATATATATATATATTAGCTTGGAATATTAACAGTTGAACAATTACTTGTTGGGTAGTAGATAAGTGGAACGGCCTCCCAGCAGAGGTGGTAGAGGGTAATACAGTGAGGGTATTAAACATGCATGGGATAGACATACGGCTCCTGAATCCAAGACGAGACCAACGACTGATTAAGGTTTGAGTCTTTACAGCAGGAGAATCGGGCGACTACACGGGGGCCGGATGGGGCCGATCTGCCGGCAGATTCTATATTTCTGTAACTTATATGTTTGGGTTTTTTTTGAAATATTTCATGACTTATACTTCCTCTAAAAATATAATTTGGAGCTGATCAAAAAAACCTTATGCTGCCTATAGAAGTCCTGCCTCTTCTGAGCACTTTTGCAGCAGGAAGTAGTAAAGGGTGCGAGCCAAAAGTACTTCCCCCAGGCCATCCTCTTATCAGTTTTATATCGTAACCATTAACCAAGCGTATCAGAAAGCTGCACGGGAACCGCTTTACAATTTTAATGCTAATCAGGTGCAGGACGGGGATTTACTAATTCAAAGAGTGACTGTTACAGCTTTGAGGTTCCCGCAGACCGCGGCGGGGATTTGTAAACACAGCGTTTTTTATCATTTTTTTCAGCCGGCTTTTATTCGGGTGATTCATTATGCCTGCCCAGACACCCAAGATAAAAGCCCAACCGCACGTATGATTCCTGAGTTTGATCCATCCGCGGCGCCGTCTAAAAACACGAGCATCAAAGTTCCATTCTTTAATCATTAGACGGCTCGGGGGGCTTCTATGAGGTGTCTCAGCATCTCTTCCATCTGCGGGGGGGGGATCTTGCGGCGGCCCCCGGGAACGCGATGAAATGCGGCTACTAAGTGGTCTTTAAGATTAAATGAATTTGTTTTGGGTCAAGTAAATAATAAATGAAGAAGGTCTGATGAGAGAAGAGATGAGATTTATATAAAATACTTAAATCGGGTGACGACGCAGCCGATAAGATTATCTCTGGCTGACGAATATTCTCCCTTCGATCAATAATAAATCCGATCAAAATATCCCAGTGATTATTATCAGAGGTTTGGGGGTTTTTTTGTAATAAAATGCTTATTTTTTTGGCAGAAATGAGCGTTTCTGGCAGATTCAGGATCATTTTATATCATTTTTTGATGATCGCGGACACTTTCCTGCCGTTAGAAGCCGTCTCCAAAGCCCAACGTTATCGCGGAATGTACCGGTATATTACGCAGTCATGAAACCGTCTGTCCGGGTTGAGCGTGTGTGGCTGTACCGATTCATCCTTCCCGAGTGTCCCAGTTTCCATTGGACAGTCCTGAAACTGTAGACTGCCACAACTATCCCACCTTTGGAAGGTAGGTGAAGTCCTCTGACCCCCCCCCACCCAACCAGCCCAGTAAGCGGTAAAAGCCATTGAGGTCTTTGCTGTTGCCCCCTCTTGGCGATTAGAAGGCTTTTGTTGCGTGGGGGGTAATCAGCCTCCGGGGCAGATCCGAAGAGTTGGGTACGGCTGTGGGGCGCTGCTAGGTTCATCGGAACCCGGCATAATGTTTGGAACGATAACTGAGCCTCTACGAGGCAGGACTTCCCAGGGTTCTTTATCCAAGCCCCAGCATTCCGAGATGAATCGTGCCTCTCGGCTACCTCGGAGGATAAGCCCAGCCCCGGCGATTAGAGCTTTTAGAACGTCTGAGTGGTGAGGAAGTCCGTTACTCGGAAAGGTTACCATCTGAAGCTCCGTCGCAGCCGCTTGTGCTCTCTTCAAAGCGTTTAAGGCCCGGCAGGAAGCGCGCGCTCCGTGTAACGATCGGCGCCCGTGCTGTTCTCAGACACAGAGTTCGCTTCAGAAGTGGAAGATAATAGGTGTATTCGGAACGCGAGGAGCGGCGCTGGCTGCTGAACGCACTCGGGCGGCTCGTCTGCGATCATACGGGTTTAGGAAAGAAAGAAAGAGCGTCGCTAATCACCGCTTTCCTGGGGGAGAAAAAACGTTAAGAGGATTTCAAATCGATGGAGTAACAAAATGCGTCGGAGTCCTCGACAATTCCTATGAAAAGGAGGAGCTCATCAAAGGGGCTTTCATGTAGATGATGGCTGAGTGCCCCCTTTATTAACGCATTCGCCCACCTTGCCACCCGGCTCCTTGGCTTCCAGGAGGCATCTCAAGCTTCCTACTGCGCATGTCTGATATACTCTCCACCGGCCACCTCTGGAGTGGGACATAACTCTTACAAACACAAAAGAACACAAAGAACCCCCCCCTCACAAATATATATATATATACAAAAAAAGAAGTTCTGTGGGTTTTCTATGGCAACGACCTATGAGTGTCTCCTTTTGTGTCACGTGACAATTAAGTGGGCCTGGCAACAACAACAAAAAAAGATTAATACAATGACACGGAACTTGCCGGCAGATCGGCCCCATCCAGACCCCCTTCTAGTCTTCTGTTTCCCCTGCTGTAACGATCCAAACCTTAATCAGTCGTTGGTCTCCTCTTAGATTCAGGAGCCGTATGTCTATCCCATGCATGTTTAATACCCTGACTGTATTACCCTCTACCACTTCTGCTGGGAGGCTGTTCCCCTTTTCTACCACTACTACCATTCCACTTATCTACTACCCGCTTAGATATTCATGAATATGTACTGTGTCTTAAAGACAAATCACGTTGCTGCATTAAAGTTATACTGTATTCCGCCCTTATATTGTCTGTATTGTACTCAAAAAAGTGAAATGCGACAATAAGAAGAAATATTGGGTCTGTTTTGTAGCCGATTTGTAACACTTGGGGGTTGACAGCCACCACAGGACGAGATATTGGAAATTAGTTTAAATTGAAGTAAGAAAGAGTTGCTGAAATAAAACAGGAAAAAGAATGGGGAATAAAATTGTTGTGGTCTTGGCTTTGTCCCTGTATTCCGATGCATACAATATAAACATATTATTATTATTATTATTATTATTATATTACACGCTGATTGCAGAATAAGCCATAATTAGTATAGGTCACTCCGGCCGGAGTCAGAAAATGTTCCTCTGCCGGGGGGGGGGGGCTACAAAGAACCAGCTGCCGACGCAGAGATCGGTTGTTTTTTTTAACAATATAAGAAATGTAATATTTATACGGGACGCTCAGTCCTGCTTTACAGCTATATAATTAGCCGCTTCTGCAAAAACATATCCCCTTAAACACGGTCATTCGGAAACATTCGTAGTTTGAGTATATATGTAAGTTCATATAATATGATTATTATTATTAATAATAAATAATAAAGTAATAACAGTAAAAAAAAAAGATAAATGAATAATAAATAATAAAATAATAAATTCATAAAATTCTTAATTTATTATTAATAATATTTTTTATTAATAATGTATTAGTCATTATTTATTATCGTTGTTACTATTTTTATTAAATGGATTTACACTTTGATCCAGAAGAAAGGACCATCTTAGTAGATCCTCTGACTATACTATATTATATTTATTATCACACCTGTTGTCTCTGTAAGTAAAATAGTTATGTTACTTACTACTTGGTGTGTCCTGTCCACCCACTGTACAGCGCTACGGAATATGATGGCGCTATATAAAACAATAAATAATAATAAATAATAATAATATATACAGCTCCCCACATTTATTTGATCGCCTTAAGGATGTTTTCAGTGTTAATTTGCCCCTAATTTACGCTCGTACATCTTTGCCATACTTGCCGTCCTTCTTTAAACGTTATGACTTCATGTACGGTATTGATCTGTTTCCATGGTAACACTACTCATTGACCAGACCCCATTCGCTCTATATTTAAGGTGTCTGCTCCCCATTCTTCCATTCACGGAACATGCGCGTTGCTATTTATAACCCGGCTCCGGAAATGTTTTGAGTGGGGTGGGTTCCGGTTATATCGCAGACGCATCTTACCGCCATTAGTCACCCGATACCCCCCATCACTACTTAGCGATCAGATGAACGCCAGACGCCATCGATGGAAGTGAATAGGTGCCGGCAGAGGTGGGCAGCCTGCCCGAATTCCAGCTTCATTCATAAAAACACTTAAGTGGGAGCAGGCACGGCTCCAATACGGTGCAAAGGATTCTGGGAAAGACATTTATTTATATAGCACCGGCAGACTCGGTAGCGCTGTTACAATACGGGACAGTGAAAAGATTTAACAATTGATGTTAAGACATACTGCTACAGAAGGAGAAGGGGGCCCTGCTCCCAAGAGCTTACAATCTATATATATATAACCTATATTCGTTATGTCATTAGAAAGCCACTGGAACGCTATGTATTATATATAGTTTATTATATGGTTTACCAGCCGAATGGTTTGAATGAGCTGTCCCTTTTATTTTCCAAATTATTAACCATTTAGCAACCCATCGTGGAGTGTTCTGGGACTACACGGTCCTAATTACAGCGCTTATTAGGATTAAAATCGATTCTTCCCTCCTCGGCACTCAAACCAGGATCTCAAATGCAACAGATTAATAAGAAAAGCACATATCCGATCGCTACAACTTCAGGAAATCGGTGTAATTTTTCCTGAAATTAACCAATTAATACATTTTTCCCATGACCCCTCAATGTAGACTGCATCGGAACCCTGCTGCACCAAACAGGAAGTTGGAACCCACTTCCTGGACGCCATTGTTTTAGGGGACTGCGTCTGAGCCTCTTACGCTAGACACCGGATGTGAATGAGCAGTTATGGCAGCTTTGGCTCTTTAAATCGATGCGGTGGAGATGTGGTGCAGGGCATAGCTGCCAACTGTCCCAACAAACAGGCTTATATCTACTAATAAAAAATAACATTTGTAAGAATGACCCTGCTCAGACCTTAATCAGTCGTTGGTGTCATCTTAGATTCAGGAGACGTATGTCTGCCCCATGCATGTTTACTCCCCTCACTGTATTACCCTCTACCACTTCTGCTGGGAGGCAGTTCCATTTATCCACTAACCTCTCAGTAGGAAAAGTTAATTATCCTGTGTGTCTCGCAGTGCGGCGAAACATAACCGAAAAGCCTTAACGGGTTTAAATCGTTGGGAATTCTAACTCTGTAAGTAGAAAATAGTAACTTTTCACATATTATTCTAATTTTAGGCTAACGCCGGTGTAGGACGCGCAACGATAAAACCTCTAATACTCCAGCGTCCAAAGAGAATCGATAACGCTCTTCCTCTCCAACACGTAATCCTCAGACTCTGGGGGGGGGTGCACATCGCACATACATTATTCACGAGGTTGTGATGAGCACCGTATCCACTGACAAGGGCACGAGCGACTAACTTCCTCTTCAACAGCCATTCTATATAACCCAATGGGGGGGGCAGGGCAGAAACCAGGAGGGCTTGACTGGACCTAGGAGGGAGTGTAGACAGGGCACAACCACCCAATCACCCACCCCCATATCTGAACAGCTTCCACATCAACACATTGTCGCCTGCCCCCGGTAATTAGCATACACACTGGTGCACATATTTACACAAACAAACACACTCATACTTACACACATACACGCTCATGCCAACACATACACGCTCATGCCAACACATACACGCTCATGCCAACACATACACGCTCATGCTAACACATACACGCTCATGCCAACACATACACGCTCATGCCAACACATACACGCTCATGCCAACACATACACGCTCATGCTAACACATACACGCTCATGCCAACACATACACGCTCATGCCAACACATACACGCTCATGCCAACACATACACATACATACATACATAGTCACTGCACTTTTGAGCGCCCCGAGCACAATTGCCCCCCCTGCACCCAGGGCCAGGCCGCCCCGGCTTCATTATTTTGTTCTAATGCATCTGCTTTACGAAATAATCCTGGATACAACTCACTTCACTTTGGAGCAGACACTTTTTAATGAATGGAGTTGTCGGTCTCGTGATGAGTTGTCGGTCTCATTAATGAGATGTTTGTCTCGTTTTCCTCATCACTTGACTGCTTCTACTTAAACCAGGAAGCATTAGTAGTTAAAGCCCTTGCGCATGCTCGGTAGCACTCCCAAAGTCACTAAAGCAGCAGCCAATCGCATGTATGGTAGCAAATCATCACTGTTTGGATAGAATACCTGTAACCAACTGCTGCTACTTCCGTGGATTTCAAGTGAAGCTCAGCGCACATTGGCTAGAATGAGAGTTCTACTGAGCATGTGCAAGAGGTGTACCGACGGCTGCTTCCTGCTTTGAGCAGAGGCGGTCAGGGGAGGAGTTATATAGAAACGTCAATAACTAAATAATATGTGCATTCGTGTGCATTGAAATTCACGGGAAAGAAATACTCTATGATACAAAAATATGCCTAACCATACCGAGACCCTTGGGATTAAGGATCAGGCCTCAGGGGACATCTAGTAATACCACCCTCTGAAGGGGAGGAATAACGGATAGGCCAAATCTGAGACCACTGCAAAAGATCATAGTACTCTGCCGTCACTCATCTGCATCTGGAGACACAGAGGGTCCTCTCCAGCACCTGTATGAGAGAGATGAACCTTGCCATAGGAAGCACTCCCTGCTTATGCTCTCCAGACAGGAAGTGTGCACACGGCATGTACCACTTAAAGGGGGGGGGGGTGATTTGCCGTAGTCTCAGAGACAGAGGGATTACGTGCTGGACGTGGTTTGGAGGCCAAGCGGTTTTTTTGCTCAGGGAGGGTAAAGACGGCTCTGTGTAAAATAATCAGGAGCCTGAAACGATAGAAGAATTAGCCGTTTCCCTGGCAAAGCACGTAATCCCGTTAATTCTCAATAACGGCGCAAACAGACTCGAAGATTGCTCGAGAGACGAGATAAAAAAAAACAAGAGCGGAGAGAGGCAGGCAGAGTGACGACAGCTGCACGGTCCATCTGTTAGACAGTCACAGAACACACAGTTACACGAATGTTTGCAAACAACGCTCCGCACGGCGGGGGAAGCAATCGTCCACTTAACGGGAATAAAAATATATATCTGCCTAAGCAGGCGTATGCTCCCCAAACCACGTCCCGTCTCGCCGAAAATAACTGCATGAAAGGAGCTGTCGTCGGATACGTTACGTGAATAATATCAGGAGGTCTCAGCCGGCGACACAAACAAACCCTTATAAATGAGCTAAAATGGGTTAAAAACACTAACCCTTTACTAGCCAATCACACGGCTCCACTGGACGGCAACCCATTTGTTCCGATGACTGACCTTTACGGAAAATCGAGACTTATCGGACGGGTAACAGTGTTTCGGGATCCGATGGCGCCATTACATCGATAAATTATAATGAAGAGACTCTAAATGAAGTCATCTGTGTTCAAGAAGGGATTTCTGCTGTGAGGAAAGCACCAATAGGGATGTTTAGATATCATTGGATACGAGTAGAATAAGGAGTCAGCTCCTGCCTGTGTGACCCTGAGAATCTGCCCGCTCACCCTGAGATTGGGGTAAAAACTCTTGGGATCCCAAGCTAGGGTAGCCAGGTGACAGGGCAGGGGTAGGTATCCTAAAAAAATGGTGATGCACCACTGCTGTCTTGCTTGCTATGGTGGTCTAGTCTTGGATCTTGGGTGGTCTAGTGGTCCTCCTGCTCTCTATATAGTCCATTACCACGTCTCATGAAGACGGGGGTACAGACCTCCGTTCACCCCTCTAAATCCCCAGGCATTCGGGGTGCAGGGGGTAGTGATGAATGATGTCATAGTTATATTGGCGCTAAGTGCACTGCATTGCTCGGAGAGGATTGTCCATCTAGGCAAGAGCAGCTACACCTTTCAAAAATCCCAAAGAATACGGTACCCACCGCCCTTCATGTCAATGAGAAGTATTCCCACATGAGACATTTACCGGTTCAACGGACCGCCAATTAAACATTGAATGTTGCCACCAACAGAACCTCAGACATTATTTGTGGAGCGGACCATTATCACAGTGGACAATCATTCTTGGTCCTGAGAGCCCCACCACCATGTAAGACACACAAAGAGATGCAACATATCATTTTTCTTTCTTTTCTCCTTTTATTGAAGCCTGAGGTGCGGTGCTGAAGAAAGTGAGGGCGCTCCAGAGCGCTCAGCTAAAAGGTAGCCGGACCCCAAAAGCTTCTGAGGAGGCAAATTTCCTCTTCCTTCATCTCCCAGGGCTGGATCTTCTCCCCAAAGACTATTTATGTCTTCAAGGTGAAGCAGGAACCAGAAGGCATCTCCAGGGCTCCATCTCCACTCTGGCATTCCTAGTGTCCAGAAATATGGACTTCCGTAAATCTGATACGGCTTTCCAAAAAATGACAAAAACTACAAAATCATTCAAGCACACGTTCAAAAAAGGGGAAAACCCCCACCTTACGCAGAAGAGGACACTATACCGAGAGCGCACTCAGTGAGTGAAGGCTGCAATGTTCTATATATCGTCTAGATTGCAAGCTCCTTACCTCTTGTTTCAGTAAATCCAAATTGTTAAGTGATGCTCTACTTATAATGTCCTGCTTAAGCAATGTACATCTCCGCGGCATATGACGGTGCTATATAAACCATTTGCCTTTGTAACCCAATTATAAACGCCGTTTAGTTTATAAAGCCCTGCTGTTTCTATACACATTATCAGGGCTTTTAGGACGGTAGAACCCTGCGATCCCCTCATACCCAGCAAACATTCCGACCTCCTAGAAAAGAGGGGCTTCAGGGGGCACGGGGGAGAAAATCGGGGCATCAGCAGAAGGAAGGGGCGACGCAGGGGTTTGGGGCCCAAAGAGGGACTGGCTAAAATAAACAGGGAGACATGGGAGGTATGTATTAATAAGCTGGATCTGTAGACCGACTGCAAGTTACAAGCAAATACTCCGATATTCTATTTATAGCTTCTGATCTTCAAGCTAAATATAGACGCGGCCAGGCTTCCCGCGGCAACGATCGCTGCAGAGCGAATGCAAATCATCCCGACGGCCGGCGGCCGGCACCTTCCCGTTATTATAATAATTATCATTCTTTTCTGATTTTTCATTTATTTATTTTATTTACTTACACGCACACGTTAGAAAGTACGTTTTGGGGGAAAATAGGAGAAAATTCAGCAAGAGATGTGACTATTTCAAGGTCACCTTGGGGCTTCCGAAAACCAGCGACCTTAACACGGCAAATGGATGAAAAAAGTCTATTAGCCCCAGAAAAGATGGAGCCTTTAGTCAAAGGCGATACATCTTATTGCGTGTCGACAAGCATGAGCATTCATATCCTCAACGGTCTCTTCTTCACATGGCCTTCGACTACGAAATTCCCCCAAAACAGTGAGACGCTGCGGCAAAATCCTACATAATACCATAACAACAAATAAATAAAAACAGTGAAAAAAACTGTTCCCAGACCCTGATAACTTCCCGTACATTTAAAACATTTCACACGCCCGTTAACTCTTTCCTTACTAAGGCTTTTCTATGGTTTTTTTGCCATTTTTACCAAAAATTCCCCCTTTTCCTTGTTTGATGATCCCACACAAACTAGACATCTTTTTTTTTTCAGACGAAATAGGGCTTTCATTTGAAACCCTAGAAACATGCAAAAAATAATAGTGATCGCTGGTACGTAAAAAAAAAAACCTTTATTAAAATTAATATTTTTTTGGCCGTTTTGCTTATTATTTCTTCTGCGCATTAGGGACCCTCGATAAAAAACGACCCCATTTACGTCCGTTAAAATCCCTCATCACAGTAATAGCCGACATGAATTTTTTTGCTCTGGAGGGGCCACACCTCCCTTACATAATACCCTATAGGGTGGTCTTTTTACTTTGGGGTGTCAGGGCCTTTTATTATTTTTAGTTTTTAATTGTTTGAATTTTTTTTTGCGTTGTCATCGGTACATCTTATGTAAGCCAGTGATGTCACAACGACGTTCCATACGATTTAGATCCTTGAAAAAATATTTTTTTTTGAAATCCCATTTTTTTTGTGGTTAAAAAAAAGCCCTACTTTCCTTAAACTCCAAAAATATTAAATTTGACGGCAAACATGTATTTTAATCGAAACTATGTAATGGAGGAACAGCTTAACATTTTGGCAGGATATGCATACAAGGCTTGGCCCTTCGTAATGCACACTAGTGACATCATTTTTAACGCACTTTAATACGCCATTTAGTAAATCCGCCCCAGATTGATACTTAATCAACAGTAAAAAACACCAAAAAGAATTCCATGGACGCCTACATTCCCAGCCTGTGCATCACCCAACGACTTGCCTACAGCGGCCACCGTCCTCTATTCAGCGACCATATGACATCATACCCAAGCGTGCTGCATGCGCGGTACGGCCTGTGCATAGTGTATATGGGCCAGTTACAAGGAAGATCTCTCCGACAGGCCCATTGGGCAGTGTCATGCCGGGGAGCCTGATAGCCCAATAAGGCCCTGGTTATGCGGCAGAGGGGTTACTGCGCCCAAGAACTGCCACCCTAGGCTTTAAATTCCCCCACTGTATTATCCTCTACCGCTTCTGCAAGGCGGCCGCTCCACTTACCTTCCACCCTCATTACCACATTATTCAATGTCTCCTCGACGCACCAAACGCATCTCTGCACGAAGAACATTAACCAGGGTGCGAAAAGCCCAAATAATGATTAATTACGCGGCATAATTAAAACTGCCAAGCCTCGGAAAGATATTAGGAGTCGTGGCATGTTCCGCTAATTAGGGAATATAGAGCAAGCGGCTTTCTTCCAAGCGCGAGTTAAAGTTCATAATAAGAGTCGCACCCCGGCCAATACTTTCCCAAAAAGGTACCTTTTAGCTTTTTTTTTGTATTGCGTATGATAACAGAGCCACGCCGGAGAAACGAAGATACGTGAATTGATACCATATATGGTAATGTAAACATAAATATGGTCATAGGAGGGCACTTCCGGCCCCTAGCTTTTGGGGTAGGTCTGTTTTAGGGGGTAGGGTGTATTATTAGAGGTTAATGTAGTTTGGCCAAGGCCAACTAGATCTAGGGTGGTTGGTCAGGGGTGGCAGACCCTATTAGGGGACATGCGGAATGCCAGCGTATGATGTCATACTCCAGCACTCAGCAATGATGGCAGCCATGGAGGTGAGCCCCGGGTCCCTAGGTACATACATTGCTTTTTTTGGGTGGGGGGTTGTCATATGTTACTGATGTCATCAAAATTAGACCAAACTAAGTTAAAACACACTCACTGCTCTGAGATATTCTGTCTTGCTTTCCTCCTCTCTTGCTGACGGCAGGAAGTGCACTCAGGAAGCATACTTAAGTACACTTCCTGCGCATGCACTTATCATCTAACTGGATTCCATGCTGAATCTTTGTTATATCATCGGAATCAGCAGCTGTTCTCCCCAGGCATGAACCACCCAGACATTCCCATGACCTGTCCTTTCAGTGAACGCAGCGACACTCACAACGTCACCATTCTCGCCGTATTCTATTATACTGTCTGTCGAACAGTGATTTTTTTGTGTGAAAACATGATTTTCTGCTACTTCGTCATACGCTTTGTTTTCACGCACCATCTGGAGATCAGCTGCGTTTATTGGCAAATACACCGTTGCTTTTTCAAATGCCATATGATGACAATCAGGGGGAGAGGTATAAAAATGTTTCTGTATTAACCCCTTCGTGTGAAGAGACATTGGCACCCACTAACGAGAATTACCTTTTTAAATCAGAGCTTTTTTTTTGACATCATAGCATAACCTTTGACCAGTCAATAAATATAAAAAACAATGTTTTTACAATTACGATTTTCATATAACTTTGTTTTTGCCAATTCTGGTCCCATTTCTGTGCCAAAATAGGCCAGTGATGCGAACGCCTCACCCAAGCCTGGTAATGATTACAGAGTAGAAGCAGCATCGGTTTTTATTGCCTCGCCGTCCTTATTGCTGAACTCCAGATATGATGTCATATGCCAGAGCCCCCCCCCCTTCGTGGCACCAGGATCGGCATGCTGTGCTGTCTCTGCATGGTCTTCCATGATCTAAAAGGACCCGTTGGGTTTAACTTGGAGTCTCCAGGTCAGTTTTTTTCTTTCTCTGTGCTGGGGCGTGGCATGTGACCACTCCCACTCCACACCCACTTTTCCCCCCGCTGCCCACAATCCCCTCCCATGAAGGGCACTCTGCCAGGTGACGGAGATCTCAGTTCTCAGGTATGGGAAGAAGAGAGCTCTCTCTTGTAACCGTCCCAGTGAGCAGCGGAGCACCCGGGAAAACGATACAGCGACCCGTCCCAAGTCTGCCCTGCTGCCCGAGTCGTTGGCCAGGTTCCGCCTCGCATTAGTGGATGTGATTATTACCGCCTTTAATGGGCCACTTGAGCATGAAGAAGCCTTATGGAAACCCTACTCCTAAAGTGACCTCCCTGCCTTCCTTGATATCCCAATAAGAATCTGTAATGTATTAACGCATGTAGTTATCTGCCCTCTCTGCACGTCGCAGTATGACTCAAACGATTAGCTGGGAGGTGATTATATGGATGATGGATCCTTCTAAGCGCATTACGGGGGGCTCTGCGCACTTTGAGGGCAGCTAAATGTCACTCGTGTAAAGCACGGTCCAAGGAGCTTCTTCCGCCCGCAGCTACCTCCACAGCTCGGGCTCCGTGGCCTCGCCGACACGTCTTCCGCAGCAGCCAAAAGTTAGCGATGGTGGAGAAGCACGTGATAGCATCTGATATACACATTACACGGATCATCGGAAGGGCAGATTTCCTTTCCCGAACAAAATTAGCTTATTTCCTTCACTCGGAGAGCGAAACGTGGAGTTTTAATTATACAACAAAGCATATCGACACATAGGATCCGCCGGCAGATCGGCCCCCGTCTAGGCTGTCCCCGTTTCTCCTGCTGTAAAGACTCAGACCATAATCAGTCGTTGGTCTCGTCTTAGATTCAGGAGCCGTATGTCTATCCCATGCATGTTTAATACCCTCACTGTATTACCCTCTACCACCTCTGCTGGGAGGCTGTTCCGTGTAACTACGACCCCTCAGTAATAGCCACACATTCTTACGTTACACCTAACCCTCTAGTTTTAGATTATGATGCAACAGTTTTATCCTCTGCTAGTCTGGGTTTGTAATTTAGCGCATTAAGCAAATGAACCCCAGCAGATCCGGGTTTTATTCTTTCCTCTGGAGGTTTAAACAGGTTTTCAGAAATAGTTCCAGTGCTCTCTTTCGTGTCACATGACAACTAATCACAAATTTGATGCAAAATTCTGCCTGATTCAAGACATTTTTTTTCTGGGAAAGCCTTGGAGATTTGATGTTTCTATTGCTGTATGTAGTAATAACCTGTAGGAGAAACTGCAGCTCAAGAGCTGCAGCATGCTGCCCCCTCAGTGGTCTAATTTTCAGTTTGGTCTAGGAGCCGAGGGGCAGGGAAAGAGGCAAATGCACGTGGAGTGTCTCTTTAAGGCATGTGCACCTCATCCTGACTATATATCTATATATATATAGTCGATTGCAAGTCGACCCCCCAAAACTTGAATATTTAGAAAGAAAAAAAGAAAGCCTGAATATTAGATGACTCTATAGGGAAAAAAGTTTTACTAGTAAATTTTAATTCACATGTAAACTTTTTTTTTCATATTTAATATGAATTTAATCCAGATATGCCTTATACCCCCTATGCCCCCCCCGACTTACTGATGAATCCCTAGACTTCGATGACTGAGCACCAGAAAGTAATGACACGCGGAAGTGGAGGACAGTAGCGGAGGCTGTCAGAGAGGAGGATCCGGGTCCCCTGCAGCGCTGCGGAGGATCTGGATCATAGTGTTATTATCTGATTTCTAATTGAGGTCTGCAAAACCTTGTCTTATATTCGGGCAAATACAGTATACACATACATACACATTTACACATACATACATACATGCATACAAACATACACACATACACACACATTCACATAAACGCAAGAAAACCAAATGATACAACACAATTCGATTCCATTACAGTAAATCTGCTATCGTGTAGAGATATGGACGCGCGTGGCTCCGTGGGCCAGCGGATCATCGCGGGAGATATTTTCTTGACGTTGTATTCATGTTATTATTTTGCTACAATCAACAGGGATATCCTTACGATAACTTGTATTACAAACCATCGCTGAATTATTCACCTGAAACTTGGCAGCGAAGGGGCTGCACGGGATTTCGCGTTGAAAAATGAAACGGAAGGCGAAGCCAAGAAGAACGAACGCCGCTCCACAAATAGCAAACCTCGGAGGTCTCACGCGGACCTCTCGAAAACGTCTATTAACATTACAGGCCTTCTGCATTCGACGGTCCTGAGGGTATCCGGGCGCCATGGAAACGGGATTAGAGAGATCGTGAACGGAAATTGAAATATTAAAAGGTCTTATGATATCCTGTAACGCCAGCTGACTGACCTTCACTCCGTGCACCCAAAGGGGGCACCTGCGGCCGCACCGGCAGGCAATCTAAAAGCGCTTTCGTTTCGGCACTTAAAGGGGAATTCCAACGATTTTTTTATTATCAGATCAAAAATACATTTTCAAAAATATTGCACTTTTTTTTAAGACACAGTTTTTTGCCCCGTAATATAATGTTTTCAGACAGCTGCATTTCAGCCGTTTGTATGATTCTCGCTCTGTTATCTGACCCCCGATCTACTAAACCCCCCGACTCCTTATCATACTGCCTGTGGGGAACAATAGAACGGCTCAGTCTTAATCACCCAGTCGGACACTCTGGCTAATGAAAGTCTATGGAGCAACGGACTTCATTAGCATCGCCATAAAGCATCAGCTCAGTGTGGTGTTTGAGCCGGGAAAATCACCCAAAATATCACATGACTGACAGCAACGGCGGCTCCAGGTCTGCAGATATTTATTGGGACAAAATTAGATAAAATCAGGTTGTCTTTCTGTAGCTCCCTGCAGCAATTAACATTTAACCTCCATTAATCCATCATTCATGTTCTGTGGCTTCTCCCCCGGTTCCTCATTAACTAAATGGCATGTTTGGACCACCTCTTTTCTCATAGCTGCAACCCGTTCCAAAGAGAGTGGTAGATAAATGGAACGGCCTCCTAGCAGAAGGGGTAGAGCAGGGGCGTCCAAGTTTTTTCTGCAGTGGGCCACTTCATCAGGATTGTATACGTGCGAGGGCCGCACTCATTTTTCACTGTGAGAAAATATGGCCTTTAATAAAATATGCAGATTTAAATAAATTAAATGACACAAAACCTTTACTTTTCCTCTCACTGATTTCTGGGCCTAGAAAGTTTTGTGACTACAAATGCAGGATTCTGTATAAGTAAAAAATAAAATAGTTCTATTTATTTTAGCGATGCACTAAAATGAAAATTCTGGAACAAAACCGAAAATTCAGGGTTCACTTAGCCGAAACTGAAAATGACCCCCCACACACTTTTAATAAAAGTAAGTTACACACCAAAATTGTACAAAAAATTATATATTATGATTGTTAACAGCAATCTCAGGCATACCCAGATTCCAGCATGTACTGGTTGGCTGGGCATTGTACCGGTATTTTTTGTCAAATTTTAGTGTGTAACCATGCTTTTATTAAAAGTAACACACCACAATTGGACAAAAAAAAAAATCAACAATATGACTTGGCATGATAGGAGTGTGATTGCTAACAGCAAACACACTCTTTTTATAGCCAGCCAACCAGTAAACTGGAACCTAGGCATGATGGGACTGTGATTGCTGTTAGCAGATTGCTGTTAGCTGTTAGCAATCACACTCCTATCATCCCAAGTCAGCCAGTACATGCTGGTACAGGGTGGCTGTAAGTGCAGACCCCATACTGCTGGCAGCATCAATACACAAGGGGGCAGCTAGCCAGGTTTCAGCATGTACTGGCTGACTTGGCATGATAGGAGTTGGATTGTTAACAGCAATCACAGTCCCATCATGCCTAGGTTCCAGCACTTACACATCCATGCTATCACACACACACATCCATGCTATCACACACACAAATCCATTCATTCACAGATTCATTCCCTCAATCAGGCACACTCACTCAAACACACTCCCCCACCCCCTTACCTGCATTTCAGCTCTCTCAATGCCGATCACTGACTTCAGCAGGGGGCGCGGCCTCCCTCGTTCTCCCCACAGAGGAGGCAGGACTGGAGCAGAGCATAGACCCTCCCACAAGTAAGCAGCAGGGCTCTTGCGATCCTGGCTGCCGATCTCATGCGGGCCGCACCTTGAGGTCCCGCGGGCCGCATTTGGCCCGCGGGCCGCATGTTGGACGCCCCTGGGGTAGAGGCTAGTACAGTGAGGGTAATAAACATGCATGGGCTAGACATACGGCGCCTGAATTCTGCAGGTACAGCTTCATTATGGCTCTCGTGAAGATTCGTTTCAGATCATTACCCTGTCATCGGACTCATTACCGGAGACGTGGTGATGGCTCTGGGATCAAGAAAGTCTCAGATTATTCTGACCTCAATGGCTGCTTGAAACCCCAGTAAACTATATTATATATATACACATACACACACATATATATACACACACACACATATATATATATATACACACACATATACATATATACTGTATATATCCACGAGAGCCACGAGCAGCGGGGTTACAGTGACTGCAGCACGTTTTGTAGAGATGACATTTGAAGGGTTATGGACGGTTGAGTTTGTTATTTCCTTCGTCTCTGGGACACGCGTTCCGCCTGAATGTTACATCAGATCAGCAAAGACGCCACGGAGCCGGTCGGATTGTCTCTGGAATATGTCGGTTAAACGCAGAAGGACGCTCAGCTATCATATTAATACAAACATCAATAACCAGAGATGGTCAGCCGGTGGCTTTCGGGGCTGCTGTCAACCAAAACTGGCCTTCAGAAGGGTACTTTTGGTTAAAGTTGGGTAAACTGGTCCCAAAGGGTGAAGAAAGGTAGTTATTCAGGCTCTTGCCTACTGTCATGGGGCCTCAGATGTCTACAATGACCTTGCATGAACCCACAAGTCGCCGGTGGTCTCCTGAGCTGCTTCCGCTTTCCTCATCGTCAATCATTTCACCCAAAAGTCTCCTTTACTCAATGTCGCTTTCACTTAATCCTTCTTTCATTGTCTAGGTCGGAATTTCGGCATCTACTTGTTCTCCCGTACCATTCAATGAGTCTAATTACTAATCTGTCCAGGTCCAGGTCCAGGTCGCCCATTAGCAGAACCTTCCAAGAAGGGTTAGAAGGATAGCACATGGTGCGGTTCTCTCAGCATCTCCACCCCAGGGCCACCTGGAAGTCGAGTGCATTTATCCGGCACTTCCCCGACTCCCTCGTATGATAAATACCGTGTGAATGAAGAGCGTGCCGGAGGAACGTGGAAGGTGAGACTCTTCGGGGGTTAGAAGGTTCTTCGCATCTCTTTTTGTAGCAGGAGATGACGGAAGCCGCAGAGAACACCCCGCTATATAGACGTTACGCCTGGAAATGCTAAAATAACCTGACGGATCACCAGTTCCTGTCCCAGACTGCCGGAAATTTACATTTCTTGCCGAGTTCGTTACCTGCGCCTAATTCCGCTGCAACTGCCGTTACCGTGGCAACTGCTGTTGTCGGTCATCCCAGCAGGCACAGCACCGCGCGGCTTGGGACTCGGATTTTGCTGCGGGTCGCGCACGCGTATCCCTTTTTCTTACTTACAAGCATGTTTTACGTGGAATAAAGAAAGGTTTCTTATTTCGGAAACGTCTTGGGCTTGATGCCAGCCGCTTATTCCTCCCCGTACCGTTCTCTGCTGACTGGGCTGCTGGCAGCGTTAGGATTCCCCAGCTCTGCTGACTGCTCCCGTGATACGGGGTAATATGGGGGCAAACGATCAATAGAAAGAGGTGTTTAAACATTGCTTTGAAAATGTCCTTTTTTAATTAATATTTTTCTTTAATTTTAAACTCCTATTATGGATATTATAATTATTATTATTATTATTAAAAGTAATAATAGACCCAAAATCTGTATGCTAAACGAAAATAATAATAATAAAATAAAGATGAATATTATTAATAAATGTAACAATAATAATATTGTATTATTTTGATTTCTGGATCATTTATTTTCCATGGTAACGAGGACACCAATGAAGAATACATCTTAATGGGCATTCGGTTACTGAAAGTAGGCAACTTAAGTAAAAAAATCACCTTATTTTTAGGGGAAGCTGCAGCTCCAGAACACAGCCACAACTTTCGTGTTTTTTTTTGCACCAATCACATGCATGCTCGGCTCGGGGTCCCGCCAGACCCCTGCAGCTCTCGTGCAAACCAACTGGAGCTGGTGGGGAGAAGCTGCAGCTCCGGAGATGCCACCACGGCCCATGGTCAGTGATAGCTTTTATCTGTCATCAGACCTCGGAGAGTCTACCCAGTCGGGGCGGACTACTAGTAGCTACCTCCGGCACCCCAAATGGCTAGGGGGCAGGAAAAGGGGCTCGTGTATACAGTGTGCGGGGGAGGGGGTTCTATGGAACACCATCAATGCATTCACAAAAGGGTCCGCACAGCTGTCACACCCATTAAAGTGCATATGATGGCCGGGGGGGTCTTTATAATGAGTTACACACAATATACGATACTAAAACAATATAACAAATACACCAAAAGGGTAACATCGTGACAATATTTAGAGGCGGCAGATCAGCCCCTGGACTCTGGACTCAAACCTTAATCAGTCGCTGGTCTCGTCTTAGATTCAGGAGCCGTATGCCTAACCCGCGCATGTTTAATACCCTCCATGTAGTACCCTCTACCACCTCTGCTGGGAGGCTGTTCCACTGTCTCAATAAAAGTATTTTTTTTTTTTTAAGCCAATATTTCTGAATTTTATGAGCGCAGTAACATCTCTACTCCCACTGGTGTTCATCGGGGAATTTTTTGTACCCTAATGAAGACCCTTGCGGGTTGGATCACTGATTTTGACTACAAGTGTAGCATACCACCAAACAGCCCCGGTTTTTTGCTTTTCTGTTCCTTTTTTCAAATTTCATTAAAATGAGCGTTATTCGCTGAAAGCGTAGCGTCAGAACGAGGCGACGTTTTCCGAGCAGCGGTCTCCGCGCTGGGTGTTCATCGGGGAAGGAAATGAAATTATCTGGACAAATATCAGCGGACAGGCGCGGCCCCTCCACGTGTGGACGGCAAACAAGATCATTTACATATAAATTAAAAAGTACTCATGCAAAGACGTTGGCACCAGGATTCAACATGCGCAGCCCCCCCCATATGAAAAATAACCTGTATCTGTCACACAGGGGCTGGCAACATGGATACTTTATAACAAAGTATAATATTATAAATCATATATTCTTGTACTTGCCATATAACTTGCAAAAAACATAAAAACATTGGGTATTTCTAAACTCAACGCAAACAGAATCTATTTAGCGGGGGTTTTTTCATTAGATTTTGTAGATGAGTAAAATATTTTTCAAATAAGTCAGAAAAAAGTGCTTTTTTTTTTTGTTGTTTTTTTTTTTAGTAAATTAGATAACAAGACAAAAAAAAATCTTGTCCTGAAAAATATATATATATGTAAAACTTGCGTGGATTCACTAAACGGGAGAGGAGAAAATTACAGCTAAACACGAACACCTCCAAAGTGTCAAAACATCCTTGGCCACAAAGGGTAACAAAAATAAATAATAGTCTGGTCCTTCATGGGTTAATTGTCTTTTATTAAGTGTAAACAGGGTTTCTTCTCCTGTCCAAGCATCCTCAACATTGTCATCTATTAACAATCTACGAGTATTTCTGTGAAGCATGCGCAATGTCAGAAGAAGCCCTTACTTCTCAACACTGCAGAAAGTCTCTTTGGAACAAACCACTTCGTGTAAGGAGAGGGGGGTCATGTGGAATAAAACACTGTCATTTGTGAAAGAGGCAGCTGTGTATTGGCCCTGAGGATATTTGGAACCAGGGCAGAACACCCCTATGGTCCTTGCACTGTGGTACAGCCTGCCCTGACTGTGATGTCATAGTGCTGTGATGTCACAATGCTGTGATGTTCTGTAAAAGCACATCCAGACACTGTGGTTGTTTCAGATTGTGAGCAGTAGCAGTACTGAGCATAACAGTTACCTGTCCACGACAGGCAGCGAAATCGCGATTTCTATTGACTCTGAAAAGACAAAATAGGCAGAGATTAAAAGGCCTTCATTCGTGTGACGGAATACCCGGCACATAGGCGCGAGTCTCTGCACCTGAACATCTTTGACTGACACCCGACAGGTACACGTTTCAGCCATCATGGAGCGCACTTGCTTCGGCACTCCTGGCCCTCGCACAAGCAGCAGAATAACATTCACGCTGTTTGTGTTTGGCTGGGCGCTCTTATTCGGCGGATCTCTACTTTCTGTCTATGGGTTCGCGACATGCCAGTCCGGCAGCTGTATCGCCTACAAGGTGACGGGCCCGGTACTTGCCGGGTTAGGGCTGGCATGTTTAATGATGGCGGAGTTTACTGCCCAACGAGAGAGGAGAAGGAGGGAATTAGAAGGAGACCCGACGGATCCAGATAGAAGCTTCCTCTGCGGCATACTCGTAATACTCGGGATGCTGTTACTGGTTTGCGTGGTACTGGTTTTTATCCCAGGACTTGTGGTTCCAGCCTGCAAACCGGCATCCAACACAGACAAACCCCCTAAAGTCTGTGTAGCTCGCTTAGTGCAGATAATCGCAGTCGCAATCGGCTTGTGTTACTTGCTGGCTGTCTGTGTGAACGGAATCCGTCGGGACGGCGACTCTGAGGAGGACCCAGAAGACTCCGGATATCAGCCGGTTCCAGGACCTGATTGGTCAATGAGCAGGGACCCTCCTTCCTACGACAGCATCGATTTGGAGAGGGGCGACCGTGATTCCGGCCGACGCGGCGGGGAAAATGAACACAACGTTCCAAGGCCATGGGGGCCGACCGTACAAGACATTGACGAGTTTTACCCTTCAGAGCCACCTCCAAGATACGAGGACATATTCCCTACTCAGCCGGATCCTGAAGAGAGTTCATCATCATCATCGTATCACTCGGTTTCCCAATCATCAGAGTCGAGTGACTATGAGCTCGCACCAGGACCCTAAACGTGGAAAGTCTGAACTATTGGGGGGGTTTTTTTCTAACATTTCGACTCAGTACGGAGTTTGAGCCGGAAGCGTCACCCAAAACATCACCTCTGACAATATCCAGGTCTGCAGATAAAGGACTGAAATCAGACCGGGTTTTTTGTCAGTGCCGGCACCGTACATGACGCCTGTCGAAATGTTTTTTTCCCCCCCGTGAGACTTCCACCTTAAATAAGGGATAAATAAAATGACATCTTTTCATGGTTGCCCCTCAAACAGTATCTGTGTGTGTTTGTGTGTGTGTTTGTGTGCGTGTTGGATGTACCGCGTGTACGAGGTCACATTATCGTATGGAATCTATAACATAAATCTCTTACATGTGAAATCAATGAGTTATCTCTGGCTTGGAATCACCTCCAAGATACGAGATATATCCTACCCAGCGCGATCCTCTTCATATTACTCGAGCGACTACGAGCTCGCACCCGGACCGGAAATGTGGGAAGTCAGCGGTTTTGGGTGGGTTTGTAGGAGGATAGATTAGATCTCTGCACTGGGTTTTTTTTTATTCTCAAAAATAGTTTTTTTCCCTCCAACATTTCTAGCTTAGTGCTCTCTGTCAGCCGTTCTTCTCCAGGCCGTTTAACTCAACAATGTTGCGTCTTCGTTAAAACGCGCCGTGTTTATATAAGTATTGCTGCCAAATAGGCGTTACCGCACAAACAAGTCCTGGAAACCAAAAAGATGGCGTCTCACCGCGACGCTTGTAGACGTGCTGCGGGGGGGGGGGCAATTAGCTCCCTTTCCGTGAAAAGACCCGCGGCTGCATTACTTACAGGGGGTTGGAGGGGGCGCCCTGCGGCTTCCGTCTCCCGCAGGTAGTCTGTCGATATACCTGGATGGATAAGGCAGCCGCCATGTTTACAGGAGACACGTTTATCTGTGCTGGTTAGGGACACGTGAAAGCGCTGCCTTCATGTATGTTGTGTGCGTGAGCCATTTAGTGGATTCGGCCCACATACTCCAGGGCACGGTCTGTAACGTATGAGATCGATGCCTTAACACGGCTGTCGCTCTGCATCCAGACATTATTCTGACTTCGCTCTGACCTCCATACAATTTCCCGGCAGATCGGCCCCCGTCTAGTCGCCCGTTTCTCCTGCTGGAAAGACTCAAACCTTAATCAGTCGTTTTAGATTCGGGATCCCTCACTGTATTAACCTCTACCACCTGTGCTGGAAGGCGGATCTACTTACCTACCACCCTCTTCCAAAACTTTCTGTAGCTCACTTTTGCTAAGATTTCCTCCAAAAGTGAGCTACAGAAGTTGAACTTTTTAGAGGAAGGGTTTTTAATGACATGCAAATGAGCAGAGGAAGTGAAGCTGTGGGATTGTAGCAGCATCCGTGGGAAGTTCTCACTCTCCCCGTGTTAGAAATATCACGTTATCACAACTATTACAGAGTCTTTGCTGTCATAACAGCTCCTGACTAATGTGTCTGCCGCTTCCTATCACGTAAACACAATGCAACAGCTTCGGGTGCCAATATAAAACCCGGGAACGCGTCTCACTCCCGCGCCAAATATCCTACCTGCAGAAAAAGGGTCATTAAACTTTTTACACGGAGAGGTTAAAAAAAAATTAGTCATTTAAGGTCAAATGTTCCTCATCGTCATATTAAACCGGAAAAGGGTTCAAATAAATACATTCCCCTCTGAAATAAAACAAAAAACACTGGCATTAATCTCAGAATTCTCTCATTCATTCTCTCTCTCATTCATTCACTCTCTCTCTCTCTTCTCCACCGACCGATTCCCGCGTCCCCATCTTTTTTCCCACTGCTACACCTCCCGGTGCGCTTGCGCAAAGGGGCGAGGTTTCCGCACACACCCTCTCCCCTGATTTGTAGAGGAGAGGCTGCCAATGTGGGGCTGTAACTCCGCCCCCCTTTTGCAGAACTACTCCCAAGAGGCCAGAATAACGAAGGAAGATCCGCGGAGAAAGGGAAGCGGAGCTGCGGAAAAGGACGCGGTCGGCGGAGAAGGAAGGGTAGCGAGAGCGAAAAGTTTGGGTCCCTCCTCGTTTTCGGACTTTTGTACAAATTAACAAAATTTGACAAAATTAGAGTTCGTACGAATCTGAACGCACAAGTCTAATCTTGAAGAATCCTTTCCTCTGCTTTAGGCGAAGACTCCTTTCTTCAGAGCGGCTGGTATTGTCACCGCATATGTCTGTGTAATATCAATGATATCTCATATACTGTAGCGCTGTACAAAGCGTAAACAGGACATTACAAGAAGAGCATCACATAACTTGTGTTTGGACTAAAGGTAACGCAGGCGCGAGGGAGCTTACGATCTAGACACTCGTGTATTATTGGGGGCATTATCTGTCAAAAAAGTCATAAATATTAACCCTCCACACCCCAAAGATTTCTATAGGCATCGAGCACACGGGCGATGCTATGTAATCCGGCGTTACTGCGTTTTGCGCTGCTCTGGAACAGAAACGGAGGATGACTTTGGAGGAAATACCTCTTCTAATAACCGATCTAGAAATGGAACCCCGAGGGACTGAGAGAGGAGCGGCAGAGAGCGCCGAGCGTCAGCCAGCGGGAGCGCCGTGCGTCAGCAATGCAAATGAAAAGCCCACGATCCATAATGTAATACGTGGTGGCTGCGCGGAGACGGTACGGCGTGCGTATTATACGGGAATATAACGGGTCGACGGAAAAGCTCCTATCAGGAGAGAGAGAGTGTGAGAGAGGGGCGGGGGATGGGAAAGAGACATTTAAATACATAAAGGGGTTTAACAAAGTACAGGAGGGGAGTTTATTCCAAAAGGAGGAGAAAAGTTACAACCAGAGACCAGAATCTAACACTAGAGGCTCAGATGGAATAGAAGGGCGTTTTACTTTACTGAGTGGGTGGTAGATATATGGGACAGCAGCCCAGCAGAAGTGATACAGTGAGGGGATTTAAACCTGCATGGCTCCTGAAAATGAGATAGAATCTTTATATCAGGGACGAGACGGGGCCGAATGGGGCCGATCTGCTGGCAAGTTCTACGGGTCTGAGTGGGGGTGGCTAAATATTAGCTCTGCCCAGTCTTTCTTATGCCACCCCGCCCTCCCCTTTTAACCCCATGCTACCCATTCCTTTTTGCCCGTTCATATCATTGCTTTATGTGGGTCGCACAGGGAAGCCTTTCAACTCAAGTAAGAATTTGAAGGTTAATAATCCTGGGATTTTTCATTCTTTTTGGGGGGAATTTTACTTCTTTTTACGGCATATTTGTAGGAGCGAGTATTTGGTTTTGGTTTTCCTCTCGGCGGCGGCGCTGCTGGCGATCCCCGATGGCCGCATTCATCACATCTAGGAGAACTCGGGATTAAAATGATTTAAAAGCGTACTTGGATTTGGAGTGCGTCGTGTAATAAAAGGCCAATCACCCCCCGAGGGATGCCCCGCTGCCGTCGCTCAACACCAAGAAACAAAGAGAGCTTCCCCATACAAGACCCCAAATAATAGAGGACCTCAGGGGTAACCCGCAGGAACAATTTAACCCCTTGTGCTTTGTCTGGGGACAACTTTTAATGGTAATGTCTTCATACGTCTGTTTGCAGGTGGAAAGATTTATGCAGATGGCGGTAGATGCGTGGAACGGCCTCCCGGCAGAAGTGGTAGAGGTTTAAACATGAATGGAATAGACATACGGCTCTTTTAAGTCGGTAGAACGGGTTCTATATGTACACAGCGGGAGGTATTGATCAGGCTGATAACCTTTGCGGAAGGACTTGTCAGCCAGCTTTACGGTCTCATTAGTACCAAGAAAATACCTCTGACCCAATCATTCCAACAGAGTAGGGGCCGCCATAAATCCTTATATTAGAATTATTCCTGTAGTGCCAACAACTCCCGTAGCGCTTCCTACAGTCCCTACATGCAAAGGGTCTGAAGAAACTGATGGAGACGACATGAGACATAAATCAGCTCACCCGTCCCCTTCCGGTTGATGGTATATAGATGCCACTCCCAGTACCCTCAGCCATTGGAGGGCAGCAATGCTGAAACTCCCACTCTAAACTGGATCCTTAAGTATGGATTCTTCTAAAGTTTGAGTGAGGAAAAAAAATCACTTGCCTTAAGGAGAAGCTACAGCCCCCCCAATTTATGTTTTCATAGAGGATGGTAGATAAATAGAACAGCCTCCCAGCAGAAGTGGTAGAGGGTAATACAGTGAGGGTATTAAACACGCATGGGATAGACATACGGCTCCTGAATCTAAGACGAGACCAGCGACTGATTAAGGTTTGAGTCTTTACAGCAGGAGAAACGGGCGGCTAGACGGGGGCCGGATGGGGCCGACCTGCCGGCAGAGTCTAAGTCTCTGTACTGTTTTACTATAAGACGCTTGAAGCAGCAGACGGCGTGTTGCAGGATTGGAAGCGTGGGCCGCGCTGCAGACGGTGTTTGGTAAATATTTGCTCGGTTTCTTCGCGTGGGGGTCTGCCAGCTCGCTTTGTGCGGGAATCTCTGCAAAGAAAGAGATCGAAAAAAAGAGAGCTCCCGCCGCGCACGAACAGCTCCTCATCGATTACAGAAAATCTACGGTAGGACTTTACTCGGAATATTCCCGCCAATTCAGGGCAGCGGCCCCTTAAACAGGACTTAAGGAACTAGAAAAGGTGCAGAGGAGGGCTAAAAAAAAAAAAAGTTACATTTACTTATATCCTACAAAAACTGAGAGAGGACAAGAGGAGCGAAGATTTCACCCACAACACAGGAAGGGATTCTCTACAGTGAGGGCAGTAAAGCTACGGAATCCACTGCCGAGAGAGGAGGTTCTATCAGATACACCCGATGCCTCCAAAAGCGGGCTTCTCGATCCGAGGGGGAATCCGATTGGCTTTTGGAATCGAGAAGGAATTCCCCCCAAGCAGCCAAATCTTTAAGGTAGCTTAATTGGGGTTTTTTTGGATCAAAAGCAGAAAGAAAAGGGGGGGGGGCTTGATGGACGTCTCGCTTCCTGCAACTCCTCATCTGGCCCCAAACTCTAACCAACCGCTTACCCCCAATTACTGAGACAGAGAGCCGCCGCGGCCTCTTTTTGTCTCAATTACCCATAAAAATACCTTTTAGACCGTAAGCTCACGAGCACGGCCCTCTGAGGGCCGTTCTCGCCAGGAACTTCTGTAAGCCCCTGGGAAGGGTCCTCAACGATTTCTTACCCACCCCATATTGTACAGCGCCGCGGAATATGTTGGCACTCATTAATAAAGCATTATAATTATTTTAGTCAGTTCTCTGAAGGTTAAACACATAACGAGAACGCAAACGCTTAAGAAGCCTGCCAGGGCCGGCTTTTGCGTCACATGACAATAAAGCATTCCCTAACAAATTGTTTCTGGGAAATGTTTGTGCACATAACATAATATATATACACACACACAGCGATATATACACCGATCTCTGGCATATCTCTGGCACGGCAACTAATGGGGGGGACAACACAGAGAGAGCGAATGATCCTCCCGGTAGGTTTTTAACCCTTTCTTTGCCATTCATTCATTTGCCCTTTTCTAACTCCGACAGTTAGGACTTGATTTTTATAAAAGTTTTATAAAGTTTGGCATTTCCCCCCCCCCACGATTTGGTTCCTAATTTGAATTTCTGGCTGCGTTTCCATAACGATTCTGTTTCGTAATCCTCGCCTGTTGAGCCCCACGAGGGATGGAGACAAAACCCCGCTTAGAGATTGCACCCCGTGAGAGGCCGTCGCGGTCCGTCGCCGAGCCAGGCAGCTGCACGCGAGCCGCCGGGATAAACGACTCCATCCGGATCCACAATGAGGCATGGAGCGATCCGCCGCCCCGACGCCACCAGCTGCCGGCGACATAAATACTGTTTTCCCAACTTTTGCTGGAAAGCAAACATTTTACAATTGTGCTTGAAAAGAATACAACGCGTTGCTTAATGCCAGAGACAG
Source organism: Spea bombifrons (assembly GCF_027358695.1). Classification (NCBI taxonomy): domain Eukaryota; kingdom Metazoa; phylum Chordata; class Amphibia; order Anura; family Pelobatidae; genus Spea; species Spea bombifrons. The sequence continues at coordinate 116,989,342 of NC_071089.1, read as the reverse complement.
ATTTAGTAATTGCTGTTTTCATTCGCAGCCTTCCTCTGATCGCTTAACTAGTAAGCCGGGGGCACGGCGAGCCAGCGCAGCGCATGTTCTACAGCAGTACGTGTCATTTAAACGCGGATGATCTCTGCACTCCTACCAGAAACAATTCTTTAATCATTCAAAAACCGTCTCATTCCTGGTTTTTGCCGGGAAAATGTTAATTGTCATGTGACACGAAAAGCGGGCATTGATGGATTGTTGCCATAGAAACTAATCCTTCGGAAGGAAGCAGCGGCCGAGGTTTATCGGTTTTATACGGAGTGCAATTAATAGATGTTGTGTCTGATGGGAACAGAAGATTCAAGTGCCAGATCATAATTACGTTCACGAGCCATATGCCTGTCCCATGTAGGTTTAAATTCACTCACTGTATTAGCCTATGCCACCTCTGCTGGGAGGCGGATCCACCTATCTACCACCCTCTCAGTAAAGTAAATCTTCCTTACATTCCATCTAAGCCACCGACCCTCTAGTGTTAGATTCCGGTCTCTTGTTCTATCTTTCCTCCTCCTTTGAAATATTTCCACCAAATGGGTTAAAATAAATGAATAATAATATTATTATTTATTATTCTATACACACATGCAGTAAAACATTAATTACTCAAACACTCTACAGGTTATGGTTCAGTTATGAGAAACAAAGAAAAACGCGGTAATCTATCATCTGTACTTATTTTCCCCCGGTCTTGCATTGAGCCAGACCACAATATCCCATCAGATTCATTTGTCTCTTTGGTATGAGGGGAAGCAGTCGCCCCACCAATAATAAAATTGAAATATACAGACGCTGACCCATTAATAAAATTTCTTTCGATTATTTCTTTCGTTTATTCTATTATTTTTGGATTTGTGTTTATGACCTTATTATATACAAATAAAGAAGGATACTGAATATCCGTAATAATGGTAATAATAACAAATACATTAAAATCGTAGCTAAAATACAACAATAAGATATCAAAATATAGAAGTAATAAAATACATAAAGATAGCCTGGTAAAAACTTGCAGCCCTCATTCATTCATTCACTCATTCATTCATTCACTCACTCAATGTCTTCCTAACTTCTCCGCCGACCAACGAAATGAAACAAAAACTTGGAGCTCTCGGCTTCCTTCTTGTTTGTTTCGTTGGGGGTCCGCCCTCATTTTCCGACATTCTTATGGATGAACGACTTTGGCAGATTTAGTTAAAATGTAAATTCTTAGGTATCTGAATGCACAAGTCTAGCTCATACTGCCCATGCTTTAAACGATTGGTTCTGGTTATCCTCTGATGAGCTCTAAACACACGAGTGAGCTGAGGCTGGCACATGGGAGGCTATTAAAATTCACCATCAAACATCTCCATTATTTGACAATAATACATTTCTCTCAATTATGGATCACCAGCTTTAGTTTTTCTTTCATTTTGTTCGATATTACACGCCTGGATCTCGTTAGGGAAATAAATGCTTTAATATTGTGAATGAAGGCGAGCGTGAATAAGAGGTCATCGGTGTGTCTTCGCCAAACAGATTACGTGTGAACACGTGTACTCCATACATTTTTAATCAGAGGAGGGTGGTTTTCTTACTCGCGGCACAACAGGTAGTCAAAGAAGCGTAATCAGCAAGACCTGGATTGTGACATTCGATTGGGGGTCTGTACACGTTTCTGCAGGACCCCCTGCAGGCCTGCCAAGGCCTCTGTTGGGGAACGTGGCCAGGTTGGCGAATGACGGGTCTGTTCATACAGACTTCTGATTCGCTGCTTTCTCGTAAAGCATGCCGGCTATTGATGCTGAGCATCGGGAGAAGATGCCATATCCCGGCGCTCAGCACTGAAGCCGCGTGCAACGGAATGGAGCCCTGGAACAGACCTGAGTATATGTAGGTATGAGTGTATGTAGGTATGTGTGTGAGTATGTATGAGTAGATGTAGGTATGTGTGTGAGTAGGTATGAGTAGATGTAGGTATGTGTGAGTAGGTATGAGTGTATGTAGGTATGTGTGTGAGTATGTATGAGTAGATGTAGGTATGTGTGTGAGTAGGTATGAGTGTATGTAGGTATGTGTGTGAGTATGTATGAGTAGATGTAGGTATGTGTGTGAGTAGGTATGAGTAGATGTAGGTATGAGTAGATGTAGGTATGTGTGTGAGTATGTATGAGTAGATGTAGGTATGTGTGTGAGTATGTATGAGTAGATGTAGGTATGTGTGTGAGTAGGTATGAGTAGATGTAGGTATGTGTGTGAGTATGTATGAGTAGATGTAGGTATGTGTGTGAGTAGGTATGAGTAGATGTAGGTATGTGTGAGTAGGTATGAGTGTATGTAGGTATGTGTGTGAGTATGTATGAGTAGATGTAGGTATGTGTGTGAGTAGGTATGAGTGTGAGTATGTATGAGTAGATGTAAATGTGTGTGAGTATGTATGAGTAGATGTAAATGTGTGTGAGTATGTATGAATAGATGTAGGTAAGTGTGTGAGTATGTATGAATAGATGTAGGTAAGTGTGTGAGTATGTATGAGTAGATGTAGGTATGTGTGTGAGTATGTATGAGTAGATGTAGGTATGTGTGTGAGTATGTATGAATAGATGTAGGTAAGTGTGTGAGTATGTATGAGTAGATGTAGGTATGTGTGTGAGTATGTATGAGTAGATGTAGGTATGTGTGTGAGTAGGTATGAGTAGATGTAGGTATGTGTGTGAGTATGTATGAGTAGATGTAGGTATGTGTGTGAGTAGGTATGAGTAGATGTAGGTATGTGTGTGAGTATGTATGAGTAGATGTAGGTATGTGTGTGAGTATGTATGAGTAGATGTAGGTATGTGCGTGAGTAGGTATGAGTGTATGTAGGTATGTGTGTGAGTATGTATGAATAGATGTAGGTATGTGTGTGAGTATGTATGAGTAGATGTAGGTATGTGTGAGTATGTATGAGTAGATGTAGGTATGTGTGTGAGTATGTATGAGTAGATGTAGGTATGTGTGTGAGTATGTATGAGTAGATGTAAATGTGTGTGAGTATGTATGGGTAGATGTTGGTATGTGAGTGAGTAGGTATGAGCAGATGTAGGTATGTGTGTGAGTATGTATGAGTAGATGTAAATGTGTGTGAGTAGGTATGAGTAGATGTAAATGTGTGTGAGTATGTATGAGTAGATGTAGGTATGTGTGTGAGTAGGTATGAGTAGATGTAAATGTGTGTGAGTATGTATGAATAGATGTAGGTATGTGTGTGAGTAGGTATGAGTAGATGTAGGTATGTGTGAGTATGTATGAATAGATGTAGGTATGTGTGTGAGTAGGTATGAGTAGATGTAGGTATGTGTGAGTATGTATGAGTAGATGTAGGTATGTGTGAGTATGTATGAGTAGATGTAGGTATGTGTGTGAGTAGGTATGAGTAGATGTAGCTATCAGTAGGTATGAGTAGATGTAGGTAAGTGTGTGGAAGTATGTATGTGTATATGTATGTAACTGAGTGTGAGTATATGCTTGTGTGTGTTTTATGTTTTTTTATTATTATTTTTATTTTATTATTTTTTTCTTTTCTGGAAGGTGAAGACAACACTGCGTGGACGGCGGGACCAGCATGCAATGTTGGAACCGCAACTTGGTTTCATGCAGAAAATTTGGCCCAAAACCATTCGTCATCACTGCCGTAAAGGGTGGGAGTAAGTGAACGTAAACAGTAAGTAAACAGTAATTATCCATTAAACCCAATATACCAGTCTCCGGAATGAAATATATTATATGGGAAATGTCTTAATTATTGACTGAGAATCCCTTAAAATTACAATAAAAATAATAATAAATTAACATTTAAGTTACATCTTCACCTTTTTAGGTTTTTTTTGGTGGTGTTATATTTTGGGTACAGTACAGGTGTTTTTAAATACAATTTTATAGCCAATTTTATTAAGTTAGACACCCTATATGAACGGCTGTCCCAACTGGTTGAAAAGATGAACTCCAATTTAACTGTTTAATTGCCATCACCAATAAGACCTTTTATACAGAAAAAAATATATATATATATAAAAGAATCAATGTTCTTATTGATACGGAAAATGCACAAAAACTGATATTATTAGGGGCTGGATTTACTGTAATTTCTATTTTAATAGCCCCCTGCCCCGTTCTCCCAGAAAGTACGCGTTCGTAATTAAAGCATTTCCGATATGTCAGCAAAGGTGACGATAATATTTTAATGAGAAAACCAGAAGGATACGTTTACCAATTACCCTGCCGGAAAAAATCCAATATACCGAGGACCTTCTTATTTTCCCCACGTTGAGTTTTAATTAGTTATTTTTTTTTTGTAATTATATTATATTTATTACATTACGTTTCCAGGCATTAGCAGCCGATAGTCGATGAATTCCGAGCACGTAGCCGTACAGAATATAAATCAGCGTAATTGTTTAACAAACGGGACTATATTCAAAACAAATACATTCCAAATGAGATCGCAGGAGATACTCGCAGGCCAGACGCAGCCGACCGCGACCAAGATATTCGCGAGCGAAGCAAAGCAGGCAGAATGGAAGGCGAGGCGGAGGTTAACGGCAAGGAGCGGACGGGACTGCTCCGGCGCAATAATGGGACCCTTTAACCTGGAACCGGCTCGCCAGCCACAGCGGACTACAATTCACATCATGCCTCAGCACACCGCCAGCGCTATAGGTTACCTACCCCTGCTTTTAACTACTCAAGTGCCAGCCGTTTATCCGACAACGTTCTATATATGCGTTACCAGCTTTACATAAAGAGACATCCGTCATATAGTAAAGAAGCTATTCAGCATCTTGAAAATCTCCCCGATAATATATCTCAAAGACTCGATTTATGCGCACTACCGTTCAAAAGCTTAGGGTAATAAAATGTTGTTTTTGAAAGAAAAGCAAATTTTGCCCATTAAAATAACATGAAATCGATCAGAAATCCAGCGCAGACAGGGTTAATGTTATAAATTACTATTGTAGCTGGAAACGGCTGATTTTTCATGGAATCTCTTCATAGGCGTAAAGAGGCCCTTTATCACTCCCATCACTCCTGTGTCCCAATGGCCCTTTATCACTCCCATCACTCCTGTGTCCCAATGGCCCTTTATCACTCCCATCACTCCTGTGTTCCAATGGCCCTTTATCACTCCCATCACTCCTGTGTCTCAATGGCCCTTTATCACTCCCATCACTCCTGTGTTCCAATGGCACGTTGCGTTCACTGATCCAAGTTTAAGTTTAAAAGGATAATTGATGGTTAGAAACCCTTTTTTGTAATTATGTTACAGCCAGAAATGTCCTTGTTTTCCCTCAAAACAGCTGAGTGACCCCAAACTTTTGAGCCGTAGCGTGTGTGTATTTCAATATATACCCGTTCATCATAAAATTAATTGACATTTTGCTTTATGTGACACGGTACGTTCCTTTCGGACGCCATTCGTACTCGCGCATGCAGATATTAATCAGAATCCCAGCATAAATCGCGATATCATAAAGGAATGAAAACACAAACCAACACGCTTCAGCCGCTACATCCCGTGACAGCGAGTTCTACATACATGACGGGATCCGATCATGGAGCCAGAGCCAGCCGGCATTATCAATACTTCTTATCAATGCACGGGGCCCGGCTATGTGCCAGCCCTCCACCCGTCCACCATAACACCGCCATGGTAGAAAAACCCCTCGGCCACTGAACCTGATGAAGGTGGAGAGCGGAGATCAACCAGCGATCGAAAGAGAAGAGAACCGCGCGGGGCAGCCTGGTTCTCCCAGGATAACCCAACGCTACGGGGGGCTGTGTGCCCGGGTCTCCCAGTATAACCCAACGCTACGAGGGGCCGGGTGCAGAAGCAATTTTTAAGGGCATTTACTGTGTTTGATTAATCTTACATAGAAATAGAGTAAAGCCGGTCCCGAGAGAGAGAACGGTCTGAGGAGGAGAGGAGGGGGGGGCATCGCTTTAATAACAGCGATTCATCATTACTGGGAACACAGGAGACCACAGCGCACAAACCAGTAAAAGGGCTCGATGTTTCCCATTAGCTCTGGTAGCGGCCGTTTAGCGCTGGGCATCACCTGTGAAGACCCGCAAACACCCCAAGCGTAAAACGCCCGATATAATTACCTCCCGGCAGGACTGCCTTACAGATTTAAGAGAGAGGGCGTGTTTCGAACGTTTCCCTGGATGTGGGAGCCGCTATCAGGCTGCGACAGACACGGCAATTTATATTATGGTGCAAACCGACCAAAACCCATGGTTTTTTTTAACCCTTTGAGCAAATAAAAAAAAAATACTCCTTTCCTATTCCCAAATGCGACTCTACAAAGCGAACGTTCATGCACAGATCTCGCTACAGCACACACACTCCAATAAAAAAAACGATTTAGAGGAGGGAGATTCAAATACGACACCGGCCCCTTTAAGATCAAGTCGATGCACATCCAGCCACAGATGCCCCCTAGGCACCCGGGACAGCGGGGTAACAACAACCAGTTCAAGTCAACGAGCCGACCTGGGTCTCAAAGCGGCTGTCTCTGGAAGGTCGACATCTTGCGACGGCCGCGCTGGCAGTGAAAGGGTTAACAGGATATGCAGCAGGCTTTGGCAAAGCATGGGTTAAAGGTTTTAGAAGGGGGGGGGTGTTTCCGCCCCTTTCAATTGCCAGTGAATCTATTCCTCCTCCAGCGGGGAGAGAGCAGGTAGTTTGTGTTCTGCAGAGGGAGCGATCGCAGGGGTATCCATTGCGGTTCAGCACCACGGGCTGGGGGACAGCTCCTAGCTGCAGCTAAATACCCCCAATCCAGCCCCTGCCCCTGACATTGCACCAAACACACCGTGTACCGGGGGGCAGGGGGGGTCATCAACCAAAACACAACCGATTCACCAAATGCACCCGAAACCTGTGCACCCCCACACTGCAGTCACGCTTTAGCCGGATTTAAAGGGGTTTTTCTGGGGGGGGGGGATATGATGGCTGCAGCAGCTGCTGTGTTGGAATGACATCTCCGAGGAGGGTCGAGGAAGGTTATTTATTTGGCCCACCTAATGCAGCCATGAAGGGCCACTTTACTCCAGGGTGAAGGTTACAGAGGCATCAATCAACCCCCCCCCCTCCAATTACATGCCCTTGCCTCCCACTCACAGGCGTTCTGCCACCTCTTAAGATGCACCTTCACGTCACCTGTGCAGCTCATCACACCTATTAGATACCTTCACATCCCTGCCCGCCAGGGGCCCTTTTACCACCTGAAACAGCCATGAAGGGCCACATCACTCCAGTGTGAAGGTTACAGAAACATCAATCACCCCCCCCCCTTAGATACCCCTCCCTCCCACTCACCGGGTAAATTCCCAAGCATCCTGCCACCTCTGGGGATGTCTCCCCCCATGCACCTGTGCAGATCATCACACCCATTATTTACCCCCCCCAAGATAAGACCCCTGCCCAGAACCAGCACCCCACCCCACCCCTTCAGTCGATGCCCTCTTACCTCCACACTTGTCCCATCTGCAGGATGTGGATGACAGACTGCCAGATCCAGACAGACATCCTGCAGAACGTTTCAGCCCCGGGTCTGGTGGTGGTGGTGTACTGGTGTCGGTGGTAGTGATGGGTACTCCCCATCATGGGGGGTCCCCTGCTGCTGAGCCCTTCCACCGCCCCCAGCCCACCCCCGGTATAATCCTGGGCGAACCACCTGAAGCTAAGGATCTGAACCAGCACCGAGGGCACCAGGACGAACAACAGGGTCAAGGAGAAGTACAGGTAGTCCCTCTTGGTGTAATAGTCTGCAGCCAGCCACAGGTCGGTGCCCACGTCCCAGAAGAAGACCATCAGGGCCAGCACTATCCAGAGGCAGTCTAACCAGGCCCTCTCCCCCTTCTGCACCTGCTTCTCCCTCTTGTTGCCCCCCAGGACCCCGGACCCCTTGCCCCTCCGCAGCAGGGACCTGAGGCAGGCGCTCCTGCAGCCCCAGTAGCACGATGAGGTGTTGCAGCAATGGCAGATGTGGATGGAGCTGCTCTCCCCGGGGTCCCCCTCGCCCCCCATCGCAGCAGCCGCAGCCTCGTCCAGGTTATGGAGCTGGGCGAAGCCGGAGCCGACCCCCAACATGCCGTCCGACTTGGCCGCCATCTTCCCTCTCTCCTTCCCTCCTTCCTTCCTCCTACCCTCCCTCCCTCTCTCGAGCTCTCTGTCTCCTTCTCTCCCTCTCTCCTGGACGCTCCAAAACGGGGGAAACCCTCCGCTTCCGGAAGCCTGATGCCACTTCCGCCCGCTCCCTCCTCCTTTTATTTTCCTCACTGGGGAGTTCAAAATGGCTTCCCTGCCGGGTTCTTTTTTTATTTATTATTGGGTTGGCTGCTGCCTGGTTTTCATTTTATTTCATCTTTTTGGAGGGTTAGAATGGAGCTTCAGTTGCCAAAACTGAGCTTCCTTTTATGAATTTCAATTATGAATCATTATGATTAGTTTAACTTTATATACATCATTTATAAGAAGTTGGGTAAATAATAAAAAATAAATAAATAAATAACCAAAATAATCATCAAATTATTTTATAACATATGTCTTTTTTATGTTAAATGAATTTTCACCTTATTTTCACCAAAATATTTTTTTAGGTCATGAACATTACACCCATGACATGATTCTGCTCTAATAATATTAGATTTTATAGCCAAACGCCCCAAAGTCGGGCCACCCAACATGTTTAACTTTATAAATCCCTAGAAATGTTAATATACATATATATTAAAAAGTATTTAAAATTGAAAGTTTCAAATACAAAAAAGATGAGTTAATGGAAAAGCCAATATTTTGATGTTAAATTGATTATATATATATTAATAAATATTATTTTTCAACCATGCCAATTTTAACCGTTCATCTCTAAACTAAGAAGAAGTTCGGAGATACATAACAGCCCAAAATTGCATTTTTTTTATTTTTATTTTTAAATCATAGTTTTCTTTAAAGGATTTTTAAACAAAAGTTGCTACACGGAATGTATAGAATCCGAGAAGTGTATTTGTATAAAATTACATTTGAAAAAAAACACCCCCAATATCGTTATAGCCATTCATTACGATATAGAGGAAAGGAGAAAAGGCATTTTGTCATAGATGAGATGAACCAAGACCGGAACTATGAGGTTGAGTGGGGCACAATGTAGAGTTAACCAGGGTTAGGGGGGTTAGAGTGCAAGCTCTTGTGGTAAGAAGCTTGGCCTCCAAAGAAACAGATCCTTGATCCTTTTCCTTCTCCACTCTTGGAAAGCCCGAAGACGCGAGGCTATGACATCATCCATTGCAGCTCTCCTTCTTGCTTCTTAAGGCATTTGACTTACGTAAAAAAAATTCAACAATGTATTTTTTTTTTATTATTGTGGTTTTACTATAATTCTCACCGTCGACTATAACTGAGAATTCCAAGGAGTGACGAATTTCATGATTACGCTCGATACAGCTAAATTAATTCAAGCAGGTTCCGGTAGTAACACGTTGCCTTCACAGAGACGCCAGTGTGTGCAGGTATTTGCATTTAATCCGCGCGATGGGGCGCCAGCGTCTTCAAGTGCGCTGTGTGTGGGTATATCCCATATCGCTGGGCTTTTATGAATGCCCATGTCTTGTTATCCCCTTAAGGACAATGGACAGTCCCTAAACCCATTGAAAACAATGCAATGTCATTAAGGGGTTAAGACTGGTCCAATGTAGACAATTGACAACTGCGCTAACCAAAATGCTTCCAAACTTTTTAGGAGGGGTCTCTGGATCCCAAATTCCCGTACCCCTCTTTCCTCCCCTGGTGCCCCTCTTTTTCTTGGAGCTCAGAATGTTTGCTGGATAGGAGGGTATCGCAGGGTTCTACGGCCCTAAAAGTCACAAACTTAGCCCTGCGCTTAGGGCTGTAGAACCTTGCGATAACTTCATACCCAGCAAACAGTTCTAGAAAGGGGAAAACGTATATAATGAAAGGGACACTCGAGGCGTCACATGCGCTTTAATGCATATGATAGCTGAGGGGTCCCTTTATATTTACGTGGTGTCCCCCCCTTGCACATATAAGGGGGATTCTGTAGGATTTGCTGTCCAGGAAGGTGACATTCTTACTGTCATTCAGCTCTGGCTCTGCCAGCGAGCAAGAGTCTAGTGACAGCCAATCAGTGGCCAACATAACGGGACACAGGGTGGGAAGCTGCAGCTTCTCCTGTGGTAAGTGCTTTCATAGGCGTAGTTTGTACGGGGGGCTCCTTGGGTCCCTTTAAATAAGATCTGTCTTACAGAAAAATACCATAGCCGTTCTTCAAACATCTACTAAATTGTCGTATTGACCCTTAAAATACATTAGTGGATAAGCCGAGATGATCTCAGGGATGCACTTAGTCCAACGCGGCTCCTCCATCACTTACTTAAGAGGATTTTTTTCCCAGGTTTAAGAAAGTAAAATTACTACCTTCCTGTGTTAAGTATTAAAGGATTATTATAATCTGTACCCACTTTATAGCACAAAACATTATAAAACTATATATCACTATAAATGTATATCAGGGAATTATACTCAAAATGTCAGCATATCAGTTATTCCACTGCGTGACAAATAATTACGAAAAATATGACTCTATTATATTTTTTACCCTGCTTGTAGTTTTTGCCCCCATAATTTAATGTTTTCAGGCAGCAGCATATCAGCCATTTGTATCTCGCTCTATTATCTGATCCCCAATCTACTAAACACCCCGACTCCTTATCATACTACCTGTGGGGAAACGATAGAATACCTCAGTCTTAATCACCCAGCCTGACATTCTGATTAATGAAAGTCTATGGAGGAACGGACTTCATTAGCATCGCCATAAAGCATCAGCTCAACACTGACTCACATTACTGTATACAGCACTGGGGGTTATATTACTGTATACAGCGCTGGGGGGTTATATTACTGTATACAGCGCTGGGGTTATATTACTGTATACAGCGCTGGGGGGGTTATATTACTGTATACAGTGCTGGGGGGTTATATTACTGTATACAGTGCTGGGGGTTATATTACTGTATACAGCACTGGGGGGTTATATGACTGTATACAGCGCTGGGGTTGTATTACTGTATACAGCGCTGGGGGGTTATATTACTGTATACAGTGCTGGGGGGTTATATTACTGTATACAGCGCTGGGGGGTTATATTACTGTATACAGCGCTGGGGGGTTATATTACTGTATACAGTGCTGGGGGTTATATTACTGTATACAGCACTGGGGGGTTATATTACTGTATACAGCGCTGGGGGGTTATATTACTGTATACAGCGCTGGGGGTTTATATTACTGTATACAGCGCTGGGGGTTATATTACTGTATACAGCGCTGGGGGTTATATTACTGTATACAGCGCTGGGGGTTATATTACTGTATACAGCGCTGGGGGGTATATTACTGTATACAGCGCTGGGGGTTATATTACTGTATACAGCGCTGGGGGTTATATTACTGTATACAGTGCTGGGGGGTTATATTACTGTATACAGCACTGGGGGGTTATATTACTGTATACAGTGCTGGGGGTTATATTACTGTATACAGCGCTGGGGGGTTATATTACTGTATACAGTGCTGGGGGTTATATTACTGTATACAGCGCTGGGGGGATTATATTACTGTATACAGCGCTGGGGGAGTTATATTACTGTATACAGCGCTGGGGGGGTTATATTACTGTATACAGCGCTGGGGGGTTATATTACTGTATACAGCGCCGGGGGTTATATTACTGTACACAGCGCTGGGGGGTTATATTACTGTATACAGCGCTGGGGGGGTTATATTACTGTATACAGTGCTGGGGGTTATATTACTGTATACAGCGCTGGGGGGATTATATTACTGTATACAGCGCTGGGGTGGTTATATTACTGTATACAGCGCTGGGGGGGTTATATTACTGTATACAGCGCTGGGGGGGTTATATTACTGTATACAGCGCTGGGGGTTATATTACTGTATACAGCGCTGGGGGGTTATATTACTGTATACAGTGCTGGGGGGGTTATATTACTGTATACAGCGCTGGGGGGGTTATATTACTGTATACAGCGCTGGGGGGGTTATATTACTGTATACAGCGCTGGGGGGTTATATTACTGTATACAGCGCTGGGGGGTTATATTACTGTATACAGTGCTGGGGGTTATATTACTGTATACAGCGCTGGGGGGATTATATTACTGTATACAGCGCTGGGGGGGTTATATTACTGTATACAGCGCTGGGGGGGTTATATTACTGTATACAGCGCTGGGGGGTTATATTACTGTATACAGCGCCGGGGGTTATATTACTGTACACAGCGCTGGGGGGTTATATTACTGTATACAGCGCTGGGGGGTTATATTACTGTATACAGTGCTGGGGGTTATATTACTGTATACAGCGCTGGGGGGATTATATTACTGTATACAGCGCTGGGGGGTTATATTACTGTATACAGCGCTGGGGGGGTTATATTACTGTATACAGCGCTGGGGGGGTTATATTACTGTATACAGCGCTGGGGGGTTATATTACTGTATACAGCGCTGGGGGTTATATTACTGTATACAGCGCTGGGGGGTTATATTACTGTATACAGCGCTGGTGGGTTATATTACTGTATACAGCGCTGGGGGGTTATATTACTGTATACAGCGCTGGGGGTTATATTACTGTATACAGCGCTGGGGGGTTATATTACTGTATACAGCGCTGGGGGGTTATATTACTGTATACAGTGCTGGGGTTTATGGTCAAAGAAAATATTTTTTTTGTTCCATGAGACATCCACTTTGAACATTGTTTCTGTCATTCCGAAACCTCATCATAATGCCTTTTCATTTCCTAATATAATGTCCCTAAATGATATGCATCTACCAGCTGTGATGAAAAGCCGTTCCATGCATCCACCTGAAGTTTGCTAAAGCTAATTAGTAAATACATTTCCCCCATTTTAGGCCTATGTTTCCATCCGTTGGGGACTTCATCGCACGCACAAAAGTTTTAATTACCATCTTTTTCGTGAAAATCCTCTCCCCTCTATAAAGCGTTGTCCGTAAATCTCCTTATTCTGCTTTACTGCTGGTTATTCTACACTTGGCCAAAAGGACAAGGACCTCATTGAAAGTCCAGCCGCTGGTTTAATTCCCTTATGTAGGAAAGATAAAGACGCGGATCCAACGCTAAACTTTATTGTGCTTCAATCAATCAAAAAGGATACAGCCAATCAATGGGCTGCCGGTAGAAGAACACAATTAACTTTTTAAATTCGGCAAGTTTATCCGGTGTCAGAATAAAATATATATGTAAACTGTAAAAAAAATAATAATAATTCCAATAAAGTACTTACCTTCGGGAGAAGCTGCAGCTCCAGAGCACACCTCCTGAACCCCCCCAATGGAAATTTAAAGGGACCTCTCCGCTGTCGTCTGCGTTGATGGCCGGAGTGTCCCTTTAATTAAAATAAAGTTAATGATTAGGAAGCATGTTGTTTTAAATGCAATTGTCATTTAAGATGTAAAAAAAAAAATCTATATCAGATGCACCAAAATTCTACAAATAGAACACAAAAGAAAAGAATACCGTCCGTCACGTCGTCACCGTTGTGAAGCCTCTGCTCCATTGTGTCTATCACAGCTCATCGGGGTCAGTATTAGCAGGGTAACGCCGATGGTGACTTGTCTACTGTCTGTCAGCGGCATGTGCATCGTCTTCAGGTTTGTGCTCATTCAGTGTGTTTTTCTCCCTGTAGCTCCCTGTGAGACCAGATTTCACCAACAAGGGGTCTATTCACTAAATGCAGAGTCCCCCGTAGTGTTTACACGAGAGTTGTGGTTTTAACTTCACTCTTCATTAGGAAGGACCAACTCTGGCAGGTTTGTACAGTGCGAGGGCTGAGCTTGCCCTGTATAATGTATCGTTTAATATGTAAGGAGTAATCTGCTGGATTTAACTATACATTATGCATGGCCAGCCAAGCTACAGTACTTCCCTTAACCCATACAGTACCCCCTATGTACGCATTTTTTTATTCACTAACCCCCATTGATGTGAAGTGGTCTGCCGTCCCTGATGATCTGCTCCAGTGCACAATGCCAAGTGGCAGCTGCAAAGCTGGTAGAATGTCGTGTAACGGTTACAGAATTCCTGTATAGGTCTCCATGTCATAGTTTATAAATGAGATTGAGTTTTTTCATGGATTACACTGGAAATGCAGCGAGATCCCTGAGACTTGGCTTTTTTAGGTGGGGTTGGCATTTTGGCTCAGATATCACCTTGAATACTTCAGAGGTTCTCCTCTTTAGAAGAGGAAACAAGAAAATCTGTCCCTCCCTTGGTTTATCTTGCCATGGGGGGGGTGGTAGGGTTTGCATATCCTTTTGGGAGTGTGGCCCTAAAACAACAAGTCCCCTTCACTTCTCATCCCCCCCAGACCCAATACCAAGGTATCCTGTGAATAGATAGATAGATAGATAGATAGATAGATAGATGGATAGATAGATAGATAGATAGATAGATAGATAGATAGATAGATAGATAGATAGATAGATGGATAGATAGATGGATAGATAGATAGATAGATAGATAGATAGATAGATAGATAGATAGATAGATAGATAGATAGATGGATAGATAGATAGATAGATAGATAGATAGATAGATAGATAGATAGATAGATAGATAGATAGATAGATAGATGGATAGATAGATAGATGGATAGATAGATAGATAGATAGATAGATAGATAGATAGATAGATAGATAGATAGATGGATGGATGGATAGATAGATAGATAGATAGATAGATAGATAGATGGATAGATAGATAGATAGATAGATAGATAGATAGATAGATAGATAGATGGATAGATAGATGATAGATAGATAGATAGATAGATAGATGGATAGATAGATAGATGATAGATAGATGATAGATAGATGGATAGATAGATAGATAGATAGATAGATAGATAGATAGATAGATAGATGATTGATAGATAGATAGATGGATAGATAGATAGATAGATAGATAGATAGATAGATAGATAGGTAGATAGATAGATAGATAGATGATTGATAGATAGATAGATGGATAGATAGATAGATAGATAGATAGATAGGTAGATAGATAGATAGATAGATGAACAGATAGCATATTCACCAAAACACAATGTACAGATACGTAGAAATTACCTTTTTTTCTCATCCCCCACAGACCCAATACCGGGGTGTCCTTTGCCCTGGGATTATCTTAATTTACCATAATCCTCTTTATAGTATAAATGTTCCGCAGACTGTTCCGGATCGAGTTATACCCGCAGGTAACGTCTGATAGGAATTCCTCCGTTTGCTTTTCTGACACATTTTTTTTATAAATGTGTAGCCTTAGGGAAGCTCCCAGCTACATTCTACTAGAGGATACGTTCACGGGCACCGGATTAAACTCTGACCCCTCCGTACGGCTCTACCTATATACCTATCCCCCCACCGCTAATAATATCAGAGGGATTCATCAGGCGCCAGAGGTACCTTTGGCTTTTAGATTTTATTTAATTTTATTTTTTTATCTTAATTCCCATTTCCGTCATATTATTAAAAAAAAAATGTGAAACCGGGATGTATCCATCCAACTCATCCAGATTTTCATCTCAAAGACAATACAACGCGGACGCCATCTGAATGAAAACAGCATAATTAGGCTTTTTTGGCTCTGCTGGAGAAAAAAAAAAAAAAAGCTAGCGCGTTAAAGAATGAAACTTTAATATCGTACCAAAGAAAGCTTTTTGAAGCGGTAAAGGAAAGGTAAAGATATTTAGCGATATTGTCTTAGGAGAGGCTTTTTTTTTAAGTCAAGATAGGCAGAAACTGAGAGCTCGGTTTCTTTCCCGGCTGACAATGCAAAACTAATTAACCTCGGAGGTTTCGAAATCAGCAAAATACCTTAAATACGTTTAGGGGAAGTTCGTACAAAACTAATTAACGCTTCTTAGGACTTTGGGCTTATCGGGAAATGTATTTGAAAGCTTCTATTTATTAAAATATTTCAGCATTTGTGTAGAGGAGCCTGTGCCTTGGCTGATATTAGTGAGAGTTTGTCTGTGAGACGTCTGTTTTGTCAACCATTTGGCCGTGAATAATATTCATTTTGTCGTCTTCTTTAGTATTTTAGATCTTGCGGTTAAGCAATTAAATGGTTAATTTCAGGCAAAGAAATGGCAAATAAAGTTTAACATGAAGAAGTGCAAGGTTGTGCATTTGTAAACAAAAAATATTTACCTGCGAGGTAAAAGGTAATCCTGGACGAACAAGAATATAGTGATGTTATTATTTATACAGTTCTCCTGGGTTCACCTATCTGGCTTCCTTTTGTTTCTACCTGTGACCAATAGTCAGGGCCGGCGCCACCTGTAGGCAAAGGAGGCGCCCACCTAGGGCAGGCTGCAGCCGTGAGCCGCCGGCTGCAGTCATTCAGTAAGCGGTAAAAGGGGAGGGGCTTGTGGGGGTGGAGCCAGGGGGCGGCAACATTTTATTTTGCCTAGGGTGGCAAAAATCCTTGCACCAGCCCTGCTAATAGTGGTGCTGCCACTGACACATCTGTTTAGCCTGAGTGCTATGTTAGTAGCCAATAGTCACGTAGAATTCAAATAAGATATGTCCATCATTTCCGTACCTCCAGAGTGTTCTGTCCATACAACACTAATTCCCCAAAAACATTGTATTTGTTATGTTTAGTTAGTTGTGTTATGTTAGTGTTGCAAATGCAGTTTAATGTTGATAAATGCAAGGTAATGCACTTGGCGTGTGGAAATCCAAAGACAGACACTCACAGCAAGCAGGGTGCTGGGGTGTATAGCGAGAGGCGTTAGTAGCGAGAAGAGTTAGGAGGTTCCTCTACTTTACAGATCTCTGGTCAGACCTCACCTTGAGTATTGGGGGCAGTTCTGGAGACCCCATATTCAGGAGGATATTGACGTATTGTAGAGAGGAGGAGGGCGACTGAATTGGTGAATGGTTTGCAGGATAGAAATTACATGGAATCTCAATATAAACGGCTTGGAGGAAAGAAGAGAAAGAGGGGGGGGATGGGGTACAAACATTTAAATATTTAAATGAATTTAGCAGAGTATAGGAGGGAAGTTTATTGAAAGGAGGAGAAAAGTCACAATAAGAGGCTGTGAAACTAGAGGGTCAGGGGATTAGTTGGAACGTAAGGAAGTTTTAGTTTAATGAGAGGGTGGTGGATAAGTGGAACAGCCTTCCAACAAATAAGTTAGAGGTTTATACAGTGAAGGGATTTAAATATGCATGGGATAGACAGAATAAGCAACAGCTACAAAGTAACCTATAGTCCTGATAAACCGAGTGAAAAACCTGAGGAAGGAGGGAGTTGAACCGCGGTTTTAC
The DNA here is from genome assembly GCF_027358695.1 of Spea bombifrons. Classification (NCBI taxonomy): domain Eukaryota; kingdom Metazoa; phylum Chordata; class Amphibia; order Anura; family Pelobatidae; genus Spea; species Spea bombifrons. The sequence goes on along the minus strand of NC_071089.1, from coordinate 116,971,870 downwards.
CTCCGACATTATTTCCCAGGTTACAAATAAATCCGACAAACAACAATCACTCCGGAACAAGATTATATTGAATTTCCGATCTATGAAGCCCCCTTCACAGTGTATTTTATTATTTTTATGCTATAAAAAGGCTGTGTTTTGTGGAACGGTTTCAAACGACTCCACGCAGTTCCTTTACTCAAAAATAAGCAGATGGACGGAAGGAGAGATTCTTCCTAATTTTAGCATTAGGACGACTGTTGCTGCAGTTTTTATTTTTCTGCTGCCGGAGACTTAATGAATTCTTTGCAACACGAACATTTGGAGGTCCGGATGGGCCAAATGCTTCTTATCTGCCGTCGGATTCCATGTTGTGAATTTGCTCCGGAAAGGACGAGAGAAGGCAGTAGAGTCCGGATCGCAGGGGTTAATGTGGATCGCCGGTACTGAAGAAGGCAGAGTAGGGAGGAAAACAAAAAGCCAATGCTAATTCGCTTACTTATCAACCATGTGAAGAAGCGCGAGATGATGAATGACGCGAGGTTGGTGATTGCCTGATGATGTGTGAAGGCGACACGCGGCGCTGCGTGAGCTCGACCGGTGTGTAGACTCCTCGCCAGTTCGTGTGTTGGGTCGCGGGGAGAAGAGAAGGCGCAGAACACGGAGACGATGGCTCCAGGTAACGTGATGGAGAACTAGTGATGGATGCTCAGCTGCCGACGGGCAAGAAACCCGCTCCTTTCCAGGAGTTTGAAGGAATTCTTTCATTTTTATTAAAACGGCCATGCTTATTTATCTATTTTTTTCTAGAGCATGGCGCATGTGCCTGCGCAGGTGTTCCCTTTACACGCTCCAAAGACGTTCTTGGTTTCCACCAGAACCCTGCCGTCACCCGTCGGTGCCATTGGCACGTCAGACGGCTGAGCAGGATCAGGACACCGGCGAGGCGGCAAACTATTTTAGTATTTCAGAAAAGGGAACAAACGCGGCATGACGACTTCTTTAAATATGTTCTTTAAATTTACTTGGCGCTGATAAAGGACTGGTAAAAAAAATAAATAAAAAAAAATAAAATGAAGAATTAATAATAATTAAACAGAAAAAAATGTAAGCATGTAGGAATCGGTGTCCTAACACCTCGTACTCCTCCCGCTAGCAATATAAATAAATAAATAAAAACCCCTAGCCCTTCTCCCCAGGTGTAGAGTTCAAAATGACAAAAAGGGGGGGCATTACACGTTATTCGATGAAGAAATCCTTAGTAAAATTGCTAAATGTGTACTTTTTATTTTTTTTTGTTTTCAATTTTTTGACTTACTGCTCAAATGCTAAGTGATGGATTACACAGACGAAAAATTGTATTCAAAGAAAGGCCTGTCTGTCCTTGAAAAACAAAATATTCATACTGTGCGGGAACGCTAAAACATAAAAAAAAAGTGGAATCACGAAAAAAAAAACGCTTCGTTCACTATTTTAAGAAAACCCCAGTCAAAAAGGGTTAATAAAAGAAAAAGGTCACTGCTTTTTGGCTTAGAATTTTAGAAGTAAACCTACTAGCCCCGCCCCTCTCATAAAGCCACTCCCCCAGAACACGTAGCGCTGCGGGTAACACGCTATAGGAAGTTCCCGTGTAAGATTTCGGCGAATGCCCTTCCAAACAGACAGAACTGTCTTGGCTCCAGCCGAGCCTTCTCTCCACGGATGAGCTGGATGTTGGTCTTCTTCCTGAGTCATTTGGAAGAATAATATTTTAATTTATAAAGCCGTTTCCTGCTGTTTCTATACACATTATCGGGGCTTTCAGGGCTGTAGAACCCTGCGATCCCCTCATACCCAGCAAACATTCTGACCTCCTAGAAAAGAGGGGCATCAGGGGAGGAAATGTCCCTCTCAAAAATTAGACACATGTGCCTACTCACTCAGCTCCACACTGTAGGGGCAGGAGTGGGGACGACATGGTGGCCCCAGCACTTTAAGGCCAGTGGCCGCCAATGATGTAAGAGTGGCCGACGCATGTATATGACAGGCCCCCCCATCACAGTTCCATGCACGTGTAGCTGGGCATATCCAGCCACGGGAGCGGCAGACCGAGTGTGTATGGCGTTACTCCCAAATTCTACCTCAGGTGTCCTGGGACACCGGGGTGGGTGGAGCTTGAGAGGTAGAGTGTCAATCAAACTGTCAGTGATCCTAGACATATGATGTCATATCCCTGCACTCCATGTGTTATGTGCACGTAGCACCTTCCAATCCAGACTATGGGGGGCCGTGCTCAGCCAGCACAGACTCCATTGGTCACCCCTGTATCTGGTCAATTCAGCAGCGGGATACTGGGGGCCCTAACCACCCAAGAGGGAGATCTCCCCTCTGATTTCGGATAGAATAGAAATATCGGGACAGTTGGGAGGCATGGCATGGAGAGCTGTCGGCTTACGAGGTATTTGCCAGTCTGGGCTCGTACACCATGCAGTTACTTTATTTTGTAACAGACGCGTTATATTCCCGGGGGGGGTGCTCGCTGTGGCCCCTGCGTGTCCGTGTAAATCACACGTTTCCGTTTATAACTGTCCATTCAGGTAGATCAGACACGCGAGTAACATAGAATAGAATATTTGCAGACATATTTGTTTAGTTTTCCCGGAGAAGCAATTTGTTGTAATATTTTCTACGTGCGTCTGGCAGATCTCTGCTCATTAAATTACAGTTTCAAGGAACAAAAAAAAAATACAATTTCTTCGAAAGAAATTCCGGGGATTCCATGGAGACGGAACCCGGAATTTTAATTTGTATCCGTCACGTCTGCCGTCACGTCTGCCGTCACCCGGGAGCGCACGCCACAGAGGTTCTTCGCACTGAATCACCCAGCAAGGGGGTTGAGCGGACAGGGACTTGGGGGATCAGGTACTTAGGTGATCAGGTACTTGGGGGATCAGGTACTAGGTAATCAGGTACTTAGGTGATCAGGTACTTGGGTGATCAGGTACTTGGGGGATCAGTTACTTGGGGGATAAGGTACTTGGGGGATCAGGTACTTGGTTGATCAGGTACTTGGGGGGATCAGGTACTTGGGGGATCAGGTACTAGGTGATCAGGTACTTAGGTGATCAGGTACTTGGGTGATCAGGTACTTGGGGGATCAGTTACTTGGGGGATCAGGTACTTGGGGGATCAGGTACTTGGTTGATCAGGTACTTGGGTGATCAGGTACTTAGGTGATCAGGTACTTGGGGGATCAGGTACTAGGTAATCAGGTACTTAGGTGATCAGGTACTTGGGTGATCAGGTACTTGGGGGATCAGGTACTTGGGGGATCAGGTACTTGGTTGATCAGGTACTTGGGGGATCAGGTACTTGGGGGATCAGGTACTTGGGTGATCAGGTATTTGGGGGATCAGGTACTTGGTTGATCAGGTACTTGGGGGATCAGGTACTTGGGGGATCAGGTACTAGGTGATCAGGTACTTAGGTGATCAGGTACTTGGGGGATCAGGTACTTGGGGGATCAGGTACTTGGGGGATCAGGTACTTGGTTGATCAGGTACTTGGGGGATCAGGTACTTGGGGGATCAGGTACTTGGTTGATCAGGTACTTGGGGGATCAGGTACTTGGGGGATCAGGTACTTGGTTGATCAGGTACTTGGGGGGATCAGGTACTTGGGGGATCAGGTACTTGGGGGATCAGGTACTTGGTTGATCAGGTACTTGGGGGATCAGGTACTTGGGGGATCGGGTACTTGGTTGATCAGGTACTTTGGTGATCAGGTACTTGGGTACCCGGTCCCGGTAAGAGAATGAATATAGGTGATAATGCATATTATATTTCTCAATTAAAAATACATTTTTAAAAGAAAAAATTTTCTTCACTGCATGAATTGTTGACATTCGTGGTAACAGGTGAATTCATGATGATGTCTTGAGCACCGGCGCACTTGTTCGTGTCTCCTGCATGCTGGGTAGGCAGAGGTACAAACGTTACTGCGTCATCCATACTTCTTTACACCAGGTGATTCACAGCGAGTTCATGTTGGTCATATACTAGAGAGGACTCTTGACGTGCTACATACCTCCCAACAGTCACAGTTTTGGTGGGACAGTCCCGATTTTCAGGCATTGTCCTGCTTTTCTGGTTAGTGGCCCCGATGTCCCACACTGAGGATCACGGGCCAGTCCCCGACCAGGCGAGCTGTAAAATCAATGGAGGCGTGTGCAGCATTCAGGTGTGCAGGTGGGCATCATACCTGGGCCCTCGCCCCAATCCCCGCCTACTTCCCCTCCTACCACTTTAAATTTTTCTGCGTGTGGGGCAAGCCCCGCACTCGACATCAGCGGACCACCCACCGATGACAGTGGACTGCCCACTAATGTCAGAGCTCCGCCCACTGATGTCACCAGATCCACCCACATCTTGAAAAGGGATGGCTTTAGGTATGCGGAGCATGAATGATCCCATTTATGGTGGTCATGCTTTCTGCCCCACCCACTTTTGGGCTGGCCCTACCCCTTCCAGACTCTTGCCATACCTCCCAACACAGTTCTCCCGATTTGGACAGCGGATTTGGGGGGTATGGTGTTACCCTGGGGCCGTACCTGCTCCTTATCACTTCCTGAAAGCGGTTAGTATGGGCTGTCAGCTTCACGGCCTCATCGCCACATCAATCTATTAACACCACTGTTATTTGAAAACATTTTTTTTTACTTTTTTTAAACACTGATCTTCTGGTTTTTGTCATGTCGGGCTGGAATATTCCGGAGCATCCTACATACGGGATCTGAAACCGCCCGGGGTAGACGTGTATATATATATATATATATATATAGGGTTTCTGCATCAGGAGAATGCTAATTGCTGGATATTTGTTGTTTCCATGGTTACGTTCAATGTATTAGCAGATTGTACCGTAATTGCCTGGATAGTCGGTTTTATCAAATGAAGTGGCTTTTCATGAAATAGATGCAAGAAAAAAACCCACTTCATTTCACAAACCTCTTCACTCACCCCCTCTCCTCCCGCGAGTAGCCGCTCACACATGCCGTGGGTAATATAAACGTTAACTATCGCTGTTATTTCTGCTGTTGCGTCTGAGGAGAATGGAGTAGATTTTGCATTTCAGAGCAATCACACCGATCCGCGTGTCTTTATTTTCAGGGGATCACAAGCAGACATGATTTTTATTTTATGGATGTGAGAAGCTGCCAATTGGAATTCTGACACACGGATGTGTAAACACATGGGGGTTTCTCCTCATAAATACACACTTGCTATATGACCAAATGGACGCTTGACCATCACACCTCTATGAGATTGTTTTGCAGCCCATTTCCCATCCCTACTTTGCAGATATAACGGCTTCCACTCTTGTGGGACGGCTCTCCACAACATTTTGGGGAGTTTCTGTGGGATTTTTGCCCGTTCATCCAGTAGAGCGTTTGTGAGGTCAGACGCTGATGTTGGACGAGACGCCCGGCTCCCAATCTCCGTTCCAGTTCATCCCAAAGGTGTTCGATGGGGTTGAGGTCGGGGCTCTGTGCAGCCGGCCAAGTTCTCCCCCCCCAACTCATCCAACCGTGTCTTTATGGGGCTTGCTCTGTGCGCTGGGACAGTCATGCTGGATTAGAAAAGGGTCTTCACCAAACTGTCCCCACAAAGTCGGAAGCACAATAGTTTAAAATGTCTTGGTGCTGAAGCATTAAGATTATTCTTCACTGGAACTAAAGGTCCCAAACTCTAAAACACAGCCCCAGACCGGTCCTGGTCCTCCTCCACCAAACTTTACAGTAGACACTATGTATTCCGTAGGTAGCGTTCTCATGGAATCCATCAAACCCGGATTCATCCTTCAGACTTCCAGATGATGAAGCGTGATTGATCACTCCAGAGAACGTTTCCACCGCTCCAGAGCTCGATGGCGGTGGCTTTACACTACTCCAGCTGAGGCGTGGTATTGCACATAGTGATCTTCGGCCATGGAAACCCATTTCATGAAGCTCCCGACACACAGACCTCGTGCTGATGTTGCTCCGGAGGCAGTTTATTTAGGTTTAGTGAATACACTAAAAACATTGACAGAAAGCATTTACTGGACATCAGAATTCTGGAGGTCAGCTTTACTCTCTAAAACATTTAGTTATTGTAAACTAGTATTGAACACTGCTTTTATTGCCATGTACCCGGTGCAGTCAACAGCTAATGAAATATTTCTTTCGGTTTTTGATTAACTGTGAAATAAATCACTTTTACTCATTTCTTTAATAAATGACGTAGAAACCAGCGACCCCAAGTGGTTGGAAGATGGATTGCACGCTTAAAGATTCTGTTCAACGCAGACGTGTTTCTAGAGTTTTGTATTATTATTATGTACATACATCTTAAATAAACGGATTCTTTATTTATTTTTTTTTAATTACACACAGTCTGTATTTTCTTTTTTAAAATATTTTAATCTTATCACACATCACTCCTATCACACTTATGACACAGAACACGTCCCACCTATTACACACATCACTCCCATCACACTTATCACACATCACTCCTATCACACGCATCACACAGAACTCTTCACTGCCTCATATCTATCACACAGAACACGTCACACCTATTACACACATCACTCCTATCACACTTATCACATCACTCCTATCACACTTATCACACAGAACTCTTCACTGCCTCATATCTATCACACATCACTCCCATCACACAGAACACGTCACACCTATTACACACATCACTCCCATCACACTTATCACTCCCATCACACAGAACTCTTCACACCTATTACACTCATCACTCCCATCACACTTATCACACATCACTCCTATCACACTTATCACACAGAACTCTTCACTGCCTCATATCTATCACACATCACTCCCATCACACAGAACACGTCACACCTATTACACACATCACTCCCATCACACTTATCACACATCACTCCTATCACACAGAGCACTTCACTGCCTCATATCTATCACACATCACTCCCATCACACAGAACACGTCACACCTATTACACACATCACTCCCATCACACTTATCACACATCACTCCTATCACACAGAACACTTCACTGCCTCATATCTATCACACATCACTCCCATCACACAGAACACGTCACACCTATTACACACATCACTCCCATCACACTTATCACACATCACTCCTATCACACAGAACACTTCACTGCCTCATATCTATCACACATCACTCCCATCACACAGAACACGTCACACCTATTACACACATCACTCCCATTACACTTATCACACATCACTCCCATCACACAGAACTAGTCACACCTATTACACACATAACTTCCATCACACCTATCACACATCACTCCTATCCAGGCCCGGACTGGGACAAAAAATAGGCCCGGGCATTTAAGCCTGAGCAGCCCATATTTATTTATTTATTTATTTATTTTTTGTTAAAGCCCACCCGTACCATCTTTGCATTTAATCATTCACACAAATCATTAACACATTCATTAATGCAGTCTCACAAATCATTCAAGCAATTCATCCTCACATGAATTCATTAATTGTCATACGCATTCACACAATTCATCCACACATTTATTCATTCATTCTCATACGCATTCACACTACCCCCTCTCTTCATCTTATCTGCCCCTTTTCACTATGTTCCCCCTTTTCACTATGTAACCCCCTTCCCCACTTCTCTATATGTACCGCCTCTATCTATCCCCTCTCCCCCTTTCTCACTATCTAACCCCCCTCTGCCCCTTCTCACTGCACCCCCCTCCCTCACCCTACTTTCCCTTGTTGCCGGAGCAAGCAGCAACTGCGACCGCGCCTGTGCCAGGGCAGGATTGATTTAGGGGCTGATGGAGCTGCAGCTCCAGGCCCCCACCTTAAAATAGGCCCAATCAGGACCGGACTGACTGGGCCTATATTGGCCGCATTAACGCAGAGCCCCTTAAGCCCGCCCCAACTACCCCCTCCTAACTATCTACCCTCTCCCTCTTTGAAGTTCACTTACCTTTCAGGAGTCCTGCGGTGGGGGTGCAAGGCCTCTGCCTCCCAGCTCTGCCACTGTATGGAACAGTATAGAGTGATGGGAGTTATGATGTACTTTTAGAGCATAATTAGATCATGAAAAAGACATTGGAAATGGTACAGCATAACACCCATCACTCTCACACACTTACCAATCCACACATATACTAATCCACACACATATACCAATCCACACACATACTCATCCACACATATACACCAAACCACACATATACTAATCCACACATATACACCAATCCACACACATATATACCAATCCACACATATACCAATCCACACATATACCAATCCACACATATATACCAATCCACACGTATACCAATCCACACATATACCAATCCACACACATACCAATCCACACACATACCAATCCACACGCATACCAATCCACACTCATACCAATCCACACATATACCAATCCACACACATACCAATCCACACACATATACCAATCCACACTCATACCAATCCACACATATATACCAAACCACACATATACACCAATCCACACACATACCAATCCACACACATACCAATCCACACACATACCAATCCACACACATACCAATCCACACACATACCAATCCACACGCATACCAAAGGTCGGCCCTGCTCTAAGGGGCCGGGAAGCTCCCACCAGGGCCGGCCTTAGGGGTCTGCGGCCGCACAGGGTTTAAATTAAAACATCGGGGTTTTTTTTCAACTTTATTTAACATCCTCCATGTTAAATAAAGTAAAAAAAAAAACTTTATTTAATATGGAGGATGTTAAATAAAGTTAAAAAAAACCCCGATGTTTTAATTTAAACCCTGTGCGGCCGCAGACCCGTAAGGCCGGCCATGGTAGGGACTTCCCGGCCCCTTAGAGTGGCGGACCCGGTTGCAGTTGCGGCGGGTGCCCCTTATGCCCTGCGTTAATGTGGCCGTAGGTAGGGTAGGGGCCTGGAGCTGCAGCTCCATCAGCCCCTATGTCAATGCGGCCCTGCCGTGGCCCGGCCCACCCGATGGCCAGTCCGGGCCTGCTCCTATCACATCTATCACACAAAACACCTCACTCAATCACACTCACTCCTCATCAATGGTCATGACTGTGTATAAGGATGAAATGGCTGTGATGTAATACATAGGAGGGGATGACTTTGGAGGAATAATAGGACTCTGTTTCTAGCCAACTGTAGTATTTCAATAAAGGGCGCATTAAAGAAAGAAAAACAAAACGTCTAGTTTTTTCTTACATATTCTATTGGTGTCTCAATTCAAAGAGGTTTATTCACTAAAAAAAAACAACATGAAAATTTAAAGGGATCACGCATCTATCATATGTATCAAAGCGGATATGATGGCCGGAGTGGCCCTTTACCTCTGCTCAGTCTTAGATATTAAATGATATTTCTTTCCTTCAGCAAAAGCTCAATAACCTTCAAGTTAAAAATAAATAAAGACAACAATAAAATCTGATCACCGACCTGACTGTGGTTATAACATGATGTTTCCGTGTGAACAGAACATGCTTTTACACACTCAATAACACTACCGCCCCCCAGAGACCCCCGCCGGCTCCCATATAGTTCACCGATAACATCTTTACAAAAATATCAGGGGTTCTGCGCATCACTCGGCCCCTGGGCTTTAATGTAATAACGATGGAGATCCTCTTACAGTAATAAACGGTGTTCTCTCTCGTAACAGATATCAATGTGTGGATTCTATAGGTACTTGTAGCTCATAACCATCTTACAACATGATATATAACCCCCTGCCCCTCTCCCGGTGAAGGACTACCAATCCCATCATGAGTGACATGTTTACCTTTCACACTGTTCTAGACCTGACCTTAAAGAGGGCACCAATGTCTCATCTGGTGCGTGTTACTACCCATGTAATAGATGATAAGCTTGCAATAGCTCTTCTTCTGTATTAGTACGCCTTGATTTTGTTCGTGTTCTCGTTAATTATATTGTTAATTATATATATATTGTTCATTTTAAAGCACACAGCGCTACGGTATATATCTTTTGTCAGACCGGTTGAATGTATGGACTGTAAGAAGCGCTGGGGAAATTAATAATAATAATAATAGGGCAAGGACAGCAATGTGAATATGTGCCCCCTCTAGTGGTCATTTGGGATAATTACATTTTAATCACTCAAGAATCTAGACTTAATTTAAGGGCAGATAACTTTGGTATATTTATACTCAGGGGTAGATAAAGTGTTACTTTATAGGTGCTGGGTATCGACATGTAAAATGTAGCGTATACATTTAATACATATAATATAATACATGTCATTTATGTTAATTTGGGAGGACACACAATTGTGTGTGTTGCTGGTGAGTACATTCTGGTTCACTTTAACCTTGTATGCCTTCGCCTGAAACTCACAAACCTTAAAGTCACATGCCCTCGCAAGCAACTCCCTTAACTCATCAGACTACTTGACTTATCAGTCAATGGACCTAAAGGAGTCCAGGCATATACTTTTTTAACTTTTAAATATTTGCAATCTTTTGTAGATCTAGATAACTGGTATAGCGCGTGGGAGAGGAAGCTGTCACATGGTGCCATAGAAGACTGTAACGTTATGGCTGGTGGATATAAAGTACTTTCTGAGACAAGTAAAATTTAGTAAAATTTTTTGCTTCGCCTGGTATGTTGTGACAAAATCAAGAAATAAATAAATGTTATTTTGCTTTTAAAAAAATCTCCCATTTTGGGGTTAATTCTTCTTACCTGCCTTCCGTAAATATATACTTTATGGGTTGTCGCCATAAAACTGCCATAAAGATCCAGACGTTCTTTAAACATGAGGTTCCCCCAGAATCAGGGTGTTTAAATGAACCCATCTGGGGTATTCTCGTTTAAGGGTAATTGTCCTAGAAACAAAATGAAATATAATATATTATTCATACTGAATTGTGGAATCTACGTATAAAAGGATATCAAAAGAAAGCCCTAAAACAACACCCTATTTATACGAGTAACATGAACACAAGCATATAGTAAATCATATCTAGTCGATATCTAGTCGATATCTGGATATCTGGATATCTGGATATCGATGCAGGACAAGGTTCTTGAGACAGTCAGGCTGCGCATGCTGATGGAAGAGCGACTGGTGAAAAGTACTTTTCAGTTTAAAAAGAAGACGATAAACAATACAAATAAGCAGAATATTCGATTCCTCAAACACATAAATTTTATTCGATTCAATCAAATATCATATTTTGGCCAAAAAGTTCCTGAAAATAAATACATAAATAAAATATAAAGTAATCTGTGCTCAGTATATATTGTGTAGAAGAATAAAACTGGTGAATGTATGTGGGGGACGGTACAAATACAGGGTTCATTATTTAAATTTACCCCGGTGTAAAATCTGCTAAGCTCGATGCTCATTGGCTATTGGGTTCGGACACATGTACACCCCACGGCGACCGTCTATTCGTATGATCGCAGTCTGTATCTGTTGGGGTCCGTGTTGAGGCTGTGGAGACACAAAAGGAATCATTAAATAATTATTATTTAAGACCAAATAGCAAAGGATTGATGTAAATACATAGAGTTGCGGGATGTGGAAGCAATATCTGAGACCCAAACCTAACCGATACCTGACTGTCTCCATCATTGTCTCTTCCCCCTCCCACATACACATAGTTTACACATGCTAAAACACACACTCATACTCACTAACACACGTGTACACACTTATTGTAACACACACACACTCCCTCCCACACCACTTACACATAAATTCTCACACCTATGCTCACACATTTACACACACACATTGATGCTCTCACACACATAGACATTCATGCTCACATACATACAAACAACACATACATACATACAAACAAACATAAATACATACCCCCTCCGGCACCTCCCTACCTATCCTGCAGCTTTCAATCCTCAGTTTCCCCATGCGGTCACATGACATGACGTAATGTCACCCCGCTGCGTTCCCGTTCTATCCGTGCGGGGTCAAAATTCTCCTGGTATGAGGAGATAATAAACATAATTTATCCACCAACACTACCATACATTCTTGGTATTCAGCGCAGCATCTACATCACGCAGGGGGGCAAAGGTGGCACAGTCAAGCTGTTTGGGGGATAAGATGGCAAGTTAGTGGCAAAAGGGTATATTCACCAAAGTCAGCTTCCTCCGACCGCTAAAACTCTTATTATTATTTGATGACGTCAGAATATTGGCCGCTAACACGTTCCCCTCAAGAAGACTAGATGCTTGAGGGTAAAATCATGTAAAAAACATCAGCATGGGGTAATTTACATACAACAGTCACAGCAAAACATAGTTTTCCATCAGGCCGTCCCTTGCAAACAGCTCATTATTTGCACTCTGCCCCACCTCAGCCCAGTAGGGGATCACTATAGTAGTCTGTGGGGAAGATGGTAAACAGGGACGGTTCCCTAACTTCTGGCCGAAACCAGGCTGGTTATCAGTTCTTCGTGCAAATACTGGCCATAGAGGTTTCTGTCCTGACCCGATGGAGAGTAACATACCAATCATAAAACAATAAAAGTTTGGGGGCGCTGATAAGCTGTTTGGGGACAAAGATGGCACAGACAAGGGGTTTGCGGGCATTAACAAACTGGGAACAAAGATGGCGCAACCTGTTTAGGGGCTAAGATGGCACTCATGATCTGTTTGTTCCCTGTTTGTCTATTCCCCATCTTCTCAGCATCAGCACCTCTGCAAAAGGGAAGAGTTTCCGGGCACAGCCTCTCCACCACGGATAAGGTAGGGAGACACTCACAAGAAGGTACCGGAAACGCTCCGAAATCTCAGGACTGTAAAAATGGGAAAGTTGGCAACTACATGTATAAAGGCATCATGGCTGCCTTATCACATTTGAATGTTGTGGTTGTGCTAGCGGGCAGCATCATGCGCAGCGTCACTGCCTATGCATGCTCCTTACACATTCATGTTAGTCATCTCTGATGATGAATGAAAAAAATGGCCGGCCCGTTCACCGTAACATATTGGTAAAATCCCTGAGATTTGTGGAGCAGTTTTTATAATTCCCAGTTATGGGAATCCTGACTGTATCTTTAATGGAGGCTCTTGAATCAGACATACATGTGACTAATGTTATAAACATAAAGATATTTCCATACAATAATAAATACACTGCCATGTCTGTTTGCTCATTGTTAATAAAGTTGGTTGAGTAATCGCGCATGCGCGCTTTGGTCCCGCGATCTGTAGCTGTCAGGGCCGTTTGAGACGTTGGTTCAGAGTATGAGAAGCGCTCGGTCTGAGCAGTGAAGCGTTTACCGGCCCCGGGATGGAGTTCGCGGAGCTTATCAAGACCCCGCGGGTGGATAATGTGATCCTGCACCGGCCTTTTCACCCGCCGGTGGGCGGGACCCTGTGCCTAACCGGGCACCACCTGATCCTCAGCTCCCGGCAGGATAAACAGGAAGAGCTGTGGCTGCTTCACGCCAACATCGACTGCATCGACCGCAGGTAAGTGCGCACTCACTATCACAATAATAGGGACCGTGTGAACGGGACGTGAGCCACACTTAGCATGTACTGGCACTCACCCCAGCATGCATCACGTAGGGGAGTGCACACTTACAGCATGAATGACATAGGCAGCACGTGAGTGCGCACTCACACTTATCCCAGGCGGAAGCACATAGCTAGGAATAGCCCTGTTACTGTTAGCCTCTTAGCTGGCTTGTGACTTGCTGGCGATCACATGATGTGCAGCGAAAGGACAGTTTAATGTCTCTGACAGCTCTTCGCGAGCGGCACTAACCCTCTGCGAGGTAGAAGCTGCAGCCGCCTTCATATGGGGCCGGTCTGTGGCGGTAAATAGTTCCCAATGAAATAAGGAGGAGCGCTTTCCACGCATGCCCACCTCCCTCCCCCCGCAGCATCCACCAAGCCACAAACCCTCCGCGCATGTCCTAAAGAGACCTCCCCGCCGTGCCTGCGAGTGTCTGGTGACCGCCTGGAAAGCAGCTTTAACGGGAGCCGCGCTCTATTCACTAACGTGTCGGTGTTTCAGGTTCGTGGGCACGGCCGGCACGATCACCGTAAGATGTAAGGACCTGCGGGTGATACAGCTGGAGATCAGCGGCATGGACGAGAGTCTGAACATCGCCAGCTCTATAGAGGTAAATCACCTTCTTTTCCTGCGCCTTGCTTGCGATTCTATATTTGTGCTGATTTTACTACTAATACCCCCTCCCCCCCAAAAAATAAACTCCGTATAAGGCAATACCCCCCTGGAGCTGTTTTCAGTAAAAACCTTTTTTGGTTCAAACAAACTCCCTTTATTTGCAGACCTGGAGGCCACCATTCATGTCGGTCATGAAGTCCGTTCCTCCATAGACTTGTATTAGTCAGATGGTCAGGCTATGTGATTAAGACTGAGCCATTCTATTATTTCCCGCGGTCAGTATGATAAGGGACTCGGGGTGTTTAGTAGATCACGGCTCAGATAAAAGAGTGAGAACTCATACAGCTGCCTGAAAACATTTATATAATGGGGGCAAAAACTACAACTACTGGTTTAAAAAAAAGAAAAGAGCGCGAAATTTCTGAAAATGTATTTCTAATCTGGTACCGGCTACAAATATGGTGGATAATAATCATTATTATTATTATCAGCACTGGCTGATGTGCTCTGTGCTGTGCATGTGTGCTTATGGTGAATGTTTTTATTGGTTGTGTTATATAGCACCGTCATACTCTGCAGTGCTGTACAATGGGTATGCATGAACATGCCAGTAGTATAATTGCAACAACTAATCGATATAGAAAATCGTTGCCAACCAATTTCATTATGGATTAGTTGAATCGATTTTATCGAATACTACATGAGGGTTTTTCCAAGCAAATGCTCTGAAAAATACCCTGCATCTTATAACCCGAACTCAAACGCTAAGATCCAGATCCTCCGCAGCGCTGCAAGGGACCCGGATGCTGACCTGCTCCCCCTACTAGACATAGTTACATAGGCTGAAAAAAGACCTGCGTCCATCAAGTTCAGCCTTTCCTGTATCGGTTAATTTGTTGCTGTTGATCCAAAAGAAGGCAAAAAACCCCGGTTTCGCTCTTTCCAATTTTGCACTAACCAGGGAAAAAAAATCCTTCTTGACCCCAAAATGGCAGTCAGATTTCTCCTTGGATCAATAAGCTGTTTCCCCATAATTAAAGATTATATCCCCGAATATTATGTTTTTCCAGGTATCCATCCAGTCGCAGTTTAAACGTCTGTACAGACTCCGATAAAACTACCTCTGCAGGCAGAGAATTCCACATCCTTATTGTCCTTACTGTAAAAAACCCTTTCCTCTGCTTTAGACGAAATCTCCTTTCTTCCAGTCTGAACGCGTGACCCCGCGTCCTATGCATAGTCCTGTTTATGAACAGATTTCCACACAATGGTTTGTATTGGCCCCGAATATATTTATATAACGTTATCATATCCCCTCTGAGGCGACGTTTCTCTAAACTCCAGACACCAAGTAGTCTGGACCACGGGGGTAAATCTGGAAGTTTGAAGATTGGCATATAGGGGGTAAAATGCATATCTGGGGGGGGGGTCAGAGTGGCATATCTGGAAGGCAACGTGGCAAGCCTGGGCTCAGATGTGCATAACTGAAATAAAAACAAGAAATGTATTTTTTTATTCTGCTGTTAGTTTTTAACATCAAGTTATTCATCTGAAACCTAATCGGCTAACTGATTATGAAAATAATAGAGCGACAGCCGTGTTAACGCATCTATCTCATACGTTACAGGCCGTGGCCTTTAGTATGCGGGCCGTATCCACTAAATGGCTCACGCACACAACATACACGAAGGCAGCGCTTTTACATGTCCCTAACCAGCACAGATAAATGTGTCTCCTGTAAACATGGCGGCTGCCTTATCCATCCAGGTATATCGACAGCCTACCTGCGGGAGATTCTATACGATAATGTGACCTCGTACACGCGGTACATCCAACACACACACAAACACACACAAAAACACACAAACACGCACACAAACACACACGCACACAAACACACACAGATACTGTTTGAGGGGCAACCATGAAAAGATGTCATTTTATTTATCCCTTATTTAAGGTGGAAGTCTCACGGGGGGGAAAAAAACATTTCGACAGGCGTCATGTACGGTGCCGGCACTGACAAAAAAACCCGGTCTGATTTCAGTCCTTTATCTGCAGACCTGGATATCGTCAGATGTGATGTTTTGGGTGACGCTTCCGGCTCAAACTCTGTACTGAGTCGAAATGTTAGAAAAAAAACCCCCCCAATAGTTCAGACTTTCCACGTTTAGGGTCCTGGTGCGAGCTCATAGTCACTCGACTCCGATGATTGGGAAACCGAGTGATACGATGATGATGATGAACTCTCTTCAGGATCCGGCTGAGTAGGGAATAGGTCCTCGTATCTTGGAGGCGGCTCCGAAGGGTAACGCTCGTCGATGTTTTGTACGATCGGCCACCACGGTCTTGGAGGTGGCTCAAAAGGGTAAAACTCGTCAATGTCTTGTACGGTCGGCCCCCATGGCCTTGGAACGTTGTGTTCATTTTCTCCACCGCGTCTGCCGGAATCATGGTCGCCCCTTTCAAAAACGATGCTGTAATAGGAAGGAGGGTCCCTGCTCATTGACCAATCAGGTCCTCCTGCAAAGTCTGGAGGGGGGGTGACGTCATCACCCAATGTTACAGGAACCGGCTGATATCTGAAGGCTTCTGGGTCCTCCTCAGAGTCGCCGTCCCGACGGCTTCCGCTCATACAGACAGCCAGGCTGTAACACAAGCCGATTACTGTGAGTGCGATTATCCGCACAAAGCGAGCTACACAGACTTTAGTGGTTTTGTCTGTGTTGGATGCCGGTTTGCAGACTGGAACCACAAGTCCTGGGATACAAATCAGTACCACGCAAACCAGTAACAGCATCCCGAGTATCACAAACTGCACAAACTGCCGGCTTTTCCCGCAGAGGAAGCTGCTATCTGGATCCGTCGGGTCTCCTTCTAATTCCCTCCTTCTCCTCTCTCGTTGGGCAGTAAAGTCTGCCATCATTGCACATGCCAGCCCTAACCCGGCAAGTACCGGGCCCGTCACCTTGTAGGCGATACAGCTGTCGGACTGGCATGTCGCGAACCCATAGACAGAAAGTAGAGATCCGCCGCATAAGAGCGCCCAGCCAAACACAAACAGCGTGAATGTTATTCTGCTGCTTGTGCGAGGGCCAGGAGTGCCGAAGCAAGTGCGCTCCATGATGGCTGAAACGTGTATCTGTCGGGTGTCAGTCAAAGATGTTCAGGTGCAGAGACTCGCGCCTATGTGCCGGGTATTCCGTCACACGAATGAAGGCCTTTTACTCTCTGCCTATTTTATCTTTTCAAAGTCAATAGAAATCGCGATTTCGCTGCCTGTCGTGGACAGGTAACTGTTATGCTCAGTACTGCTACTGCTCACAATCTGAAACAACCACAGTGTCTGGATGTGCTTTTACAGAACATCACAGCATTGTGACATCACAGCACTATGACATCACAGTTAGGACAGGCTGTACCACAGTGCAAGGACCATAGGGGTGTTCTGCCCTGGTTCCAAATATCCTCAGGGGCAATACACAGCTGCCTCTTTCACAAATGTTTTATTCCACATGACCCCCCCTCTCCTTACACGAAGTGGTTTGTTCCAAAGAGACTTTCTGCAGTGTTGAGAAGTAAGGGCTTCTTCTGTCATTGCGCATGCTTCACAGAAATACTCGTAGATTGTTAATAGATGACAATGTTGAGGATGCTTGGACAGGAGAAGAAACCCTGTTTACACTTAATAAAAGACAATTAACCCCTTAATGACCAGACTGTTTTATTTGTTACCCTTTGTGGCCAAGGATGTTTTGACACTTTGGCGGTGTTCGTGTTTAGCTGTAATTTTCTCCTCTCCCGTTTAGTGAACCCACGCAAGTTTTATATATTGTTTTTTTTTTAGGACAAGAAGTTTTTGATCGTGTCATCTAATTTTCTAAAAAAAAAAAAAAATAGTAAAATGAAAAAAGCACTCATCTTCTAATGGAAAAACCTGCTAAATAGATTCTCCCGTTTGTCTTGAGTTTAGAAATACCCAATGTTTTTGTTTTTTGCAAGTACAAGTAGCATATTACTATGTTGAAACCTTTTTTCCACAGATTTGGCATATTTGAAGCTGGCTAACTCAATTTACCCCATCAAACCATATATATTTTTTAAGAAACGAGATACCCCAAGTTATATCAGATGCTGGTATTTGAACCTTTTTCCATTCATGAGATTCTACCACCAGCCTTTGTGTCAAAGTTTTTGGTAGTCGTTTTTCGTGTTTTCGCTATCGAGGCATTTCAGAGACATCCTTTAAGCTGAAGAGGCGATCATTGATTGTGAGAAATAAAAACAAAATGCGGTTTTAGATGTGGTTCGCCGTGACCTTTATTGTTGGATTGTTTTTTGGGTTAAACGCTATCAATGTCAAATATTAAGACATTTGTTGAATGTCCATACACAGCATGCGCGAGCGATGCTTCTCTTCCCCTCCGCTGGGCGCTTGCTTTGTCCCGTAGTGGAATTAAAGTCATTGGCGCAGAATACAGAATCCCGCATGAGCCGAGCGCACGAGCCGAGTATGAAGCTGCGACTTCCCGTTATAAGCCGGATAAGAACTTTTCAGAATCTTATTGCGGCAAAGAATATCTGCGTGCGAATAAATTAATTAAACCCAATCCACGAGCTGATGGCAAGAACTACAGGGGAGTCATAGGGCAACTATGGAGGTGGTTAATAAATACACGCAGGTACTAACACGTCATAATGTTTCAACACAGACTTCACAAACAGAAAATGTGTTCAACCTGAACGCGTCTCCTGCACGGCTAATAGTTGGGGGCAGAACCCCCCCCCCGGTGCATTTACAGCGGGGAGCGCAGAAATTTAAAGGGATCACGCGTTATTATATATATATATATTATGGCTGTGGTGTCCCTT
Source organism: Spea bombifrons (assembly GCF_027358695.1). NCBI lineage: Eukaryota > Metazoa > Chordata > Amphibia > Anura > Pelobatidae > Spea > Spea bombifrons. The sequence goes on along the minus strand of NC_071089.1, from coordinate 116,952,814 downwards.
TAATAGTTTATTAAACAATGCTATGCTGGGTATAATTAATTCCGCCCCATCCTGTTCTATAAAACTCTGATCTGCAGCGATCTATTCTGACGCTCCCCGTGGCCCCCTGGCCCGTCGCTGCTAAACTGTCCTTCCTCTGCAGGCCTTGTCTACGCTGGACTCCGTCACCCTGATGTACCCGTTCTTCTATCGCCCCATGTTCGACGTCACAGAAGACGGCTGGAACACCTTCCTTCCCGAGAGAGAATTCGAGCGGCTCAGCGCAGAAGTAAGCAAAACTTGCATAAACTCATTGAGTGCTCGAGAAAGCCACGGCTCGGATATAAAGGCAGGGTTTAAAAAATAAATAAACGGGATTTTATGTAAATTAAGGAGCCGCTTGCCTCTCGTTAATACCTAGATAAATAATTTAATGTATCTATTAAGAAATATACCGTATTGGCTCGAATATAGGCCGCGCTTTTTTCCCCCACTTTAAGTCTTTAAAGTGGGGGTGCGGCCTATATTCCGGGTCTAGCGCCCGATGCCCGGGACATGCAGTCCCGGGCGCTGGGCAGGCAGCGGGGTTAGGATACAGATCCCCCGCAGCGGTGCAGGGGACCTGCATCCTACTGTCTGATACGCTCAGACAGCCTCCCCTGCCAGCACTTCCCACGGGGGGGGGGGGTGCCGGCACGGGAGGTTGTCTAAGCGCATCGCACGGACGTTCACCGGCAGCGGCGATGCGCCGTTGCCGGTGAACGTGCGCACGATGCATTATAACCCCCCCCCGACTTACCAGGGCAGACTCCCGGGTGTCTTGCAGGGCCGGCGGAAGACATCTACGCAATACGCGTATACAACTTCCGGTGCCGGCACTTCTGCTGAGTGCTGGCACCGGGAGTTGTATACACGATGTGCATAGATGTCCCCCTCTGGCCCCGTAAGACACCCGGGAGTCTGCTCTGGTAAGTCTGAGGGGGGGGAGGACAGAGTGGCAGCATATCGCGGGGTGGACAGAGTGGCAGTGTATCTCGAGGGGGGGGACAGAGTGGCAGCATATCTCGGGGAGGGGGAGAGGACAGAGTGGCAGCGTATCGGAGGGGGAGGACAGAGTGGCAGCATATCTCGGGGAGGGGGAGGACAGAGTGGCAGCGTGTTTTTTTGGTGCTTTTTTAAAGAAAAAACTTTTTCTTTAAAGAAAAAACTTTTTCTTTAAAAAAGCACCAAACTTTTAGGGTGCGGCCTATATTCGGGGACGGCCTATATCCGAGCCAATACGGTAAATATAAAATAAATATATCTAATAGGGGATCATCCTATATAATATATCCTTACGGATAAACTATGCATTATATACGGCCAGCCCTCTAAATTAAAAACTTGCAAATACCTCCTTTGGGGTCACTCAGACCCCCATGTGCGCATGCTCGGCATTGATTTTAATTGAAGTGTTATTCTGCCACTGATTGGCTACTTTAAGCAGCCAATCATTGGCAAGAAAAGTCACAAAACGAGGAGGAGGGCAGCAGCTGCCACCGTGTCGGGTAAGTACCTTTTTTATTATTTGTTTTTTTTAAACTGTCCCTTTAAATATATCACCGGGAAGTGCAGAAGAGAAGCGTCCGTCGCTCACTGCAAAAATATTTATATATAGGGGGTAGAACGTCTGATGGCTCTCTTTCTGCATGGTACGGGGGATTCCCGGGGGAGCTATTTAGTTAGGAGGGGTCTTAAAAATAAAAAAAAATACCAGCTACGTAATGTATGGGCGAGTTTGATAATATATAGAAAGATTCATTTGGCAGTCGTGACACTCTGATAAGAATTAGCCTCCAAAAAAGAATGAATAGCGAGGAACAGCCTGAAAGGAAAGATGGTGTAATGTTACAAAATATACGCTATTGTGGTTTTTCTTTTTTCCTTTTTGCTGCTATTTGTTTTTGTTGGTTGCCGTTGGAAACAAGGGTTCTGGTGCTAGGGCTCCTATTTCCGGCCCTTTTCTACATATATTGGACGCTGTGGTTGGATAAGCTTGCGTTTGGCTCCCCTCCTGTCTCTAGGCGCGATATTTAATGCACGATTGTATTTTCCAGACGGACGAGTGGCAGCTCAGCCGCGTCAATCAAGACTTCTCCGTCTGCCCGTCTTACCCCTCGCTCGTCATCGTTCCAAAGTCAATGGACGACGATTCTCTTCGGAAGGTGGCCCAGTTCCGCCATGGCGGCCGATTTCCCGTGCTTAGCTATTATCATCGGAAGAATGGCATGGTGAGTATGTGGATCTCTTCCTCGCTTTCTGTCTCCTCCCCCACCCCCCCAACCACCTAATAGAGTGTAAGCTCACAGGAGCACCACCCTCTTCACCTTCTGTACCGGTGTGTTTAATGCATGTTAATGTTATTGTCCATCTTGGATATTTTTATACTTATTTTAATAATAATCCCGCTTCTCTATGACTTGGCAGTTAAGCAACACAACAGAACCTGCGCGATTAAGCTAATATCTGTTGCAATTAAATAATATACGGCCATCAGGTTGTCTTGTATGGCGAGTTCAGGCTTGTAATAGCCGCCAGCAACCCTCGTTATGACATGCAAACTGGATTTCTTCTTTGGTGGCTTATCCCACCAGTAAGTCCCACCAGTCCTGTGTGAATCGATTCCATGCACAGACTACACCGTTCAAAAGTTTGGGGTCCCTCATCTGTCTTCATGGAAAACGAGGATATTTCTAGCCATAACATAGAAGTGCCGTGCGATCTCCCGCAGTCCTGCCTGTCAGTCACTGCTCGTCGTCGCAGGTTGTTCAAATAGGGCAAATCTCTGTCGACTACATATCCCATGATCCCCGAGCTGCCTTAACGTTGACTGAGCATCATGGGACATGTTGTTCATAAAGACGTGCTCGTCATCCATGAGCCGGTGATCAGGTGAGTATACAAGATTTTATACGCGTATGGATTAAATTACTACCCCCGTAACCCCCTCCCATAGGGTCATCGTATATAAATACAGTTAGTTCGTTATTTGTTACGTTTGGTGTTTTTTTTAGTGTATTGGACTTTGGAGGGTCGTTCTATTTCATCCAAAACTCTCCTACACCTTGTAGCGTGGAGCCGGGGACTCGTTATTCTGTATCGTTTAACCCCCGTCAGAATAAAATGTGACCGTGGCTCACCCCCCCCCGCCCCCCCGGCTGACGTTTTGTTTCTCTATTAGGTGATGATGCGCAGCAGCCAGCCTCTTACCGGTACCAACGGGAGGCGCTGCAAAGAAGACGAGAAGCTGATTAACGCAACCCTGAGACCCGGCAAGCGCGGCTACATCATAGATACTCGCACCCTGAACGCAGCCCAGCAAGCCAGAGCCAGGGGCGGCGGGTTCGAACAAGAGGCCAACTACCCCCAGTGGAGGCGAATCCACAAGTCCATAGAGAGGTAACACTGCCTGCGGGGGAACTACCAATAAATAATGTTATCCGGTAATTGTATGATGCTTGGCACTGAAAGGGTTAATCCGCTAGTTCAGCGAAGCTGCGCATGTATAGGTTTCGTGCCAATCCGCTTGCAGTTGGGTTAGTTGCGCTTTATCCGCCACCACTTTGGGGGCCTTTGGTTTTGGGGGTCCATGCTGCAGGATGGACGCACGCGTAGCCGCTGTTAGCGGTTTTTATTGGGTAAATCTGTAAATGCAATGGGGGGTGCCCTGCAGTGCCCTGATTAACCCCGTGTGTCAATGTACCCCCACACCAGGTTTAACATCCTCCAGGAGAGTCTGATTAAGCTGGTGGAGGCCTGCAACGATCAGTCTCACAACATGGACCGCTGGCTCAGCAAACTGGAGGCGTCAAACTGGCTGACTCACATCAAGGAGATCCTGACCACCGCTTGTCTGGCTGCTCAGTGCATCGACAGGTAGGGGGCGCTATGACGCGCAGTGCCTTTAACACATTGCAGTCCCTTTTTAAACGGCTTTGGGAAGTCTGTCGACTCTCGGTCTCCTTTCTCCCCCGTCTGCTTCGGCAGGACTCAATCTCAACTCAACATCTGTGATTTAAACACACGCTATCACTCAAAAGTTTGGGGTCACTCAGATGTTTTCATGGAAAACAAGGACATTTCTGGCTGTAACATAATCGCAAAAGGGTTTTCTAACCGTCAATTATCCTTTTAAACTTGGATCAGCGAACACAACTTGCCATTGGAGCACAGGAGTGATGGGAGTGATAAAGGGCGGTTGGAACACAGGAGTGATGGGAGTGATAAAGGGCTGTTGGCACACAGGAGTGATGGGAGTGATAAAGGGCCATTGGAACACAGGAGTGATGGGAGTGATAAAGGGCTGTTGGAATACAGGAGTGATGGGAGTGATAAAGGGCTGTTGGAATACAGGAGTGATGGGAGTGATAAAGGGCCATTGGAACACAGGAGTGATGGGAGTGATAAAAGGGCCATTGGAACACAGGAGTGATGGGAGTGATAAAAGGGCCATTGCGGCACAGGAGTGACCTGCGCTGGAATTTTGGTGTTTATAGATTTACAGAAAGCGTTTCTCAGATAACAGAGCAACAACTCGCTCTGGGGTGAAAACTCAAACTGTTAAAAGAAAAAAAAATGTTTTTGAAAATTTACTTTTAATCTGATTCTAGAAATAAAAATTTGAGATCCTCTTAAAGCCAGTTTAAAGTTAGAAAAGCCATCCGGGCAAAATTCTCTAAGCTGGACCAACTGAGATTTACACACACACACCTCAGGGCTCGACAGATCCCAGGTCGCCATGGCGACTGAGCATTCTGCTTATGTGTTTGTCAGCCTTTTAAATCCCCCAAAAAACGCTGCCACGCGGGGGTGCTGCTGCTGTCTGCCCAGGAGCCTGGGCAGACAGCACAGCCACTCAGAGCCCGCCCCTGAGCCTGAGATCCCTCCCACGGGGTGATCCTGTAGGCTGAAAACACGGTTGCAGGAGATTCACAACAAATTTATCAAGCCCTGCCGTATATATATCTGGTCTAACGTTGTTCTGATGCCTCGGTAAGTATTATTAAAAGTGCCTTTCTGTGTGATCTCCCGTAAGCATGTTTAGGGCTCAGTCCTACCAGCGCAGGGTTAATTTTTCACTCCAGCCCTCACGTTGTTGAGCCGTTGTCTCTTCTTGCCAGGGAAGGGGCGTCCGTTCTGGTGCACGGATCGGAAGGAATGGACGCCACTTTGCAGGTGACGTCCTTGGCGCAGATCATCCTGGATCCAAAGTGTAGGACTCTCCGAGGCTTCGAATCGCTGGTTGAGAAAGAATGGCTACAGGTAAGCGGCTTTACACGTTACAAAATGTACCGCACGAAATGGACATGCGCCATATGTCCCGCACAGAGACCGCCATCTCTATAGACATGGGCAGTAGAGCGGGTTGACTTTAAACACGGGTCGCGCCGCGGGGGTTCTGATGGCACGCGGTGGTAGTTGATTCGGAAGCCTGCGCTCCTCTGTACGTTTGCTGTGATCTCGCTGTCTCCTCGCTCCTCAGGCCGGCCACCCGTTCCAGCAGCGATGCGCCCAGTCCGCGTACTCCAACAGCAAGCAGAAGTGGGAAGCCCCGACCTTCCTGCTCTTCTTGGACTGCGTGTGGCAGATTCTCCGCCAGTTCCCGTGTTCCTTCGAGTTTAACGAGCGCTTCCTCGTCGCCCTCTTCGAACATGCCTACGCCTCCCAGTTTGGCACCTTCTTGGGCAATAACGAGTGCGAACGGTTAGTGTCTGCGGGTGGTGCTCGGGGCGTCGATGTCAGAGAGTAAGGACTTCGAGGGGGAGAAAGCGTTTAACCCTTTATGTGATGACGGTCAGGACACATTAGATTCCCCTGGAAGACTGGGGCAATTGCTGTGGCAAATAGCTTACGCCGTACACCATGGGTGTCAAACTCAAGGTCAGGAGGGCAAGAACAAGCATGAGCACTAACCACTAAATCAAAATGGTTTGAACCGATGAAATTGCTTGCTTTTAAAACAGATTTAGATAAATACTGGTCTGTTTGTGACCCTGGTGATGAGGAGTTCCACACCTCTGCTTTGTATGGGATGCTGATCCCACCAGCAATATCTGCCAAGTGGTCATAGAGACCCCGCGTCCAGCTGTTTAATTTAAAATAAAATCATAATTTAAAACTAATTGTGCGGACTCCAGCCTCGTCAACACATCATGATTAGTGGGGACCGTCTGGTAACGAGCGATCTCTCAGAACCCACAGGCATCACTGGTTGAAAAGGTGGAAATTTTAAAAATGATTATAATAAAATAAAGAAAAAATAGAGAAAAAATGTGGAAACTTTTATTTATTTATTTTTTAAACACCTTTGTCAACAATCTATAGGGTTATAAAAACAATAGTAAGTTGTGTGGGTACACTAAATGTTAAAAAGGGGAAATATGGTTTAACCCCTTTGTTGCTCAACGGTCTTACATCCACAAAAGGTAGCAAGATTACCTTTGGGGACATACCTGTGTGTTTCATGACTGCAGGGGCATCCCGCTGCCACCAGGCCCCCCCTGACATTACAAAGAAAAGAAGTAAAAAAAAAAAAAAAAAAAATTATCATAATGAAGAAGCATTGCAATTAACTGAGTGATGTCATTGTGACATCACTGGCATACGTAAGATGTACAAGAGATCCCGATCCACATTTCCGCACCTTATATTTTTGGTATGGAGGTAGCAAAAGTGTTGGGGAAGCCACGTATCTCTTGTGAGGTCAGGTTAGTTTGAGTAATTGAGGGCGAGAGGGTCGTTAAAGTCTCGGGTGACCGTCGTATAGGGTAGGTTTGTATGATACGAAATGCATATAACTCTGTCGCCCGTGTCTTCCAGGAGTAAACTGAAGCTACGGCAGAAGACGATGTCCCTCTGGTCCTGGGTGAATCAACCGACGGAGCTCAATAAATTTATGAACCCCTTGTATGAAGCCAACGGGCTCGTCATCTGGCCCTCTGTGGCCCCTCAGAGTCTTCAGCTGTGGGAAGGTAATTTGGCATTTCGTGTGCAAAGCTGATATACTTTCATCGTATGCAGAGACTGCTTTCACGCTCGCCGCTGGGGGGGTTATGCTTACTTTTTTCCAGTTTTGCAGAAGAGGTTTATAATCTTAAAGCAATTGGGCCGGTAGAATTACTGATTAGCAAGTGTATAGATCAAGAAAGAACACTGTTCATATACTTTGTGGCAGCATCAATAATAATGTACTGATCAGAGAAGCCCCCTCTTCCTGCAGAATGCTGTAACTTTGATATGTAATATAAATTATATATATAATTATACACACACACATTTGTTAATCTTTTGCTCTCCTCCATAGGGGTTTTTCTGCGCTGGAATAGAGCTTCCAAGTATACCGAGGATGCTTACGAAGAAATGGTTCACATCATAGAGTATAACAAAGAGCTTCAGGTGAAAGTTAATGCCCTAAGGAGGCAATTAGCAGAACTGGAGACCGAAGACGGGATACTGGAGACGCCCTGATCCGAAGAGGTCCGCGTCACCCCCCCCCCCCCCCCGTCATATAAAAGCCTGCCCGCCCAGCTTGGCGGAAGGGCTCGAAGTTTACGCAGTCTGTGATGCATGCACTACACGTTCCTTTGGGGCCATTGACCTTTTATTTTTTAAACTCCAAAAGGGTGATCAGTCCTTACCTCTGGCACTTTACGGGTTAATTCATGTATTTACGCAAATCAAAGACGAACATGTAGACGGTGAAGTATGTAAAGCTGCTTGTCTCGTCACGTTAAAAAATCCACCATTATCCTCACCAGGTGTCGCTGTATCTGCGTGGTGATATATCTCCCGCCACCAGGTGGCGCTGTTGAGTAGGCTCCATTACATTATTGCATTACGTTATATAGCGCCGGCAGATACCGTAGCGATGTTACCATACGAGACGATAAAAACAATTGACAATACTAAATGACAATAAGGTTAACCCATCTCAAGATGTAGGAGAAGAGGGTCCCGCTCTCGCGTCCTCGCAGCTTCCTGACGTTCCCTCCACCGCCTGCCTGCTCTCCCTCCCCATCATTTTTTAAGATTTGCTCATTTTGCACAGTAGTTTGATTAACCCTTCACCTTCTTTTCATTATTTGTATATATTTTATTTTTTACCATTTTACACGTTTATAAAGCGGCCAACCAGTGATGCTTTTGTGGTTTTCCACCTGAAAGTACCTTTAATTTAGAGTTTTTGGAGTTAAATTTCTTTTTCTTTCTTTCGAATATAATTTGATGTATATGATATAAGAGCGCGTGTTGTTACCGCTTCTCGATAAGTCACCCCAGTTATTCTGCGTTAGAATTTACCGTCCTAATGTGGCTTTTGTGGATAACGCCTCCAAACATGGAGGTCCTTTCTGTTTTAAAGACATATCACCTAAATAAAGTGGACCTGTTACACGTACATCGTTACTTTTGGCTTTCTTGGCGGTCTATAACTTGTGCTTCTTGCTTACACATCTCCTGTTAGTCAAAGGGTCTCTGAGTTTCGGAGGTCTCTTTCTGGTAGGATGTCTTCTAGTCTGTCTAATTATTTCATTTATTAAAAGGGACCTTCTGTACTTTTCTATCCCTTTGCTATTGTCCAATACTTGTCTGGAAAGTCCCATAACTATTAACTTTATCGCTTCTATGTTGTGGAGCTCGTTCTCGCGGCGTGGAACCCACGTAGAGATCAGAACGCGGCACCGATTGCGTCACGCGTGGCTCGGTGTGCAGTGTAATTGCATCAAACGCCCCTTACGCAAGCCACAGATTCTTGCAAAAATGGCGAAATGCGTTGCCTATAAGTGCCCCTTAATGTAAAAAGTCTGGCAAATGAGGGCAACATCCACTGTAGAGAACACTGGATTTACTGGCGGAAAGTCACGCGGGAAACGGGGTCTAACGGACCCCCTGCAGAACTTTATGGAAGTTTCCTGCTCTTCTGCTTAAAGAACCCGCTGAGCCCACATTGCCAGAGATTGACCATATAAATAGGACACGTCCAGGGCGACGATAAACGGTGGGGGATCCCCTTTAATGCAAAATACAAAGAACATGCGCCTGTATTACACACCTGATTCTCGGGTGTCTCGGCCCCCGTCCTGCGGTTCGTTTCTCCGCACAAGGCGCTGCGCCCCAGACTAACTCTTAATTACTAAATCTGAGAGCCATTTCCATGATTTATAATATGATTTAACTGTCTGGCAGTTCTTCATTTTTCATTTAAAAAAAAAAGCAAAACATTCCATTGGAAGGCATTTAAATAGCCGCGAACGAGGACACGTGGGAGCTCTACCTATCCTGCCGAAAAATCTGTACTGTACTGTGACCAAGAAATCAAATAGAAATGGGCGTGTCTTAAAGCTACAGCCTGGTATTTAACTTTGAAATTTCAGCCAATCAGAAGGCAGCTACCGGTCGCCGACACGAAACAAGCAAATGAGAATAAATCTTATTTTAACCTTTCGTCTACCGTAAAAATATATTAAAAAATAGCCGAATCACTTAACATTTCCGTACACGTTGAAAAGGGATTTTTTTCATATAAGTTGCAAATGTAACCATTTTTTTATTATTGTATTTTTTTAAAGGGAAAGGAGGGTGATGGGGGTTTATCTGCCATGAATCTTATCAATGCCCAGACCCTCTCCTGGCCGACCCACCCATCTATGTATTATCAGCCCAGCACAGAGTATATTGCCAGACAGACGGCTGATGTGGGTGTGGATCCCTACGCATGGATGCTCCCTTTTAGAATTTCAGCAACCGCATTATTATCCAGACAGGGGTGGTTGGCGTGCAATTAAGTAATTATGGGCTTTTCTGTCTGGCACACTAAAGGTGCCGGGTTATGGTGTTCTAATCCGGTGTTGCCGGCGTCGCTTCTGATACAGGGATTGGGAGCTGAGAGATCTGCCGGTGGGGGTGCTTTATGCCCCCATTAACCCTCCGGTCCTCCAGGAGCAAAGATCAACGGGTGGCCACTGTGGACTGTTCGGGGCTATTAATGCAGATCTGCACTAAAAGGGTTACACCCAGGGCAGTACCCCCAGCTGCCTCCCCCCTCAGCGTTCCAAGTACAATAAAAGGGACAGACCCCAGCACACCGCGTCTTAAGGTATTAATGTATATGGAGGCTGCTCTGGGCCATAGCATAACCCGGATGGTTGGTGGGGATCAAAGATCTCCCGTGTTACCGGATCATTGTGCAGCTGGAGACTGGGGGGCTTTATCGCCAAAAGAGGAGATCCCCAGTAAAAATAAAAATCTTGTAGCCACTAAGAATAATAGCGGCCAACATGACCTTTAATTACAGTGTGTTGCTTAAATAGGGTAAGCGGCTTTTATTCACTATAGAAAAATGAGGACGGTTCTCCTTTAAGGCCGTGGGGCTGGGTGTTCGGGCTTCTCGCGTTGGGTCGGCCCCTTTAAGCATTTACGATGTGCCTGGTGAACTAAATATAGGCTCATCGCGTGCGCTTTAGAGAGCTAACGCAACCCGTGTGATGTTATTAGAGACGCCAAGACACGGTGTACAGGCACACCAGCTGTGGCCTTGGCTCAGTTACCCAAACTTTTAACCCCTACCCTGCATGCTCTATCCCGTACGATCCTTATTTATTTATAGTACGTGGTCTCTATACAACACTAGACGTATATGTTGGCCCTGACAGCTTAACAAGAACAGTATGGCGGCATTATTTGACTTTGTGCTTTGATTTTAATTTGTTTGTTACTAAGGAGTTATTGGCATGGAAACATAGAATCTGCCTCTACCACTTCTGCTGGGAGGCTGTTCCAGTTATCTACTGTTACTCGGTACTCCTGTCTACTCCGATCTGCTCTGACATTGATCTGCCTTTAACTAGCCGGCTATGACCGTGCGTATCACACCAGCCAGGTCTCGCTCCTATTGGTCAGTTCAGACACACCTCCGACGCTCCTTTACAGAGAAGTCTCCGCCCTTGCTCCGAACACACGCTGCATTCCACAGCTACGTCACAGATGGGGGCAGAGCTTCGAGCTCACCCCAGCGTTCTATTGTCTCTAGGCTACGCCTATGACGAAAGGCAGGACACGCCTCTGGCTGCCGGCCAATCAGGAGCGCGCTGTGCTGCGGGGCTGGATGCCGGTGTATGGTGCATCGAGGTCTTTCTGCACGTTGCGCGGCTGTAGCCCGGTCTGCTTCTGATTCTCGCCGATCTCACCTACAACAACCCAGATCCTTATTTACCCCAATTTGTATTTATTACCCCAGGACAGAGGTAAGTGGATGCATTTTATCAGAATTCCATCTTCTGCTTTACCGGTATATGGGGCAGATCAGTGATTGGTACATTCATCCCCCAGTCTGTGAGTATCTGGTGTGTTACAGGGACAGGGGGACTTAGGGGCAAGAGGAAGCGGGGCATTAATACCTGGGGTCGCCCCGTCTAGTCTCCCCTTTTTTCCGCTGTAAAGACTCAAAGCTTATTTAGTCGTTGGTCACGTCTTAAGGAGCCATATGTCTGCCCCCCCTACTGTATTACCCTCTACCACCTCTGCTGGGAGGCTGCCACTGCTTCTCTACTATAACAGCGTCACATAAAGCATGTTACATGACCCCATTGACCTCGTTTTCATTCAGCGCACCCCAGGCCGTGGCCAAGCAGGTAGTCCCGGCCTCCCTACTCTCTTAGTAACGGTCTGTGGCCCCAGGCGGCGGAGAATGTCTTGGAGAGTTTGTCTGTCAAGCGGCTTGGAGTGATGGGTGTGATTTGATGGATTGCTGGCGGTGTGTCATCCTCCTGGTTAGACAGGGTTGGGCAATCTTAGGGCTTGGCCTAGGGGCTCGGCATCTCACCGGTTACAGACGGCAGGGAAATCGGACTCTGCTGCGCAGGTAGTTTTGCCGAGCTATGATGTCATGCTTGAACTTGAATAATAGTTTTCCAACCATAGCAACCAATGTGCTGTTCCTCCAGATTCCATTCCAATGGTTGCTACGGCAATAAGGCACCAACATAATTTTCTATATGCTGAATATTCCTAATGTTAGCCGTATTAGCTTTACTAATTGGGTGGTAGATAAGTGGACCAGCCTTCCAGCAGAAATGGTAGAGGTTAATAGTGTACAGTGAGGGACTGATTAAGGTTTGAGTCTTTACAGCATGCGAAACGGGCGACTAGACGGGGGCCAAATGGGGCCAATCTGCCGGCAGATTCTGTGTTTCTGTAACCTATTCTAAAAGTAATTGATGATAATATTCTGTCTCTTTTATCGGATCTCTTTTATGGGATCTCTTTTATCGGATCTCTTTCTTGCTCACCTCACGCCCTCCCTTTCCCAGAAGCCGGGATTATATTGTTATTGGGAAAGGAGATCTGTCACCCCGCGATCACATGTCGCAGCGCTGGGGAAATTACGTCATATTAGAATTCTGGGTTAATGACGGTGACTCAAGCGAAGAAATAATGAAATTAGTGCAGGGGAGGGGCTGTAGCCTATTTTGGGCTCTACTTGCGATGCCACACACAGCCCATTCATGCCCGGTGTCTCTTAAAGGGGAACACGCACTGTTTTCAGATTAAAAATGTTTTCAAAAATATTAGCGGTTTTCTTTTTACTCCCGGTTGTAGTTTTTGCCCCGTAATATAAGGTTTTCAGGCAGCGGCATATCAGACATTTCTTCTCCTCTGTTATCTGATCCCCAATCTACTAAACACCCTGACTCCTTATCATACTGCCTGTGGGGAACAATAGAATGGCTCTGTCTTAATCACCCAGCTGGACTTTCTGACTAATGAATGTCTATAGAGGAACGGACTTCATTAGCATCGCCATAAAGCGTCAGCTCAGTGTGGTGTTTGAGCCGGGAAACTCAACCAAAATATCACATGACTGACAGCAACGGCGGCTCCAGGTCTGCAGAGACAGGGGGTTATATTACTGTATACAGTGTGGGGGGGGTATATTACTGTATACAACGCTGGGGGTTATTACCTTAATCAGTATTGGTCTCATCTTAGATTAAGGAACCATATGCCTATCCCATGCATGTTTAAATTCCCTCACTGTTTTACCACCTCTGCTGGGAAGCTGTTCCATTTATCTAGCATCCTCTATATAAAGTTATGCTGCTTTCTTGTTTGTTTTACTGCTCTGAGCATTAAAGGGGTAGTTACGATATACATTAGAACTCCATGTCTCAAGGTCATGGCTCGGTGGCGGCCTCGAGAGTCTCAGCAGGTATAATCCGGCTGTCTCTTGCTGCATTCCTCTAACCAGTTAGTGGCGGTCCCAGGCGCGTACGCCGTCTCCCCCGTAGTATAGAGCGAGCAGCCGGCCCTTTCATGTGCTCTCCATCTTTTGTACCAAGATTAGCGTCTGTAGCGTTGTTAGCGACTTAAAGGGGAAGCGTCGCCTTAACAGCTTAACGCCGTGCGATCAAAAGAATAAACCGCGTTTTCTCAGCGTCGCCATTAATGCCCCAAAAGTCTTTGGTTTACCCCAGTTTTTTTTGTTTTTTTTTTTAACAGAAATCGTTGCTTTAAGTCTGGAAATGCGCGGCTGCGTGCTTGGCTTATATCTATACTGTCAATTGGGCCAGCAAGATGTATAGATCAATTGCCAAGCACCTCTAGATTGTAAGCTCCTGCTGATCCATTGTACAGCGCTGCGGAATATGATGGCGCTATATAAGTCAATAAATAATAATAACCCTAAATATTTGCGTCACTTGCCTTCCTTCTATTGATCTGAGCAGCAGGTCACGGAGGTCTCTTGGCCGCATGGATCATCAATCTGTCTTTGGACTGAAGTTACGAGCGGATTGTAGTAATATGTCAAATCCCATCCCAAGGTCAGAGGCGGCTGCCTCCTGGTGTATGTTCACAGCTGCTACTACCACCTACAATGTATGTGTCAGAAACACTTTGAAACAGGAATTTCCTAAAAACATGCGCAGGCTGTCCTGGCGTTCCTGCTCTAAATACAGCTCTGACTGGGCTAAATCATAAACCTCGAGTTCACTACGGAGTTAAAAATTGTAAGAATGAAAATGAGTCGTTTTAGTTGGAATTCTCTAAAAATTTTATTCACAGACAAATGTGTGTGTGTGTATATATAAGTGTGTGTGTGTATATGTGTATGCATTAGTGTGAGTATGTGTAATATATAATATATATAATATGTGTGATATATCACCTATATCTATCTTGTGCGCTGAAAATACGGAATTAAACTTATTTTTAAATATAAAATAATACAAAAATGTAACAAACTATCACACAAGTGCAATTTACCGATAGCTTTCATCCTTTTTTAATATTACTTATTGAGAGCTTCATATGTTAAATTAGGAGCCGTTCAACAAAAAACTTTTTTTAAATTAGTTTAAATTTCTTAAAAAGAAAAAAAATAATCAATTTTTTAAAAATAAAATACCCCTATTTTTTTTTTTTTACAAACTTTTTATTTCAAGTTTTTTCTTTTGTTTTCTTTGTTTTTCACGTCAAGGATACAGAAAGAAAAAAGGGGGGGTATTTTTTTGTTTTTTTAATATCGTGCTATAATTGTTCGGGCTCTCATTCCTTTACAAACATGAGCTCTGCGTAAAGGAATGAAGAGCTGCTGTTACGTGGAACGCAGGCAAGCAGAATGTCGTAAGCAACATTTCAAGATCAGCTGCCTTTGGAGTAGCTAAGCCTGGGAACGCCTGCCAAGAAAAACGTGTTGGGATGTAATGATCTGCCTTATTCCTCCCCTCCCACCCTCCCTGACGTATGGGACAACGCCTACCCTGCCCACAGCGTGCCATTGGTCGATTTTTGGAGGCTGTGTCCTATAAAAACCATGCGCTTGTTTAATTTTGCAAAGACAAACAAGACAAAGCCAGTGAGGTAAGGGGAATTTTTGGGTTTTCTTTTTTTTTTTTTTGCGGGGTTTCTTTAATTATAATTTTTTTCGAAAGCAATTGTGGATCAAATGGAACGAAAGAAATTAAACGGAACGCCGAGGTCAGTCTTAACCCTTAAAGTGCTAGAGGGTAGAATTCGCAAAATGGGAACAAAAAATAGATTCCTTTGAGATATGCAGGGATTATCATTCATTTTATACGGTTAGAAACATAGAATCTGCTGGGGGATTCGGCCCCATTTGGCCCCTGTCTAGTTACGGATATAAAGACTGAAACCTTAATCAGTCGTTGGTCTCGTCTTAGATTCAGGAGCCGTATGTCTATCCCATGCATGTTTAATACCCTCACTGTATTACCCTCTACCACCTCTGCTGGGAGGATGTTCCCTTTACCTACCACCCCCTCAGTAAAGTAAAACTTCCTTACCTTCCAGATCAGCCTCCGACCCTCTAGCTTTAGACTATGTCCTAACGTTTCTCCTTCTTTGCCTAAAAAGCGAAGGTTCGGTAGCCGCAGCTGGTTAATGCAATCCATAAAGCAAAATTGGGTTGAATTGCACAGTATTTTAAGATCGCTTGTTAGTATTAAATATTATTATTATGATTTATTGTTTTATATAGCGCCAACATATTGCATAGCGCTGTACAATCGGATCAGAAATATCCCATTCTGTGTTACTGATGTTATTTATTTAATGGGAAGTGGTTTATAAAATACTTTTTTTTCTGATTATGGTAAATACTCAATATTAAAGCAAAATAAATTAAATATTTTTATATATATAGGGTATATATATATTTAAAATATACCCAGGGTATTGCATGGTGAATCTGTTGGGACTCAATGGGTTAATTCAGGTATACAGGCTGTACGGTGCACATGCCAATGGATTAAAAGCGACGGCGGATCGGTATATAATTATATATATTATATATTAATTCTATAATTATACGCGGGTCCAAAACAGAAATTCCATTTACATTTTTTATTTTTTAACTGTTTATATGCCAACGTTTGCTACGAATGTTGTGCTGCGAGTTACTCTGGCACTCGGGGATCAAATCGATCGAGGAAAAATGTGATTGGCTAATTCTTTTTCGCTAATCCATACTTGTGTTCATGTTTGTGGCAAATTTAAAGTGTTTTTTTTTTTTCTGATGTTTTACTATTTCGCGTCCCGACGGGGTGAGAAATAAAATTTTGAAGGATTTACAAAGATCGCTTTGTCAGCTTCTGCCGTCTGCGAGGGGGTATTAAGGCAAAGGCATGATGTTGCCCCCCCCCTTTTTTTTTTTTTTTCTTCTGTTGAGCTGTAATGCCCTTGGCTGCCTGGGGGTCATGAGAGTTCAATCACCCGAGAAGCCGTAGGTAGTCAGCGACTAGTTTAGGCTCAAAGAGACACCGTCTGGTCTGTGAGATTCCTGCATCCTTCATTTTTTTTTTTATTAAAACTCCCATCTTTATCCCGGTGCCGAGGCTTTCCTGCCCCTCTTATGGTTAGAACCTGCCGGCAGATCGGCCCCATCCGGCCCCCGTCTAGTCTGCCCGTTTCTCCTGCTGTCGTTGGTCTCATGTTAGATTCAGGAGCCGTATGTCTATCCCATTCATGTTTAATACCCTCTACCACTTCTGCTGGGGGGCTGATCTACTTACTTACCACTTCCTTACGTTCCATCTAAGCCTCCGACCCTCTAGCTGTAGATTATGACCTTCCAAATCCTTCTCCGAAATAATTTTCAGGCAGGCACCCGATAGGCTGTTGCCGTATAAGCTGAAAACACTAGTAAACTTACAAAAAAGGAGAAAGTTAATGGCGACCTTTGTATGTTTAAATGCATTTAACCCTTAACATGGAAGCAGGTGTTTAGTGTAAGAAAAAAAAAAGAAAAAAAGCTATAAAGTGATGGCTGAAATTCCCAGCAAACCCTGCGCGATCCCCGTTTCACCCGGTGAGGGATTGCTTCGGGACAGTAATGCCGGCGGTGTACGTGATGAGCTGCATTCATAAAATACCCCCCCCTCTCTTTCTGCCACGCAAGCAACATGAGATGAGATGGGGGGGGGATGAGGTGATGTTAACCATTTCGCTGCTGGAAATGCTCTGACATTCATGCTCAGTTATCAAATTGCGTGCAATGTCAGGGCATTTCCAGCAGTGAAATGGTTAACGTACGTGAGGATGCTAAACTGCCGTTACTTGATTCCACCTTACTGCATGTGTGTATAATATATATATATATATATATATATATAGATATAGATATATATAGAGATAGATAGATATATAGATATTACCGTATATCATGTGTGTTTGTATTTAAATATATATAATTAGTGTGAGTGTATATTTTTATACTGTATGTATATGTGTGTGTGTGTGTGTGTATATATATATATATGGATATATTATATGTAGTGACATGTTTTAACTCTCTAGCTGATGGAGCGATGTGTCTGAAGGGGTTAAATATCTCTTTAGTGTTTTTTTGTCACCTAAGAATTTTCCTTTTGTTTTATGATTTTCTTGTCTTTTGTTTTTTTGGGGGGGTAGAGATGCCAGTATTGAGGACGGTGAGCCGAGCCGCCAGGCAGATCCTGCAGAGCCCCGCGTGCGGGTGCCAGGCTTTGGTCACGCAGGTCCGGCTTATCGGCTTCTCTCCTCGCCAGGTGACGTCCGACGCCAGCTTCCACTCCGTGTCCTTCTCGGAGACGGATCATCCCAGGGTGCTGATCACAGGTCAGTCGCCGGATCGCGAGCCCCCTCTCCGGAACGTCCGGTCACCGTATTCTAGAACTGCGCCCCAGTCAATAAACTAAGATGGCCAAGATTCCGGAACGCAATTGTGATTTTGCTTATTGCCTTATGGGGAGGAAAAAGTGGGGCAGTTTTTAGGATTAATGTTTATACATGTACTTGCTTTATAGGAGGACTCGGTCAGCTGGGTGTTGGACTCGCGCAACTACTAAGGTACGGTCTTTTAAATGAACCTGACTTGATTACGGCTTTAAATACCATGAATGAAGTAACGTCCAGTTTCGCCCCCCCCCCTTCTAAATAAAACAAGAGACAATTCTTTATCTCAAAAACTTTATTAATTGTCAACTATGGATTTTATTTGTCCGCGGTGCGGCCCGCATATAACACAGCACCGCGACACTCCACCTTTATTAAATGTTTACATCATTGATAACTTTATAACCGTTTATTAGCCAAACATATTTTGGCCCAGTATATAAACATTTTACCGTCAAAATAACAACAACAATGATGACCAATCATAACCATGAAGTAACCTGCTGGTATGGGCGTGTCCATCTGTATCCCCCAGCGCGGCAGTCACATGACCATGCGATTCACAGGGGCAGCTGCCCCCGGAGTGTCCTGCACTTACACCTCTGTGCACCACAAGTAACCGCACCTAGAGGGTTAACTCCTGCACCGTACCAGCGTAAAAACCTGAGCCCCCGGCTAATGCAAAAAATCAGGGAGGGATGGGCGGGAAAATATTTTTTTTTAAATGCTGACCCTATAGCATAAACCCCCCCTTTATATACCCCCTCAGGGAGGGCAATTACCCCCTCCCTTCTGGTCTTGAACGTGCCTCAAAGGCTTAACACCTTAGGTGCTAAAATGTTGCCTAGTCATGCCTTAACCCTTAACACTAGGCTTTCAACGGGGTACCTCGTCCGGCACTTCATTCATGGGGCCCCTCCGTCCAATTCTTTCCCTACGGGGCTGTTCTGAAACCCAAACCTGACCTGCATCTCCAGTCCCTCGACAACGCTTGCTGCTCCTTTAACTCTTGCTGCTCCTTTAACTCTTGCTGCTCCTTCCAGTAGCTTTGTAGCTTAGGTGGCCTGAGTTGGAAATGTCAAATAACCGTTTTTTTCCCCCTTAATTTTACAGGAAACGTTACGGGAAGAACAACGTCATTTTGTCAGATATCCGTAAACCTCCAGATAATGTCTTCTACAGCGGTGAGGACTCCAACAGCCCCCTTTTACACCCTTAAATATACATAGGAATGTTCAAGGCGGGGGGGGGGGTTGGGGGGGTTCTAGTGAGTTGACCGGTGTGGCGAAGACAGGTGTCAAGCTCAAGATATGACTTCGACTGGGAGTTTGGTATCAAAAGTGTTCTAACTTGGAAAGTGAGAAGCTTGAGAAGCTCGAGTGAAGGTGTCAAGAACAGAAATACTTTAACGGAAGGGGTAGAAAATGATGGGCATGCAAAGATATACGTGTCAATATATATATATATATATATATATATATATATATATATATATATATATATATAATTAGATTTATATACAGAAGAACATGACTTCCCTAGCTTTAGGAGTGAAGCAAAGTATGTTATGACCGCTAGCCTTCTTTCTTTACAGAAGAACTCTGGTGGGACTCAGACTCTCCGTGGCCAATATGGCGATATCCATTTTTATAAAACAATGTCTCTTCCTGCAGGCCCTTTTATCTATTCTGATATCTTGGACTACAAGAATCTCCGGGAAATTGTGGTGAACAATCGAATCAACTGGCTGATCCATTACAGCGCTTTGCTGAGCGCCGTCGGTGAAGCCAACGTTCCTTTGGCCAGAGCCGTCAACATTACCGGTAAGAACGCGGAGTCTGAAGACTGGGCTTGGAACCACCGCGGTTACGATAAGAGGTTGGATTCTAAAGTGTCTCAAGTGTCAGGACAGGCTTGTAATCTAACTTTTTCAGGGTTCCTGGGGTGCATAAAGTGGCATGTAGGTTAACTATGGCCCAACCACAAGGTGGACAGTAGCCACCATAGTCCTGGACTCTTGGTTTGTTAGAGCGTTCCTCGTTCCGAAGCCAACAGTGGAAAGCTAAATTGAATTACATTTCAAATAGACTGACAGAAGTGAGCTGCGGATATGGCCTAAGATATGATTTGGCAAGCACCTAACCAACCTGTTCTCCGCAGGTCTCCACAACATTCTAGACATCGCTGCCGAACACGGGCTCCGTCTATTCATTCCCAGCACCATTGGAGCCTTTGGTCCGTCTTCACCCAGGAACCCCACCCCAGACCTCTGCATACAAAGGCCACGGACCATCTATGGTGTTTCGAAGGTCCACGCGGAGCTCATGGGAGAGGTATGAACTTCCACTTATGCAACAATGAGGAAGGTCTTCTTCTTTCAGCGGCCCCTCTTCATTTGTTCCCTCTCTGCACCCTGAAGGGGCGTTTGCTTAAAGGTCTATTGGCTTAAATGGGACTGAGAGTGGATGTAGGAGGTCAGACTTCTGTGATGCAATGCATAGGGGAGGGGGCTTAGGAAGAATGACAGTTCTCTGTTGCTAAGCAGCTCTAGTATCTCAATAAACCTTTTAATGTAGTTTTCTGGCGATATTTTATATGACAGCCTAGGTGCAACAGCATCTTTAATGTGTTCTGTTGGGCTAGAAACGATTGGATAAAAATGTTCCTATATACAATGGACAGGATTTTGAGACCTAGCACTTTTCTGTGGCACGGAAATAGTTAAATACTTAGATTATCTTGGCTCGGAGCCTTATCAATATACAGACACCCTGCGGGAGCTGCCAGCTCGCCTTCCAGCGGGAGAATCGGCTATTTCTGTTTCAGACGTGCTGATTCCGCAGGCTCAGAGTGTTACCATACACCTGTTCCACGTCCCGGCCAAAAAAGATAAGAACCACCCAAAGTAAACCTCCGGTGGATTTTTTTTTTTTTTTCTTCTATAGATTTTTAAATTGATTATTTTTAAAAGTCAATTCCATGAGATTTACTGCTTATCGATTTTCCGTAGTATTACAACTACAGATACGGACTGGACTTCAGATGTCTACGGTATCCTGGAATCATCTCCGCCGACTCTCAGCCAGGAGGAGGAACGACGGGTAAAACATTTCTCATACGTTCGTCAGATATATAGATGATGTGCAGAAACCCGACTAATGGTTGGAGCCATTTAAAAAAAAAAAAAAATATATATATATATATATATATATTATAATTTATTATTAAATAATTAGTATTCATAAAATATTATTTAACAAGAATTCCATTAACATACATTATAATATTTAACTATTTTTTGAAGCATTATATTTTTTTTTTTTTCCCACACTATAATTTTTTCATTGAAAATTAATCAATGAAAAAATGTTTGTGGAAGAAATTTAAGAAGCGTTTATTAATGCTGTAAAAATTACCCACTGTGCCAAAAAGTAAGATTGCTGACCTGGCCATTAAGAAGAAAAAAAAAAAGCCCAAAAATAGCCATAGAAATAAAATTGGCTTAAATCCTTTTATATATTAAAATATTGATTAAATTAAATATTGTAAATCTGGCCAGACGCGTTTCACAAGTACGTTTGTTATATTGATGTCTGCTAGATTGTGCAGTTGCTTCGTCATTGCAAAAAAAATAGTTGAGAAATTAGATTTGAAATTAACATTTTAATTTGCCTTTTGTGTTATTTATCCTTATTACTCACTCAGAGAATTTTGTTAACCAAATGTTTACGTTCGTTTTCACCAAGTTTCCTTAAACTAATATTTTGATTCCCCCCCCCCCCAAACTCCAGATTATGCCGTTCAGATTTTCCACGATGCTATCAAGACCGGCAGGTTTGAATGTAACTTGAAGCCCGACACGCGCCTGCCTATGATGTACATCGATGACTGTCTCCGAGCTACGCTGGAGGTCTTGGAAGCCCCGGCCGAGACGCTCTCCATGAGGACCTACAACATCAATGCCATGAGCTTCACCCCCGAGGAACTTGCCCTGGAGGTTCAGAAGCACATGCCCGAGCTGGAAGTCGTGTACAACATCGATGCGGTCAGGCAGGCCATTGGTGAGTGTGGAAGTGGGAACTGGAATCTGATTCCAAATTTTGGTCTTAAAGCCGTGGAATTAAGGATTTTCATCTCAAAAAACTGAATTGGAGGTTCTTCAACAGAATGTTCCAATGGAATTTTAAGTATTTGATACGAGGGTCCAAACCCAGCTTGTTACCCCTGCAGGGAGGGCTGAGCTTGTTCTGCGTGACGTGTGGGTAAAGGTGCTGTCCCACTTATACAAAACATTAACTTAACCCAATGTTTAGTCAACGATCGCCTTTAAATGTTGTATTCTACGTTCTTATAGCCGACAGTTGGCCGATGGACTTCGACGACAGCAACGCACGCAACGATTGGGGCTGGAAACATGAATACGACCTGCCGGAGCTGGTGACCACGATGCTCGGCCACCTCAACACAGAAACGCTAGCTTTCCAGGCAAGCTGAGACTGTCTTCGGCAAGGAACCCTATTGTATTTATACACCCGCTCTTCTCGTGGCTCATCATCCATACGGCGATCGGCGGGGCATCCAGACAGAACCCCGAAAACTGTTACATTCATAACAACCATTTCCACCGTCGGATCTCATTAGGCGGGGAAAAAAATTCGTTACTTGATGATAGCGTTGCCTCGAAAATAAAAACAGACCCTATTAATAAGATCGACATAAGAATCCATGTCCTATTACTTGAAAATGTGTTTTGTAGGGTTGGGGAAAAAAAAAATATGCTGAAGTAGTGCCCCCCCTTAGATTTTTACCCTACTTTGTTATTTTTAACATATTCTGTTAGTTTTTCCACCTTGTGTTTAAAACCATCGTTTTATTAAACATGTGCATTAATTAATTACTTTAAATTTAATCTTCTTTAAATTGGTAGGACATTGCATTGAGGACAAATTTACCGTAAGCTTGGCCCGGCCACATGTAAGAGCCATATTTATAGTGGGCATGGCTATGGGCATTCCTGACACACCCCTACCCCACCCACAAATGTCTGGGTTTTTTTTTTAATTTAAGGGGCCAGAGCACATCTAAAATGCAAATATATATATATTTTCTGCTCATTTAACAAAATAATGCTTGAAGTTGGGCGAGGCTTGTAAGAATCTGCACTGTATAAATACTTGATTAGATGCAGAATTGAATTAATTCCATCATCATCATCATACTTGAATAAAATAATAAATATATATTTTTTGCATGTTAATAGCCAGTGTCATGTAATGAATTGGTTATCGTGGCACAAAAAAAAACGTTCTCTATAGGGTGAGCAGCCTGGCACAAAAACCATTAAAAAAAAGAAAAAATTATATATAGTAACTATGGTTTAACTGTTTCAGTGCTTGATTGCTCACCTTATAGGGAACGCATAGTATAGACAGACTGGTGTACTAAGGAGTTTTCATCTGCTTTAAAATCATATGGGATAAATTATATAAAGTAGTACCCAAGGGGTTAAAACTGTATTCTTGCACTATGTTTCCCGCAACTGTGTTAAAATCCCTAAATGTTACAAAGAGGGCATCCTGAATGTATGTTAGCGGATATCTCGGCAAGAAAATATCCCACAAGAGCAGAAGGACTGGACCTGCGTACCTCGGCTGGGTGGCAGGTACTATATTTTTATAATTGAAAGGAATGGAATTTTTTTTCTGTTTTTCATTTATTTCAGTTATGATCGTGAAATAATGTCTTTAATAAAAGATATAAAACGTGTGTCTCGTAGGGGTTATTCCTTTCCATCGCGGTGTATCCGAGGCTCCTTTAGTACAGAATGTGAGACGTGTCATACAGATTGTCTTCCCCAAACCCGAACGCTTTCTCGTGCATTTATCAAACCTAAGGCTATGCGGATCTTCTAAAGGGCGTCTGGTTTCAAGCTCTTTTCAAACAAAGCGAGTGATATACTTTTACTTTGAAAACCAAAACCATGCTCAATCCTACAGTATAGAGGGTCAGTGGCTTAGATGTAAGGATATTTTAGAGCAGCCTCCCAGCAGAAGTGGTAGCGGCTAATATAGTGAGGGGTATTTAAACGTGCATGGGATAGACATACGGCTCCTGAATCTAAGACAAGACCAACGACTGATTAAGGTAATCTAATCGCATTGTCTGAAAACACAACCTTATTATTTACTGCTATACATATCACCATCATATTCTGTAGCGCCGTACAATGTGTAAACTGGACATAACTCAACTCCACAATCTTACTGTTCTACACCTGCTGTTCCATTGAAAATATTTATTGCATTCATCCTAATATGTTAAGCAAAGCCTTTTTTTTGTTTCCATGGTAACCTATTAGCGGTGGCTCTTGTGTCACATGACAGATATGAATTAAAAATAAGTAAAATTTTATAAATATAGCATGGAAACAACCCCGTTATTATTCAGCGCCCTTCCCTCTAGATAGCTGGGATTGTACGCAGCTGGAAAATTCATGGGCAGCGTGGCCAGTGTGAACGAACGACCTTTTAATGGCGATCGGCATAGCGAGGTCAAATACATTACAAAGAGATGACCGTATTGATCACGGCATAATGGAGATCATTCTCACTGGATCGTTAAAGCCTCCGCGGATCCACGTCCCTATCGGTCAGGCGGGGGGGGGGGGCGCTTGGTGCAGGGGAGCCCTGACCTGCTTTTAGGGGTATTTTCAGGATACATTTGTCCCTGAAGTGGTGTAACTACCCTGTGTGTTGTTGCTGTGCTCAGTGTTGCCGTGTTGTATGACTTTTGACATTAAACTGTCTTTCCAGAAAAAAAAAAAAAATCTTCTGTCGAACAGAATTGATTCCTTTAAATAAAAATACATTCAATTCAATAAAATTTAATTCACTTCAACGTTTGCTCATTTTATACCTACGTTCTGTATGGCGTGTCCTGGATTAACCGCTTTCTACTCAGTTTGGCTCCTGATAAATCATTTCCTACGAGTACAGACATTTGTTTAATGTATATATATAACAAGATTAACTTACACAGAAGATAAGGAATAAAGAGTTCTTTAAATAATAGACGATATCTGAGTTATAAATAATGAGGTAAAGTATAAATATATTTTTTAACATTAATAGAATGTCTCTGTGTGTTTACTTTTTGTTTTGTTGAGATATTTAGTATATATTATATTTTAGTATATATTAGTTTATTCGTGAACTAATGATTTCTGGGTAATTTTTTTAAAATCTGGCGCAGAGGGACAATAAATAATTCCTTTTAAATGGCCGTAGTATTTATTCCTATATTACCCATACCTGGGTACTTTGTAAATGAGCTGATCTCCAGACTCATTAAATATTAACCATTTAATAGCCCATCATGAAGATTCTACACGGTGACTCACCAAATGTGTTTCTCAAATGGCTCGAATACCGGCTGTTATGGAAACCTTGACTTGTCATTATTGAAAGATAAACTTAATTGATTCACCTGAGTTCAAGCAGGGATATCAACCCATAACATAATGGGAGCAAAAGCACCAACTGGGAGTCTTATATATGATCACAGCGGGGAGAATAGGAAGGAGTCGGCTCCAGACTGTGTGACCCTGAGAATCTACCCCTTCACCCTGAGATTGGGGCAAAACCCAGGGAGTTGCCAGGTATGCCAATATTATGATGCCCCAGGAGGAGATACTCCGAAAATCTCTGGTTAGGGAATTGCCCCTTTTTATACATATTGCCCAACATTTGAGTGGCCACCCTTTCCCAATGTAGCCCTTCAGAGTACAGGACCAACCACCCGCTATACCGCCTCGGCTTTGCAAGGTGGGCACATGGGGGCTGCAGTGGAGGTCTGTGCTGCATTACCGTACAGCTCTCTGGGCGGTCAGGAGAGATCAGAGGAGATCAGAGAGGATCAGAGGATCTTCTCAAGCGACCTGTGACCCTCAACGCCAGCAAAAGTGGGCCAGCGGGCCGGTGACCCAATACAGCGGGACAGCGTCCGAAAACACGTTAAATCTGATAATACGTCTTTTGGCCGCCCTTGAGGCAGACTGAACTCTATCACATCCAATCTAAATAATTGGGCAACATGAACCCGTTTCTCACGTGAGTCACTAACTCACTAAATAAATAAATGCGTGCTATTTCTGCACATTTCTGTTTGAAGAACTAGGTTTCTTTTTATAGAAAAGCTGATATATAAAAGTATATAAAAGTGTATAAAAGTGCATACTGCTATATTTTGTGAACATTATTAAAATATTTTGTGGAACCAACGAGCATTTGACGCATTCCGCTGTAGCATATGACATGACGGCTTAGGCCTGAAGTACCTTTTTCCGTATCCATAGTGATATAGTGAAATAACTTTACTCCTCCCCAATAAGACATGAAACACAAGCATGTGGGCAAGGGATTGGCCACCGCTTTATTGAACACATTCACCACCAGGCCAACTTGAGGACATTAACCACCTGCCGGCTGACAGCTGATTTAGCGCATCAGGCAGTTACACCCAACGAATACACCAAGAGCCCCAAACCAGTGTGTCTGACGAGTCCCTACTGGGTCGGTCTCTCCCAATGTCCGCAGTTGCGGATACCATATAGTCCTCTTAGGAGCTGGCAAGGTGACCACAAACCACACCTGTGACTAAACAGAACATTAATCCATATTAACCACCAAAGAAATTGAGGAACCATCATATTCACCAAGAGCTCCAAACCAGTTGTATCGGCCACCACTGCCACTGTTGCAGAAATACCAATAGTATTCTTAGGAGACCATTCCGGGTAGGAGGGTGGGAAAGTTCCAGATCTTCTCCCTGCCTGATAAGGAAGAAAGCGCAACCATTGTTTATATACCTGCTTGATGCAAAGTTGTAAACGTGACCAATGTATGAGAAGAGATGGCAACCATAGAAACAACACCTGAGACCATCGCGACCCGGGCCACTACTCCGCAGCTCAACCAGGTCAAAAGATCTCCCATGACAGCCCTCTCTCTCTCCCCACTCGTCTGTGGAAGTCAGAGCGTCGGGGGTGACATGACTCCTGGCGATCAGACTCCGGAGAACGCGGCTGCACAAGAGCCAGAGCGAGAGGAGAGCGTGATTATTCCCCCACCATTACGTTATCTGTACCCTGCTGTCAAGTTGCTGATTGTTGTTGATTGGTTGAGGCAGCCATTGTTGGGGCGGATGGAGGAAAAGGACCGGAAGTTTATCATATAATACTGGTTCAGCCACAGGCTGCCACCCATCTCAGCTTCACGTCGATTGTGAAACAAAAACCACAGGCTGTAAGGAGCCTCGGTGATGAACGTGAAGAGCTGTGAAGATCGTTGTACTGACGGAACCCGTTGGGAGGCTTTAAAGCTTCTTACCGCTTGTTCTACTTGGTAAGCTTGGACCATTTTTACAATGCAGAGTTGGCAGACTATAAAGTCCCTTTCGACCCCCCAATCGGACACAGTTGGCAGACCCCGGCTTTTATTCCGCGTGCAAACGCTTCTGTGCCCTGCCAATCCCCCACCCCCCCTCACCACCCCCGCTCCGTTTGCACGACTTGCGTTTTAGGCTCGAGTGAATGGCTCTTTGGGGTCGGCGGGGCACACAATTGATCACAAATTGCCATCTTTGCAAAACGCTTGAGTCCGGCAACCGCCGCGGATTAGTAAAAAGCAACAGATCCGAAAGTGAGAGTCTGACGGCGGCCAGAACATCGTCGGTGTCGAGATGATGCAATAATACTGTCTGGTGTCATCATTTTTGGTCAGATTCATTTTTTTTTAATTAAGTGTGAATATTTTTAAATATAGCAGGAAAATTCGAATAGTATGTAGCCACAGTGTCCAGGCTTCTGGGAGGCTGTTCCACTTATCTACTACCTTTTTTGCAAAGTAAAACTGTATTACATTTCGTTAGGCTCAGTGTTTTGGGGGGTGCTTTTTTACTTGAGCTGTACAAAATGTTATGTGCTTCGGACCCCAAAGGCTCTTAATATGGCCCTGTCACAAGATAATCAGCACCAAATCACAACTGAAGTAAATAAAGGATGGAAGACGTGACCTTGATTGCTCATAGAACTCATGACTGGAGGAGGGCCTACCTGGCAGCCCCCTTTTTCCCCTCCTCCCATAACCACAATAAAGACATACACCAAATGTAATTTTAACAAATTGACTTTATTTATTTAACAATGTCAATAAAAGTCAGATATGGATTAATATGTCCACGGTGCAATCCAACTTGCATCTCCGCACCGTGACACTAACACAATTAACGTGTCAAGGGTTAAGTACCATTAACCCTTTGTAAACTTTACACCAATGTGTCGGGCGCTTAACGAACGCCCCTTTTAACACTTAACTAAACACCATCAAACTGAAACAGTAACCAGTGAAACCGTCAATGAATAAACACCATGTGGCATAGGCGTGCAAACCGTATACCCGCTGTGACTGACGGCGTCCCTTGCCCGTCAGCCCGTGGCACCAATAGGAATCGCAAGGGCCCTTAGCCCAAGGAGTGTCTTGCACTTAAGCCCGAAGGCTTGTGCACCACGAGCCAACCACCCCTAAAGGTGAGTAGCTCTAGCACCATGCCAGCATAAAACCAACACCATAGAAACAAACACAAAAAAGGGGAAGGTGGGAGGGAATATTTTCAGGCAAAAGGCAGTGAGGAATAATGCCCTACCCTGTAGGGAGCCAAATTTATAGCCCATATGATGGGGGGGTGTCACCAGGGGCTGCTGACCAACCCCGAGTGACCCCCTAATCTGCAGATTTACATATAGCTGGGCAATTAGTTACTTTATACAGTTCAAAAGGTGAAAGTGGAGGAGGAGAGGAAGGGCAGCCCAGGCCCCCCCCCAGTCATGGGCCCCTGCGTCCATTTCTCTCCCTCCAGGGCTGTGCTTGAACTGTGGCCATTGTTAAGGAAAAACCTTTTGTCAGATAAATGTATCGAGCAAAGTTAGTGTCCAGCTAAATAAACAAAAAAACAGAAAATAACCTAAATAATTAAATATAAAACATTTCCTTCCCCCGTAATATAATGTTTTCAGGTAGCTGCATATCAGCCATTTGTATGATTCTCGCTCTGTTATCTGATCCCCGATCTACTAAACCCCCCGACTCCTTATCATACTGCCTGTGGGGAACAATAGAATGCCTCAGTCTTAATCGCCCAAGCGGAGAGCCTGACAAATTAAATAATACGGAGGAACGGACTTTATTAGCATCGCCAAAAAGCATCAGCTCAGTGTGGTGTTTGAACCGGGAAAGTCACCCAAAATATCCCATGACTGACAGCAACGGCGGCTCCAGGTCTGCAGATAAAGGGAGCTTATTGGAAGAAAATTAGATAAAACCAGGTTTTTGCCACCGACCGACATTATTGTATACAGCACAGGGGGTTATATTACTGTATACAGGGCTGGGGGGTTATATTACTGTATACAGCACAGGGGGTTATATTACTGTATACAGCGCTGGGGGGTTATATTACTGTATACAGCACAGGGGGTTATATTACTGTATACAGCACAGGGGGTTATATTACTGTATACAGGGCTGGGGGGTTATATTACTGTATACAGCACAGGGGGTTATATTACTGTATACAGTGCTGGGGGGGTTATATTACTGTATACAGCGCTGGGGGGGTTATATTACTGTATACAGCGCTGGGGGGGTTATATTACTGTATACAGCGCTGGGGGGTTATATTACTGTATACAGCGCTGGGGGTTATATTACTGTGTACAGCACAGGGGGTTATATTACTGTATACAGCGCTGGGGGGTTATATTACTGTATACAGGGCTGGGGGGTTATATTACTGTATACAGCACAGGGGGTTATATTACTGTATACAGCGCTGGGGGGGTTATATTACTGTATACAGCGCCGGGGGTTATATTACTGTATACAGGGCTGGGGGTTATTACTGCATACAGCGCTGGGGGGGTTATATTACTGTATACAGCGCTGGGGGTTATATTACTGTATACAGCGCTGGGGGGTTATATTACTGTATACAGCGTTGGGGGTTATATTACGGTATACAGCGCTGGGGGGGTTATATTACTGTATACAGCGCTGGGGGATTATATTACTGTAAACAGCGTTGGGGGTGGGGTTATTACGGTATACAGTGCTGGGGGGTTATATTACTGTATACAGTGCGGGGGGGTTATATTACGGTATACAGCGCTGGGGGGTTATATTACTGAATACAGCGCTGGGGGGTTATATTACTGTATACAGCGCTGGGGGTGGGGGGTTATTACGGTATACAGCGCTGGGGGGTTATATTACTGAATACAGCGCTGGGGGGTTATATTACTGTATACAGCACTGGGGGTGGGGGTTATTACGGTATACAGCGCTGGGGGGTATATTACTGTATACAGCGCTGGGGGTGGGGGGTTATTACGGTATACAGCGCTGGGGGGTATATTACTGTATACAGCGCTGGGGGTGGGGGGTTATTACGGTATACAGCGCTGGGGGGTATATTACTGTACCTAGACTGAACATTATATAACTCCTAATGTATCCCTTCCAGATGCCGTGTCCTTATGGCGGGGGTTGGGTGCTTTTTACAGGTGAGGGACATTCTCTGGTTATAGCTGCAGAAGAAGATAAAGTCAGACCCAAGGACAATAGATTTCTATTTGCGCCGTTTTATCGAATGTTCCACATATTCCGGTTTGAGCAGGAAAAATGAGAAGCTAAACTGAGATAATCTCAAAAAGAAAAGGGAAAATATAGTTTGAATTCCAGCTACCTGCCACGACGCGTTATTAATGTAACGTGAATGCCAAAGCACCGGTTACCGTAGAGTTGCCGGCTTTTGTTGAGAAAGATGAGGTTTGCCTGGGGATGCAGACCGGGCTTTGTTCACGGATCCGGCCACAGGTGTGATTTTGCAGGTAATAGCGAAAGAGAGGACAAAAAGCACCGGGAACAAAAGAGAGGCAGGAGAGAGGAAACAAGAGAGAAGGGGGGAAAAAAGGAGAGGAGAAAAGAAAGCGGAAAGAGAGAAGAGAAAAGGGATAAGAGACACAAAAGGGTCCATTAAAGCAGAGATCCCGGGAAGGACGGAGGATAAACGGATAGCAAAAACCAAGCAGGACATTTTGGGTGCGTTGCAAGGAATGAGATCTCATCTTATATTTATATTATTATATTATTATTATTTTTATATTAAATTATTATATTATTATTATATTATATTTATATTATTATTATTAATTATATATTATAATATTTACTATTTCCAAATTTCTACATTATGGATCAGTTATAATTTTTTTTACATAACTGCTCCATTTTACTAAAAAAAAATGCTATGTCAGCAGCTTCCCCGCGCTCTGCATTAATAGAGGACCGCCGCGGGGAGGAAGAAAGTGACGCCGGCGTCTCATTTTCTGAAGCTAATAACTGAAGAATGCACGCACAGATTTACATGGAAAAAAACAACTTGGGTACTAGACAATTTTTTTTAAAAATTAATTAAATTAGCACACAATGGCCTAAAATGTTTGGAGCCCGTGTTGATATTTTTGAATTTGACTCCGGGGACTTTTTGCAAACATCCTGGAAAAAGCACCATGCGCAGACTGAGTAAACATGACTTTTTACTTTGCCTGCAGACAGATAATCCGCGTCTTCTGCCAATAGCCGAGTTCATTCTTGGGTAACAATGAAATCCTCTCGTCACGCAGCAGATGCAAACTCAAATTCAAACTTTTAATTCTATGCATCGTCATCACCCGGAATAACTACGTCTGCTGATCGAGAGCTCCAAAGAGTGGTGAATTCTGCATCTTTACAACCCTTACAGCAATCAATCGTGTCCCATGCTAAAAATTCAATATCCTGTTGTGATTTATAAGGGTGGCCACGTGAAGCGATGCCAGGAAATTAGTTACTCCCCCCTCCCCCCCTCGTAGATTGTAAACCTTTGAGAACAGGGCAAGTCGGAATGAGACCTAAGACTGCTAGGGGCAGACTGGTCTGGGGTAAGTATGTGTAAGTGTGTGTATTAGCCTGAGTTTATAGATGTGTAAATGTGTGTGTTTGCATAGGTGTGTACGTGTTGGTATTAGCATGAGTGTGTATGTGTAAATGTGTGTTAGCATGAGTGTGTTAAATGTATGTTTAAGTGTGTGTCAGTGTATATATGTTTGTAGCATGAGTATGTGTGTTAACGTGAGTGTGTGTAAAATATGTGCCAGTGTGTATGGTATCAAGGGGCTACCAAGGTCGACAAGGTGCTAATGGGGCCACTTGGCTTTACCTGTTGGCACCAGTCCTCGCCAGCGCCGGGTACCCTCTGTAAAATAACTCTACACTATTTTAAATAATTATAATGATACAAGAATCAGGAATTGGGGTTAATAGTTGCATTTTGAAGCAGCGGTATTTATTTATAAATTTATTATAAATGCTAAATACTTTCATTCTAGCCCGGGAGGTTTTATGCAGTAATGATTCCTCTTCTTCTTATAGGTGACAGTTCCTCTTTACAAGAAAAACTACATGATATGGCTTTATGCCATGCGCGGGGCTGAGCTAGCCATGCGCGGCTAGAGGCTAGTTGCGTATGGCTCTGGGCCACCTGAGCATACAGGGCAACTCATCTCTCGGCGAATCGAGACAACGTAGAACGTAGAAGTTACAATGTATCCGATAGGGCGTTATTTGGAACTTAAGGCTGCCAAGTATTAGGTAAATAACGTTGCAGTGAGATCCTGGCAGATAACGGGACGTCCGAATCCGGCCAATCAAATCACAGCTCGGCAACAACACCCTCTTCAATTGTTATCTCCTCTTGCGTTTTCCAGATATTCGCTGTTTGCCTTAAAGAGGGCTGGGAATCCCTTCCGTGAATCCGAGAACACGCTGGCCAAGGGTAAATAACAGAAGGCAATATTTGGGATCTGGTGCGATGTGTAAGGTCACCAATTATTTTATACCTAAAAACATCGCTAAGTCCTGATGTCCAAATAGTTTGATTCTGGGAAATGGGATCTGTTGAAGGGTGGGCGCACATTCATACCTCCTAAGTATCCTGGTTCAAGTGGGACAGTCACTCTTTGTAAGTTAAATCTCTTTCCTCCCCCCAGGGTCCCTCTTTTCCAGGAATCTTGTATTACGGAGTCCTACAGCCTTGAAACGCATGAGAATACGTATAGAAGTAGTGACAAATAAAACAAAAACATCTAAAAAGTGCTTTAAGTTTTCTAAATTCCTTATTCTCGGTAAAGCCCCACACGGCCTAATAAAAAGTAGCGCCATTTGGAATGTTGGGACGTTTGGACAAGCGTTAAAGGAACCTTCTCCCCACGTGAAATACCCCTGATGCTTAGCAAGGAGGAGCAGGTGATGGGTATCCAAATATCACACACGGGGGTCCACATAGACCCTTAGCCATAGGCAAGGACCAAGTCTTTCAGGGGCAACAGAGAAGACCACAGGCTGGTCACCGATGCGCCCCATGCAGGTCCTTTAATTATGGCACTAGGCAGCATGGACATTAAAAAACATCTAATAACATAAGGAGAAATAGATGGTCTTATTCTATAACCGGGTTAGGAAAATGCTGGTTAAAAGACCTATAGAATAAGCATGGACTCCGCAATCTGCTTTGTTTAATGATTTATATTTAGAATTCCGGCCTCCTGTACCATGTACCTACTAAACGAGTGGAGACCAGCGTCCTAATACTGTATATATTTAACTGTCTGAGTGCTGGGATTCAGGAATTAATTGGCCTGTATAATCTTCCAGAATTTCAACAGTTAAACCGGGGAGATTTGTTAACAGAATTGCCTTTTAACCTCCCAAAAAAAGGGGAAATGGCTCTGATAGGTGCCCTGGAAACATTGGCTGCGGCCATAGTTTTTTTTAATGGCATGTCCCAGGGGACGTTGGCAGCGACATCAGGACACAATGTGAAGGACTCAGCTCTCCCTTAACAGAATGTCCAGATCTGCCTTTAACTCATGACAAGCAATCAGCGGGATAGAAAACCGTTCACGTTATTCACATCATTTCACAATGAAAAGCAAACAAAAAAAATCAAGTTGTAGAAGATAAAATCCACCTCAGATGGTTCACTGCTTTGATTTTCGCATGGGGACCCCCGAGGAGCCTTGGTCCGTCCCTGAGGACATCCTGCTGCTCCGTGGATGTTGAGGACCCATAGTGGTTGGAGGTCACCCTAGACCACATATTTCCAGTATTCCATTTACAAAGTCATGGCAATAGACAACGTGAGGATTGTTGCCTTGTGTTTTCAACCTCATTCCTGCCGCCTAATAACGACTTCTACCCCCGACCCTTAATATGGTCAAATAGTCCTCAAAGATGGACCAAAACTTGGTCTTAAGAAAGAATGCTACCTCTTCTTCATCCTCATAAGTCTTCTAGTTCAGAGCTGTAACACAATATTGTCATTACACCCTAGACTGAAGCAACAGGGCGCACATAACTAAGCTAAACGGTTAAGCTCAGGGTCATTCGTAGAAATGTCTACGACAAAGCATGAGTTGGAGTCAACAAGTGTTTAGAAGCCATCACCGAGAGCGTTCTTTAGATCATGGTGGGAAAACTCATCGTCTACGATACATGGTCATTGTCAACAAAGACAGTTGGTTCATTTTGGACCTTGTTGTGTGTCTACTGTTGAATTCATGGTTCATTTCCAGCTGCCGTCTGCCAGTCCGCTAATCATGGACCTGATACATCGGGAAAGGCTGATAGACCTGTTTCTTGTTGACATCTCTTGTCTAAAATTAACTGACCTTGAGAGTTGGAAGAGCTTTACTTGCCACCCTTAGACTTTGTTTTTTTTCGGTTCTGTAGTTGTTTATGCCAAATAAATCAGTGACCTCATAGCTGGCACGGGTGGCAGAAGGGAAGAGTTTACTTTAGAGGTGTGATATGCAGAGACAACATTGGCCGGAGCCCCAGAAACACGTGCTAAGTAAGTAGTCAATAACATTATGAGAGGTGAGGGAGTTTATCCTCCCCCGAAAAGAAATAAAACAAGGAAAATGTTATACTGCAAAAATATTTGTTCTGTAGAAAAGGACCAAGCCAGAGGCTTAACCGGGAACTCGAATCGAAATGTAAAGTGCTATGAAAATATATTTACAAAAAGTGTCATTTTATGCCGTCATCTGCATTTCATAATCACGGCATCTCAAGTCCAGAGCAGGGTAACATATATGATAAAGCTGGGGAATTAGATGCCTTTGATGATCCTTCAGATAGTGTTGGTACTCTATGGAAGAGGGAAGCGTGAGAGAATGAATGAAACGGACAGAGAGAGTAAGTGAGAGTGTAACAGGGAGTGTGTGTGTGTGAGCACGAAAGCAAAAACAGTAATCCCCCCCCCCAATAGGATTGTCTTATATTTAGAACTTTTGTTTTTCTTTACATTAAGATTCAAAGTTTGGGGGTTGTCTTATAATCAAGCAGTTTTTTTTTTCTTGACTTCTTCTCTCTGCACATCTATGGTGGCGCGTCCTTCTGCTTACATTTAAGTCAATATAAACCAATGTAGTTTTCTGAAAGAAATAACCATATTTGATTATCTAATAGTTTTTTTATCAGTTAATATGTTACTCTATAAACACTACACAATATTTAGATTCTTTACCGTAATGTGTGAGAATTCTGGTGGAGGTGTTAGAATGAATACGTTGCTATTGCACTCCAGGAAACCCAATACATTTTCCATCGCTCATACTCACCACGGCGGACCTCGTCTCAAACGTTATTAGTTGTATTGAGATCATCAATGAACCAGAAAATGTTTAATTTGAAGCATCGCTGCTTGCTCTTTAGAACCGGAACCGATTTGATTAATGACTTAATTGATCCTTCCAAGGTCATCTTCCTGTCAAGGTCCTATTTTTTTGTGCTGGAATTTCACAGCTCGGGAGTATGCTTTTCTTACATATATTTTTATATAATGTGTACTTGATATAAGTATATGGTTGGTTGGACTATCCCTTTTATTTTTACAAGGCCTGTACCGCATACAATACTCTTATACATACGTCCAATACATCATTACCATCCCTGGCCACATCCAGCCTCCAGCTACCTGGAGCCCTCGCGTTTCAGGATGCGAGTAGACGGTCCCGCTGATGTCGGTGGTCCTGCTGATGTTGGGGGGCAGTCCTGCAGATGTTGGTGGAAAGTCCCGCCAAGTCCCTCTGATGTCGGTGGGTGGTGCTCGCTGGTTTTGGTGGATAGTTGGTCGAAGAGGAATATCCCGGCTGCGGCTATCCGGAGCCCTCCTTGTTCAAGATGCGGGTGGGTGGTCCGCTGAAGTTAGGAGGGGAAGTGGACGAAACGTCGCTCCCACAACCCTGAGTTTCTCCGTCATGACCCAAAGACCCAGAGAGGTCGCATGTATGACCATTACACGTTTATTGTATGTGAGAGGGGTTCTCACTGAAACACAGATTGCAGAGAGTGCAGGACAGGGAAGCATCATAGGCGTAGAAACATAAAAAAAGGGCCTGATTCATTTAAAAACTTGTTTTTTCCCTCTGAACGTGGGAGATCCGAAAAACTCACGTGGTCGCGATTAATCATAGGGGAGACGAGGAAAAAATATCGGAAAATGGAGCTATAACTGGCATATCGCCTGTTTGCTTATCTAATCATATTGTTTGGTTTATTTCTTAACATGCGAGCTTCTCCAGCTTGAAGAACTTGACCCTGGATAATCCATCAAAATGCATTAACTATACATTGTACAGGGCCAGCTTAGCCCTGCCTTTTTTTTTCTAATTAAAGCTCTGGGGTCAGTGCTTCCAGGTAAAAAAGTGAAAGAAACGAGTGCAACAAACATGTCCATTTAAGGGCCATAGTGAGTACCAGACAGCCCTTCTTTCTACGGGGGCCACACTGCCCAAAGGACATGTGACCCCTTTACTTCCCTCCCCAGCCAAAAGGCCTGCAGAAGGGCTGGATCTTCTTAGTCCCATTCCTGCAAGGATGGGATCAACCATAAGGGCTACCACACCTCCCTCACCAGAAAAACTGGATCCTTGGGGGCTCGAGTTTCTCTGTGTCCATCACTGGTGGGCCATAGGCTGGGGTTCCAAGTAACTAGGGGGCTTAAAGCTAACTCAGCCTTAATGCTCACAAATAAAATTAAAGCGGCCGGCGTGCGCACACCGTGCCGCCCAGTGGCATCAGTGCCTCCCAGTGAGGCTCTTAGTTCCGCCCCTTTCAAGACGTGATGCTCAAGGGGGCGGGGCTCACAGAAGAGTTCCTCGTGACATGGAGAGGATCGTCACGTCTGGGGAGAGCAGGAAAAAAAAAATAGAAAAAATGTATTACCCCAAAAAATTGTTAGGGGTTAGAGGAACTTAACATTTAAGGGAGAGGGGAGGAGGAATTCCCTTGGGACATCGTTAAAATTTAAATACAAAAAGGGGGTGGTGGCTGGGTTTTGGCATTACAAAAGCAATATAAATGGGGGGGTGGCTGGGGTAAAACACATGGAAGTGGGGGCATCGATAGACAAGAGGGTGGTTGGGCATTACATAAATCAACACTTAAGAGGGGGCTGGCTGGGGGCATCACATTAACCACTACAAAGGGATGGGGGCATCAATACACAAATGGGGGCAATACACAAGGTTGTGGGGGGGAACACATTAATCAATACTAAAGGGGGGCCTGGTTGGGGCATTAATACACAAGAGGAAAAATATAAAATGACAAAGCAGTGTAGAAACTTTGGGTGTCAGTGTGGCAGAGCCTGTCCTGGTGTGTATTTGGTCATCTGTTTCTTGGCCCTTACTGCAGGAATAAATAGAACTATTTAATTTTTACCTATCCAGACACAAAGCGCCCTCCTCAATTTGTAGTCACTTCAGAGGACAAAACATTCTAGGCCCGGAATTCTGAGAGAAAAAGTAAAGGCTTTGTGTTATTTACTCTTTCAATATGCAGATCTTATCGCAAAGGATTAGTAGCCGAAACTTGGATGGTGGTTGGGATTTTCAGAGTCTGTGAAACCCAATTTAATTGTCCCGATTTCATTCTGCTCCACAGGGGACAATTCCCTTTGGTTTCACAACCCTTCCCACTTAACGGAGAACCGGAACTGGAACTTTTTCATCTAAAAGTTTTTGCAGAAGCAAATGTTGATTCCATTATGTCTAATATCTAACTAATTTGGGCCTGTTAAACCCTTCGGTTTCTGGGATTTTAATACAAATAATGTGCTAAGAAATAATGAGTAATAGATATTTGGGTATGATGGGTGAGTGTGGGTACAAGAGCTCGACCGCGAGATAAAATATATGGGGCTGGGGTCCAAATGCTTTTCATTTGCAGTCCGGCCCTGGGATTAGGGGCAGCTGAGCCCGTCCTGCAGTAGAAGGTCCCTGGCTCATAATGTATAGCAAAGTCGGAAAGTTGAAACTTCAGCTCACCTGCAAACCTCCTCTTTAGTTAAAGGGACATTCCAGTGTCCCAGGCAGCCTCGAACAAAGAATGCAAGTTAAAGTACTTTGACAGTAACTTATTCATTCTTTAAAATGTTAAAGTTCTTCCCTTTAGAAGCTGTGGCGCCAGAGCTGCAGAGGAATACCCCCTACGTGGTCTGATCTTTTGTGCCACTAATCGGCTGCTTCATTTAATAGGACTGTTTTCCGCTGATGCACGTGGATTCTGCAGAGTCCTCCATGCGTGTGCAACGGGCACCACATGACATTTTTAAAGTGCATATGGCGGTAGGAGCGTCCATTTAACAAACCCCCTAGTCTTTGGGGTTCTCTAAATTCTTTGAATTACCCCCTTCAGTGCACAAGATCTTATAAATGTATTATTATAATTATTATTATCTTTTAATTATATAGCACCAACAACTTACGCGTTGCTTCTTATAGTTCATACTTATTCATACTGATACATTAAAATTGTACATACAGGCTCAATTATATATTTTTACATGTTCTTTTTCCATAGGTAAATGGCTGCTTATGTGGGGTAGGGAGGAGGATGAAGACCCTGTGATTTTTTAACAGATTAGATCGCCCTCTGGTGGATATTTTAAGTATGACCGTTCTAAAACACCCTTTGTCTCACCTTCTTGTCCTCTCTGCATGCCTGTGATTTCTATTGACTATGTCTTGAGATGTGAAGTGGATGTTAGTAATAACAGTAATAAAAATGTGTTCATTTATAATTAAAATAATAATGTGTGGCTACCCTGCGATATGCTGCATACTGTTACTTACATGGGGTGCACATGCAATCAACAATGTATGTAAGCATGCGCGTTAAGATATGGTGTTAATGTGTATGTGCGAGAGCATGTGCGTGTTAGGGTATGGTGTAAGCTTGATTGTGTCTTGTGACTGTGGATTATGGTGTTAGCGTGCGAGAATATGGTGTTAACGTGTATTTGTTAGTGTATGGTATAGGGCTGCAACAACTAATCGATAAAATCGATAATAATCGATAATGAAATTCGTTGGCAACGAATTTCATTATCGATTAGTTGAATCGATTATTATCGATTATAAAATGAGGGTTTTTTCAGAGCAAACGCTCTGAAAAATCCCCCTCATTATATAATCCGTTTAGTCTGACTCACAGCAGCAGCTCCTACTTACTCCCCCTCCCTGTAATCACTGTGACAACTGGCCCCGCCCCTTCCTTCTCCAGGCCAGAACCACATGGCTGTGACACTCATCTAACTGTAAGTATATATATATATATATATATATATATATATATAATGTGTATGTGTGTGTATATATATATATATATATATATATTTGGGCTACTGAAAGTTAGGGGAGGTGGGGGTTAATTTAGGGGCAGTTATGGTTAGTGGGGTGTTTAGGGTTAATTTATGGGCAGTTATGGTTAATTGGGTGTTTAGGGTTAATTTAGGGGCAGTTATGTTAATAGGGTGTTTAGGGTTAATTTAGGAGCAGCTGTGGTTAATGGGGTGTTTGGGGTTAATTTGAGGCAGTTGTGGTTAATGGTGTGTTTAGGGTTAATTTAGGGGATGCTGTGGTTGATGGGATCTTTAGGGTTAATTTAGGGGATGCTGTGGTTAAGGGGGTGTTAAGGGTTAATTTAGGGGCAGTTATGGTTAATGGGGAGTTTAGGGTTAATTTAGGGGAATCTAAATCCTGGGGGCAGTGAAGTGACATATCTGGGGGTATAAGGCATATACAGTATATAAGGCATATGTGGGGAGGGCAGTGTGGCATGTCTGGGGAGGACGGAGTGGTGTATCAGGGTGTATAAGGCATATCTGGGGGTAGAGAAGTGGCATGTCTGGGAGGCAGGGTGGCATGTCTGGGGAGGATGGAGTGGTGTTTCAGGGGGTATAAGGCGTATCAGGCACAGTGGCATGTGGGGGGGTAGAGTGGAGTGGCAGATGTGGGAGGCAGCGTGGCGTGGCAGATGTGGGAGGCAGCGTGGAGTGGCATATGTGGGAGGCAGCGTGGCGTGGCAGATGTGGGAGGCAGCGTGGAGTGGTATATGTGGGAGGCAGCGTGGAGTGCTGTGGTAGGCAGCGTGGCATATGTGGGGGGGCAGCATGGCATGTCTGGGAGGCAGCGTAGCAAGCCTGGGCTCAAATGTGCATATATTGGGGGGCTGGTTGGGAAATAAAGACAAGAAATGTATTATCAAAGTTTTTTTATTCTGCTGTTTGTATTTAACATCATTTGTTTAGTAAATTATTTTAAATAAATGAAAAATTTACATTCATTTTTTTTATCCGATTAATCGATTAATCGAAAAAATAATCGGCCAACTAATCGATTATTAAAATAATCGTTAGTTGCAGCCCTAGTATGGTATTAGAGAGCCTGTGTATAAGTAGTGTTAGAATGTGTGTGTGTTGGTGTATGGTTATCGTATGTGGTGTTAGTGTGTGTTGTTAGACAGTGTGTGAGCATATGGTGTTAGACAGTGTGTGTGTGGGGGGTGTCAGTATATGTGCTTAAGGTATCTGTATAAGTGTTTGTTGTTAGATGCACTTTACTGAACACATCTCCTCCATAGCAAATAGTGGGAATGGCAAAAGGGGCAAATGCAATTGTGGGAGTTATGCAGGAAAATTAACAACCCAGCAACAGGCATAAAAGTGCGTATGACGGTTGGGGCAAATTACATTGAAAAGAAAAGTTTCAGATTCAGAGGAAGATTTCTTCGAGAAAGCCCCGAATTGGCATAAGTGCACTATTTTCATATCGCGTATGAAAATATATAAAATGTATTTCCTGCAGATTTAGAGAAAAGTGAAAATGCGTTGTTTTAAGGCATTGCACACGGTAATCATGCAATAAAAGGTTAAACTGGGTCATTTGTGTGTCTCTGCGGAGGGGCAGTAGAAATCTGTCATCGACACTGCGGTGTGAAAAGGTGTAGCTTACATATACAACCAGCAGGGGGCAGCATGCTACCAAAACCATCATTGTACTGAACCTCATAGCAGACTACATTGCTGGTATTACTTTTATATATATATATATATATATATATATATATATATATATATATATATATATATATATATATAGCGCCAACAGACTCCGTAGCGCTGTTACAATAGTGAGATTGTGAAATTTAACAACAACATTAAAAGTGACAATATACAAAACGAACAATACCATTAACGTACAATAAGACATACTGCTACATAAAGAGACGAGTGACCGAGTT
The DNA here is from genome assembly GCF_027358695.1 of Spea bombifrons. NCBI lineage: Eukaryota > Metazoa > Chordata > Amphibia > Anura > Pelobatidae > Spea > Spea bombifrons. The sequence continues at coordinate 116,911,388 of NC_071089.1, read as the reverse complement.
TCCTCTTATGATTGTGATCTTAAAATTCCATTTACAACACACGATCTGATATCGATCATCTAATTGTTTTGGAATTTCCAAATTTCAGGCAGATTATATTAAATATATATTTTATTGGCTTGAGAAACATCCGGCTCACGGAGTGGGTTTTGTAGAGCTGAGTTTACATTTTTTTTTTGGAGCAGGGAGCAGATCTGCTGATTAACATCTATCTTTGCAGAAACGCCACTGAGACCTCCCGGGGGGGCCTGGAAGTTCTAACCAGCTAAATATAGATAACCGCACTGGCTCTGTGGGATACGGAATAAATAATTCAAGAACGGAAAAGACATGTCACCCCTTCAGTTGGAAAAAAAATAAAATTATATTTCATATATATACATATAATATATATATACATAATATATATAAATATATTCTGTATATATATATATATATATATATATATATTTTTTTTTTTTTTTTCAACATAAGCACCTATTTTTGCCCATGTAATGCACAGGCATCTGATAAATAAACTTCCATTAATAAATAATTATACAGGAAAGCTTGTAAAAATGTATTGAGGTCATCCCGGGAAATGTGATAAAGGGATTCTAGTAACATATTTTGAAAGAGGGACTGCAATGATTTGGTCCTCTGGCCAGTGCAGGTCACGCATCACATTTCAATATGCAGTGTCAGGGGTACTCGCGGAGCCGATCCCCCGAGTAACCCCTTACCCAGTCTGCAGCAGGCACCTCCGTGGTTCCCTGGAACATTAGGCCCGAAAACGAGCAAATTGGGATCATCACCAGCCCTACGGCTGCATGCGCTTACTGCACCCTTTTATAGGGTTTGCGGCATAGACATGGTAAAGGCGCAGGAAGATGACATCACACAAGGGGGGGGGTCAATAATCTAGCACTGTATAAAAGGGACAAGCAGGACCTAACTGCAGTTATTCTGTTGAAATTGCAGCAGTCAGAGGTTTCTGTGATCCAGATCCAGATCCAGATCCAGATCCAGATCCTTCTTATGAAGACTATTTCAGTGACGAGTAATAGCGGTCTTTAGACTTTAACCCCATCGTTGCTGGAAGTATTTTTGGTCATTGTTTCTCATTAAAGGTACTAGCTCTCAACTAGTGATAGCTGAGCAACAAAAATAAATATGGGGTTTGGTACGGCAGGCGCACGGCACCCAAGCACCCCGATGACCTGCATCCAGCGGGACCATGCAACACGATGTTATGTGACCCTGTGGTGGTAGCACGGCAGCTCTCTAACGCTAACAAAGCTGCACTGAATTTTGTACGGGCTCAAAATGCATTGTTTTCAATGGGTTTAGGGACCGCCCATTGTCCTTAAGGGGTTAAATATATAAACGGACGTCCCCGAGGTAGCCGGAGCCGAGAAGTTCCCAGGTATGGCAATGGATCACCAGGCAGCCAAATCTTCAACTTTTGTGGCCTCACCCCCAAAAGCAATATGTAACCACAGAGGTCAGATTGTCCGGGTCCCCCCCCCTGAAGAGAGGAACCACTGGGGTCTTCAAGCTGAAGCTGGTGTCCAAAAGTACAACCCGCCTCTGAATCTTCGGGAGATCTGGCTTCCGCTGTGGCCGTTTTCATTGTCTATATGGAAATTCTAATAAAAAAAATGAAATAGAATTTTGTAACAGTGTCCTGTAGAAGACCTAAAGTTCTAAAGACGTGAAAAATCTAACATTTTTGCTGCGTTTAATGAACGTTTATATATCGCTGTGAGGAGTTTGCCGTCGACTAAAGCACTTCCTACATGTCCTGCCGATTGTGTAGTGAGGTGTGCGCTACAGGATCAAGCTTGACAAGGAGGTCAACGCAAAACAAAGACCGGTTAAAGGTCCAACTCTAACAAGATGGCATAATAGGAAATGTCAGAGCGCTGCGTAATACAGACATCTCCCTGGCTGCAAATAAACGCCAAAGTCCGAGATGTCAGAGTCAGTTATAGATCTTTTTTTCCCCAAAAATATGTCTTACGGTGCGCCCCTGATCTCCCAAAAAAGTCAATTTACACTGGCCAGCAGACCCTCCGCAGCATGCGTTACCCACATGCACGATGCAAGCTGGGGCCAGAGGTTTTTCTGGGACCCCCGACTGCTGAAATATAAATATAAAAAAAAATTAATTCAAATAAAATTCCTGTATGTAAAATATTTTTAAGAAAAATAGATGATAATAAAAAAAGATCTGCAATGTAACAGAGGGGCTGCCTCTTCTCAAATAAAAACTTAGCTTATTGTGCAATTATACAAATCTCACTGGAAATCATAATTGTTTTTTTTTTTTTTCTTAAACACTTCTATTTTCAGAATTCAAATGGAAAATCCCTGCTTAATTTACTAAGAACAGGAAATGCCCTCATTGTGAACTTGTGCAAAAAATGCACATTATTGCGACACCAATCAACTTGTTTCCGTAAAGATCTAAACAAACATTTTCCTTTAAAAATGTGTACTTTTTTTGCAGCCAAAACATCCATTTGTTTAGTAAAGATGGGTAAATGACATCGGTAAACGTGCGATGCTAATTTTGGGAAAATTGAAAGGGAAAAAGACATAAAAAATATAACAATGTCTGATTATTTTCTTTTTTTACAGACTAATTAATGACTTTTTTTTTTACAATTAACAAAACTACCCCCATTGTAAAGAGCTGCAGAATATGATTTAAATCAATAAATAATACTATTAAAAAAAAATATAAGGAAGAATTAATTAAGTGAAGAATAACATTATACTAAAAAAATAAAGTAATGATTATTGTCAGTTGTATCAAAGTACACAGCAGCCAAGAAAAAGTTTAGAGGAAAATTGGTATTTTTCTCTTTTTCTTTTTTTTATATAGATCCAGCTTTACCGAAAAATCCATGTTTTTTTATTTATTTTAATTAAATTTACTGTTGAATCACAACTAGTATTAACTTTAAAACGCTATAAACCGATTCAATGGCGCTCATAGCTTTAACCCTTTTCAGTGCCGGGAGGTGGGACATCTTTGTTTGGAGACCCGACCAAAACTTTATTTTTTTTAACATGTAATGTAAAAGTAATGAAAGCTAAATATATATTTTTAGTAAACCCTACAGATTGCGTACGGAGCCCTGTATACAATACTGTACACAATAAAATAGGTAGGCATCCATGAGATGGGATTAAATGCCATAATAATTCTAAAAAATAAAATAAAGGTAGAAAATACAAACTTTCTGATTTATAATATTCTTGAGGGCTGCACCCTCATCACCACACTGGCAAATTAGCCTGTTTTTACTGAAAAAAACAACAACTAATCTGTATTGTATATTTTTTCTGCATGCTGGCGAGCTGATCTCTCAATGGATCAGCTGGCAACATGCTAACATTTCTACTTTTTTAATGCGCAGTATGTTGCCATTGTAGCAAAAAGCCACGTTGGATGCCTTCTTTATGGACTTTTATTATACTCTCAGAGATCCTGCCAATCATCGGGAGCTTAGCGATCAAAAGGGGGCAGTTTAATGTCCCTGACACCCCTACTATAGAATGGGGAAGGGGCAAAATGCAGAATCCCCCCCCCCTTGCGATGGCATAAGAAGCACCACATTTTAAAGGGACCATGCAGCTATTATATGCAATAAATATGAATATATATATATATATAATACAAAAGTCACTTTAAACACACACTATGGGTGCTTCCATCTTAACCTCCTGCCCTGGAATCTGCATGATTATTCACATATCTAGGTAAGTGTCTTCCGGTTCGTCTTTTAGAAACGAAATATTTTCTAATCTAATATTTTTTATTTCTTGCTGTTGTCTGGTTATATTTCCAAATAATGATTACGAGGAACCTGACAATGAGCTGGGCCCAACCGCGCAGCCAAATGTATAATGCGTTTGGTGTTCAGCCAGCATCGCCGGGACGTCTAATGGACGAAGTGAGTCACCCGAGAGAGAGCGTCTGCCGCCGACTGATAGCAGAATCCGAGACGCCCCACGCGTTCTTTTCAGATCCGTACGAGTTTCACCTGCGCGATAACACAAAAGATTTGGGTGTATAAATAAATACAGGGGAGGAAAAAATACTTACGGTTACAGTTCTGTGTTGTGCCGGGAAACCTGCTGCAAAAGTTAAATTAGTTTCTGAAATGACTTATACCGTATATTCTGGTCTTGGTACTGGTTTTGGTACTGGGCTTGGTACTGGTTTTAGCTGGGTTAGTGAGCTTAAAGGGAACTCACCAGCTATCATGAATACATCATAAATACATTGCTTAAGAAGAACCGTGCGTATGACCTCATATTCCAGCGCTCCTCGTCTTGATGCCGGGCAGCGCCTTCTAATGCAGTCCATGGAGGCTGTGCTGAGCCGTCAGAGTGTAAATGGGCCGGTTGGGGAGATCAAAGATCACTGGCCCATTGAGCAGCTGGACACCAGGGGGCCTGATTGGCCAAGAGGGCTGCTGCCTCCTGGACCTACCAGCCTAGGCCAGGACCCATCACTGGAACTCACTCCATCCCAGGAGAGCACTAGAACCTATCTAGGGTTTCGCATGAGTGTCCTTAATTCCTGGTTCCCACCATAGGTAGAACTTCCAGTAAATCCTGCCTTCCCTAAACCGGAGCTTCACCTTTCCCAGCCTACGAGAATGCTACATGGTCTTCAGGGCTGACCTCAGAGTTTGTTCGGCCCCGGCCAGGTAGAATTTTTGGGGCCCTTTTGCCCTCAGGGAGGAACAAGCTGTCATCATATCTCACAGCTCCTGTTTGAGGGGAGAAACATTATATGAGAGAGAAAGGAGAGGGGAACATGTTTTAGAGCATCTTAGCCTGAGGGGTAATGTGAGAAAATTCTACTTTACAGGAAGAGTAGTAGGTACCTGGAATAGACTTCCAGTCAAACTCTAAAGGAATTCACAACATAATGTCCCAACATAATGGACAGCCAATCAGAAGAAGGCTAGGCGCATGTTGGGAAATACATTCAAAGGCACAGGTATCAGAGAATTGTAATACATCGCGTTGGATTATATGCCGTCATCATCAATGTAAAGAATGAGGAAGCAGGAAATCGCGGGAAGAGGCGGTTCCTCCCCGAAGTCATGGAGCGAACAAAACACGTCCATAATAATTTTACAACTTGTTTATATTTTGCGATTCCTTTCCGACATCAGCTTATGAATAAGGAACGGATTTGGGATTGATACTTATCAGCGACTTCTTTTAGTAATAAAGTATATTTATGTGCAGCAATAAGAGTGGCATTCAGAGCGGAACACCCCCGATAAACGAGTTATAATGTATCATTTGCTGCATTCCAGGCGTCTCTGATCTCTTTTCCCTTAAATAACTCTTTCTGAAGACTTTACATTCCGCAAAGTTATAGCGCCAGGGCCCAGAACTAAACCCTACGGTGACCCTTGACCCTACCTAGGAAGTTGTCTGCCTGGAGCTAGCTGTCTCGAGGGGGTGTGGCTTTGGATAGAGGCGGGGTTAGTCATGCAAAGAGGTGGGGCTAGCCCCTGTGAAACCGTGGAGGGGCGGGTCACGGGGCAGGGAGATTGGAGATCACCCAGAGCTCCAGGGAATTCGCTCTTCACCAGGAGACTCCCAGTTAAACCCGGCAGGTTCCCGGCAATGGCTCTAATGTGTCGTCAGTGTAAAAGGGGATTAAGCGCTAAGGCACTTTAATCAATTCCGAGATTGTGTGGCTGGGGGGCACTCTTCTGAAAGCGAGGGGGGGGGCAAACATCCCTGCAGAGTATTTCACATAGAAACAGTCCACTGAAATGCAATATGGCTTATTCTCTTATTCTGTCGACGATATTGTTAATGACCATAGGGGGGGGTATATTCCCTGTTGATGGTACCCGGTAAGATACAGTAATTGTATTTCTGGCGCCGTCCACCCAACCCCCACGTGTTAAATCGTTAGTAAAAAAAAAAAAAAAGGAGAAATTCAATATTTTGTATACAATGGGCTGATTGATGGCTGAATGCTGTAAAGTAGAGCCGTAGTGTTACTTTACTGTGAGAAATAAGATGATACATTGTTACGTTTCTTTTCAAGTGTCTTTTTTCTTTTTTTTTTTTACGAAACAATTAAAAAAAAATTCCAGGCGTTCTCCATTTCTCCGCGGATACGCCGCCCTTAGCAGAACACTTTGTATGTACTCTGAGAAAGGCTCCATTTACTTTTATCTAAAAGAGAAAGAATTTACACAAAATAATGGTGGGGAGGAGGGGGTTAAAGACAAGTCTTGTAATATTAATTGTCCGTGTCTTAGTTTACTCCCCCAAATTTCTCCAGGCTAATATTTTTCTGCTTTTTTTTTGGTTCTATTGTGTGCTTTCCAGATTTGTAGGAGAAAACTGTCCAAAGAGCATACCTCCCAACCACCCTGTGTTTTGCAGGACAGTCATGACTTCCAGCACTGTTCCGTTGTCCAGCGGAGAGGCCCAACTGCCAAGCTTTTGCGGACAGAGGGGATCGTTGTCCGGTTGGAGAGATCCTCTGATGACTAATCCAGGGAGCCGTGAAATCGAGAGCTCTCATGTTGCCACCTTGAAGGACATTGAAGCTGGACACTCCAAGATGGCCAGACAGGTGAGTTAGCCAAGTGGCACGGGACTCAGCACAGGATTTGGGGGTCAATGATTGGACCATAAGGGTGAATTTGCAGTCTTATATTTACCAGGTTGGGCCCAAACTAAGCTTAGTTTCATACGTGGATAGAAGGGTTTTCCATAAGGTATCCTAGGCCACATAAGGCTACTGCCAGGTGGCACCAAAGAGGGTAACTTGGGCGGTGTGTGATTTAGCGCTCTGTCTGGAACCAATGGGAATTTAATTAGCTCAGCTCGGCCCATTGGTCCTTTATTTACCCCATTCAGTAAATTACCCTCAGGGGTACTAAGCGTTGGTGGCTCCTGGTAACACCTCTCCGCTGTCATGAATCATGGAGGTTGACCTTGTTTGATTCTTTGATTCTTGGTGCCAGATTCGGAGACTTTGGTGCCAGGAATCCGTGCGCCGCGAAGTAGCAGGAAATAAAATGATATTCTATCAACACCCCCGAGGCTCGTCTGTCTGTCTGTTCGTGTTTGGGCAAACACAAAAGGGTAACAGTGCATACATTGCAACATACGAGAAGACAGAGCCGCCGACCGATGAGATCAGGTCACAGAGAACGGCGGACGCAGGGAATTCGAGGATGTGCCGACAATGAGAAACAATACCTTTTTTTTCTGTTAGAATGCCAATATAGGCAAATACTCCTTTTTTACGCAACCCTCCATGTTTAGCCAGACTCCACACATTAGGGCCCCATGGTCCAGTTGCCCCAGGCAGGTGTCTAAGTTGCCTGGTCCTGCTCCCAAGTAGGGTTGCGAAGTGGATCATTTTTTAACCCCTTAATGACAAAGCCCGTACATGTAGAGTAACATTAATATTTTAGAGCTTCTGGATCCAAGGAGAAATCCGATTGCCTCTTGGAGTCAAGAAGGAATTTTTCCCCCTGATGGCAGAATTTGAAGTAGCTTAATTAGGGTGTTTTTTTGCCTTCTTTTGGATCAAGAATAGGAAGGTTAGTTAGAAGGGTTGAACTTGATGGACTTAGGTCTTTTTTCAACCTTACAAACTATGTTACTATGTACGGGCTCAAAATGCATTGTTTTCAATGGGTTTAGGGGCCGCCCATTGTCCTTAAGGGGTTAAAAGATCAAACCAATCGGATACCCTGGCCGGCTCTATAAAGCAGGGAGAAGGCTGTGTCCGGACTCCCCCATCCCCGACAGTAGAAGCCGCCATAGCCGACAGATACAATATAACAGCTTGCCGAGGGCCATTGTTACATTTATGGGGAACGCGGGGAGCGGGCAGCCTCCCCTCTGTCAGTATACTGGATACAATGTCACAAACCCCCCCCCCACCAACCACTCCAGCCATAATATGCGCCTTGATACACGTGGTAGCTGTGTGGCCCCTTTAAAGTCTCATGTGGCCCCCCTTTCAAATATACATTCTTCCTTAGAGCGAAACTATAGATATGTATATGTGACAGGTTAAAATGTTATTTCCTTCATTTTCTGTTATTTTGTATCTTTTTCACCATTTAAGAGTCATGCAAAAAAAAAAAAAAAAAGTAGCGTTGCTTGTAACTCACGCACATTCTACCCGCCAGAGAGAATTATTCTTTCTTTAATAATATTATTGTTTCCAGAATAATTATTATTCAAGGACTTCACGCACCAGCTTGGGGTCCACTTAATACGCCTCTTGCTTACGACGCCGGGAATATCTCTATAAATTGTACGAAAAGAAAGTTTGCTATATATATATTTTAAGAGTGCGCGTGAAGAGCAGAGGGTTCTAATACTAGAACAGGTAGTCATCTGGAATAAATTTAGGACACATTTTGCATAAAATGTAGAACCGCTCCCTTTTTTAATCTAGTTTTTTTTTTTTCACTCTGTTAAGATGAGATAATTGCCTTCAGCGGAAAAACAAATGCGAGGATAAATCAAGCAGCACGTCACGACAACAAAATCCCGTTTTAGAAGGTGAGCCAGAGATGGCGGCTGTAATTACCTTTCTATCTGGGGATGGTGCAAAATAATTAAAATAACCGATAAATCAATTTGTTGGTCCATCTGAAAGTGGTAGAGATTACCTAGGGCTGCCACACGTTTTTTTTAAAACAGATAATTCCTGAGCATGTGTTTCCTCTTCATTGAAGGATTCTGGGTAAGGGCATGCAAATGGCCCCAAAAAAATGGAACCCGTTTTTCTGCTGTTTCTATACACATTATCGGGGCTTTCAGGGCCATAGAACCCTGCGATACCCTCATACCCAGCAAACATTTGGAGCGTCTAGAAAAGAGGGGCGTCTGGGGAGGAAACAGGGGTTTGGGTCTAAAAGAAGGGCTGGACAAAGGAAACAGGGACACTTGGTAGGTATGCAGTAAGCTCCTTTCTACAGTGTCTGCTTAGAGCTACAGGACTCGAGACACTTTGCAGGTGTGAACAAACGTTTGGTAAGGAGATTATTAACCCTTTAATGGGACACTTCAGCCGTCGTATGGTGCTTCTTGTGCAGGAGGTGTATTCAGGTCTCACGGCGTACTCACCATCAGTCACCTCCAGCGCGCTTCAGACCCCCATACCCATTTCAATGGGCGCTGTTTTCCCGCTGATTGGCTGCTTCAAGCAGCCAATCAGTGCCAAGAAGGGTCAGACAGCGGAGGAGGAGGGCAGGCGCAGCAGCAGGGCGGCAACTCCTAGGGTTACTCACAGAGTACTTTAATATGTATTTTATGGGTGTTAGGAACATAAGGCTGTCGCTTTAAATGATGTCAAATAGAGCAATTCTGGTGCAAAGGACAATATGTGAAGTATTTGCAGAAATGTTCGTTGGTTGCCATGGTAACTGCCTAACATTTGGAAGTTTGGTTGTGACGCCTCCTTGTACATACGCTCCTAAGTGTCAAGGACATCTTTATAATAACTATCTCTGTGCTGAGCGCTGCCCATTCTTCATGTGGAAATAAATATTTATTCTAGGATTACGGGGTGCTTTGAGTGATTTTAAGCAAAAATGAAACTACTATGGATGAACGTGAGATTAAACGTAGATGAAAGAGGAAAGAATTTGTGATTAGACGCTGAGCATGAGGTCAGGCTGATGCCAAGGAAAAAATATTCTGCCATAGTTAGCGAGAATGTAACAATTACTACTCATCGGACGGAAGGAGGAGCGACTCTTAAATTGCACCATGCCGAACCCTTTTAATGCCACGGGTCGGGGCATATTTTTCCCCCTGGGTTGCTTGATCCCAGGGGTATTCCTATTTCATAGTAGGATTTATATATCCCCGCTGCGAGGAGATTAAATGTTATAGAGCGGACACGCTGGGCTCCTCGATAGACGGCTTCATTTGTTGCACCTATGAGGTCAATGTGAAGCCGTAAAGCCAGTGCAGTAATAAAGAGTTTCTGTCCAACTTCGTAATTTACTCAAAGAAAAAATAAGCATGACTGCGCCTTTAATGTGATGAGAGAACAAATGTTCTGGTTGGGAATGTAGTCAATACTACTAAGTGGTACTATGGGGAACAACGTGTTCTCATTTACGAGCCCCCACCAGCGGCAAACAACGAGATTAAATAAAGCTCTGTCCTTTAGCAACGAGTTTATCCCACGTGATAAAAGCACAGAACTCTATGGGAACGTCGAGGGACGCAAGAACGTTCTGAGTGATTTATTGGAACAACATTAAGGAACAATAACCGCTGGCTCTAACGCATGGAGACACGATCGCCGTTTCCTTGGCAAGTTGGCAGTGACGGTAGAGTATGTACCTTTCCACCGTGTCCTCCTATGTACTGCCAGCTTGGATCCGTACAAGAGCGCCGGCGTCCACGAGTGTCCTCAGTAATATCTCAAAGAGGTGGCCAAGATAAAATCATTGGGAGGAAGTCCAGACTGGATTTATGGCTGAGGGGCAAATACTCATGTGGGTTCCACGTGAAGAACTAGGGGGGTATTGGATGGAATGTCTAGGTATAAGATGCAGATCATATAGATTAATGTCACAGTTGAGGTGCAGAAAGGTTTAGGAGACCTCCCAAGGTTCCTAAAAGTATAGGCAACATAAATACCAAGCACACTCAACATTAAATATAAAAAATCCAGTATTTATTTAGTTTGCCAACGTTTCAACCACACAGAGCCTTCTTCAGGGCAAATACAAAAAAAACCCCAAAATCTTGATTGTATTTTTTTATATTATGTTTTATTTTAAATAGTGGATTTTTTAAATGTTTAATCTTGAGTGTGCTTGGTATTTACGTTGCCTTTGCTTCTAGTTGAGATTACATTTCCACCGATGCACCATAATTTCTCTAATCAGTTCGGCGGAGAAATAATCTTTTTTGTAGTTTTTGGAAAAGCTCTTTCAATTCTGGCCTTCCGATCTATGGTGACCACAACCCTAAAGCAGAGGGAAAAAAGCGATCTCTCCGTGTTACCCATACATCATGAGAACTCAGATGGATTTTCTTTGTTTTAGAACACGGGTGGAATGCCCTGATTTAGACTTCTGCACTTGGTTATTACTGGCTGCATGATCTGCGCCTCGTAGATACGGAATGGGATCCAAATCAGCCCTAAAACGAGGTCAGCGGCCGACAGATGCTGGGAACCAATTATTTTCAGTAAAAAAAAATTCCATTTAATGTAAAAGATGTTTCTAGTTTACAAAAGTTGTTTTACATTACATCATATAGCTTAAAAAAAAATAAAAAAATAAAAAAAAAATAATATATATATATATATATCTACTCTAATATATATATATATATATATATATACTGTCATATTATTTCATGTCAGTTCTACAACCTATCCAGAGATCATAAAGAAGATTTTTTTTTAATAATAATATTAAATAAAGTGTCACCCCTTTGCACACAATTTATTTAATTTTGAAAAAAACAATAAACACATTTACGGACATTTTTAAAGTTTATAAAATTACGCCGTATAGACTGAAAAGCACGCTGGTGTCAAAAGTGGGTGCAGGATATTATTTCAGATCGCCATTTATTAATACAGCTTCGCAAAACAATTTATATAAAATAAATAAAAAAAAAAGGTTTAATGCTAGGCACATATTAAACGCTCGATACGTACAGCTAGAAAGTCAAGTCAAGTAAAAGGCAATAATCGGCTATTTTTTAAATTAATTTAACAGAATAACATAGGCTACAAAGAACCAGTGTTCTGATGTTTCACTCGATGCCAACAAGGAGCGCACACAGCAACTGTATCTGTTTATTATGAGATGTATTTTAATTTTCGAGACACAAAGGACTGGAGAATTGTACAATTACTGCCGTCATGGAGAACCCTTGAGTAACAAAGTATCAGAACTTGGGACTAGCTCTGTATATATATATATATATAATATATATATATATATATATATATATATATATAGAGAGGGCTAGCCCCAGGGAACCTAAAGTGGGCTGGAACTAGCCCTGTCTATATATATATATATATATATATATATATATATATATGTATATATATATATGTGTGTATATATATATATATATATATATATATGTTTATATATATATGTATATATATATATATATATATGTGTGTATATATATATATATATATATATATATATATGTATATATACAGACGGACAAAGATATATATATATATATATATGGATGAATTTAGCTCTTCTGCATGGAAAAAGAGGAAAGTGGCCCGGAGACTCCAGGGAAGCAGCGATTCACCCGGAGACTCTGGATAAAAGCAAGAGAGTTCCCAGGAATGCAGATATCTCCAAAAGAGTTGTTTTTTCTTTGTTATTCTATTAATTTAAGGTAAAAAGAATGAATATTAATCACCTTCAGTTCCATCCATGCTCTTCATATTGAGCATTTATTTATGGGAGAGTCACTAAGCTTTACGCAACTTGACAGGTGGGAAATATTGGAGTTAAAGACTCCTCGAGATTCATCAAATGTATCCAAGCTTGGGGAAAGTCAGAGTTATGACCCTTTCACTTTTTTTTTTTTACACTTTAATAATAGGATCGCTGTTGCCGACTGGGACTCGGTAATTAACTTCATTTATTATACCCACCTATAGCTCGTGCTTTCGTTTTAAAATCGGTGTCATTTTTTGGGGCAAAAGTGTAAAGTGTCCGGTTTGATGACACGTGCTTTTTTCAGAAAGTATAATGCAATAAAATTATTGTAAAGTAAATAAAAGAATTATATAAAAAAAATATGTTATATCGTCCCTGTAAAATGGATCACAATGGATCTCTTTATAAGGAATATAATCAGGTTCAAAGTTTAGGGAACCAAAAGAGAAGATTTTGGACGATAATAACTGTGCGTTCATACCGTAGCTTGAAGAATATTCATTAAATAGTCTTAGATCTTAGTTTTTATTTCCTAAAATCATACGATATTCAAGGTTATAGAAGAAGAGTCGAGGAGAAGAAGCATTAGCATACAATCCATCTTGTAAGAATTCTATCTGATAATAAGTTTTGTAGCAGATAATAGTCAGCAAATTTTAGTGTCAAAAAATACCAAGTTATTGTTTGGTTACTTGATGATTATGGAACATTTTCAGGCAAGGCCCTACCCAGTAATACTTTTATGCCTTCCCAACATTTCTTGGACATTAACTCCATTATGGGCAACCCAGCAGCCCGTAGGGCCACTCACAAGGGTAGGCAGCCATAGGCTTTGTGGCCAATACGTCATTTATTCCCTTGTAGACAATGGTTTCCACAAACCTTGCCACCCCTGATCATTAATGTAGGTTTTGGATACGGTAGGCCAATTCTTCTAGAATTTGAAGGGAAGAGACTAAAGTCGTGGGCCTTTTTTGTTTGTTTGTATATGACCTATGGTGGTTATTGCCCCCGTCTGTTGTACAAGTAGTCAAATCCCAAAGGACAGCGGTCTAATTATAACCAAAAGGCCAAACACGCTGAGTCCACCAATGCATTAGACTTAATAACCTAAAGAACATTCGCGTTCTTACACAATTACTCTTGGCCCTTGGGACTCTGGCCAGCAGAGTTTATATAGCCAAAAAAAGGTGTTTTTTTCAATACCTTTACCATATAACTGTGAAAATGTTAGCCACCATTTTTCATCATCTTCTCAACGTGTAATGGGTTTGATTTACTAAACATGATACATTTGAGGCACTTCACTAAAATGAAAAGTATTACATTACATTATAAACATTTACAATAAAATAAAAAAATACAATCAGCAAGGTCTACTCGATGTTCAGTAAAGCTCAGGGTTTCATGCTGGAAAGGTCCAAGGTGGTGTTTGCCCCACTCGGATCATCTGGTATATCTGGTCGTGTTGGATCTACGTTCCCCTCACTCAATAGTTGTTGAGAACCAAAACGTTGTGGAAATTTAGACCACAAAAAGGTCTTTAATAGCGTAAAACCTCACCGTTTTTTGTTTGTTACATTGTGACCTCACTCCCTTTCTTTAATGATGCTTAGGAGAGGACGTGTAGAGGGGTATCGGCCTCTGAAGGACACCCAAGCTTGGCATTGGCTGGGGTGGGAGACAAAGTAGGGGTTTTGCATAAAAAGCAAGTATGATCCAAACTGGTAAAAGTGGAATAATCACCATAGAAACCGATGATGCATTCCGGCCAACGCCCCCGCTTTTACTATTTTGCACCAAAAAGGTTTGTGGCTCAACCAGTTACTGGTAGAAGGGAGCCTTTTCCTAAACCAGATCTTTTTGGGTCATTTAAATAAAGGATTATATATCAGCTGTGGTGCCAATTGTTGATATATTGTGTTAATGTTGTGTTATGTTCCATCATATATTCATGTACTTTACCCTTTGTCTATTTAGTGTAGGGCTATCTGTAGAAATACACACAATTATTGTGCATGGGTAAGGAATGAGGCATGGGTTGTCCAGGTTATACTTTAGGAGGGTAGGTGTGGGGTAATTGCATGCGTTGCTACACTTTGGATGCCCCGTCGCTTGCATGGGTCACAGTGAATAGCTGGTATCAACATAAGGCAGCCGAATAGAACGTTGAAGTTTGACTTTGAAACATTGTTTCCGTTGAGTTCCTTCTCAGCATCCTAACACAGGGAGAAGCGCCTGGTGTTGATGTTCATTTTGGTGACCCCGATCAGTTTCAGCGGGGTGGACAGGCCGAACGAGGACATGAGAGGGAAGTCACAGAGCAGGTCGGAGAGCTCGTCCCTCTCCTCCAGCTCGAAGGTGGCGTCGTTCAGCATGCGGCGGTGAAGGTGGCACGTCTGCTCAATCTTCAGTTTATTTATGTCGCTGCGTAGCCTCATCAGTTGCCTGGCCAGCTGCTGGTCCTGGAGGCGCATTTCTGTCTAAAAATACAAAAATAAATGAAAGTTTAAATAAAAAAAATACAGTTCTGGCTACTAGCTGGCCACAATATATCCCGAAACACTTCAACTCAACTATACGTTATAAAGGGTCCACTTTGGTGACCTTCTCATTGCAAGAACAGCCTTGTTGACCCTACGGTTGGTTCTACTGATTCTCCTCCTAACTGGAGCGTCTTCCATAACGCATGACAGCTCACAGCTTAGTGAATAAACTCCAGTAAAGTATTCCTTTTACAAGCAGCATGTGACCAGTTTAGGAACTTCTCACCTACATAGTAAGTTAGGCTGATAAAAAGACTCAAGTCCATCAAGAAAAACCTCGCTGTTGATCCAGAATGATTGTATTACATTGTGTTTTATCTACACAGGCAGCTAGATGTGTGAGATGTGTGTTCTCTTTTTCTTTCTGGAATAAAACAATCATTTTTTGGGGCAATACTACAGAAGTGGGGTTGTGATGGGGTTTGGGGCAGAGCGAAGCTGCCCTCTTTTGCTCTTTGAAAGGTCTGGATGGTGAGATAGAATCTTGCAGAACAAAAAGACAGACAGAGACCAGGATCATAAAGGAAATCTTTACACATCTTGTTCTCAGCGAGGAAACCCATTTCCCTTCACTTGTTTATCTTTCTTTTCAAACTCTAGCGCCTGTGTGCTTAATAAAACCCCGCGCAGTACTCAAACAATCTTCACCGGTAAGAGGATATTTGAAATGCCGAACACAGAATTCGATTCCAAACCTGGAAAATGAGGATCCTGAGTCGCATATAAAAATACAAAACCTAAAAAATATTTACTAGCCAAGTTAGGGCAACTTACAGGCTGGCAAACACGTATTCTACATTAATTTATTTATTGTAAATCATGAGATATTTTGGTCATGAGATATTTTGGGTGACTTTCATGCTCAAACACCACACTGAGCTGATGCTCAACAAAGCCAGACATACAAATCTGTATATAATATTATATATATATGAGTAACAAATCTGCATTGGCATTGCCCTCACATTTAATAGAAGCTGCGAGGAATCAGAGGCGAGTAATGCTTCCTTTTGCCGCGTTTTCGGGTGAAGCTGCAGCAGGAAAGATAAATCTTACAGCTGGCTGGAATTCAAAGTTTTTTTTATCCACAGGATCAGAAGAAATGGCATTTGGTTTCTTTGTTTGGAGACCTAGAACGCCTTCGGCTTTTAATAGCCTTAGCCAGAGATTCCTTGACAATACAGAGGGTTTGCCGGGAGGGTTTATTCATGGTGACGGCGACAAATTACTCCGCCAAGAACGAAGAAAGACTAATGAAATTATTATTTTTTAATGAAGAAGACCAGCTAAAATAGTTGATATCTTAGAATTATTGGGGAGCTTTACGAAAACTCAGAAATGTATCTAGCTATGGACATGATATGAATATTCCGTATCCTTACATAGCCTTGGATATTGGTATTGGTGAACACCCTGTTTGGAAACTGTTGGGGAGCCTCCAAGAATAATAACCACCAAAGATCGTGAAGACATCTAGAAGCATAACTTGATGGCAGATAACCATTTGGCCCATTTATTCTGCCCACATCTGGGCAGCTGTCCAAAGATCAAAGTAGCAGCCACCACACGTACTTGGTTTGTTTTAAGGAAGGGTTCAACTCAAGGAGACTAGTAAGCTAGAGCGAGGAACTTGGTATATGTTGCTAAAAGGTAAGGTTCCACTAAAGAACCTATAAGTTACTAGGATTTACTCAGAATTAAAGCGTGTAGGGCAGAGAACCAGCCGCGTTGAGTCTCCTCAAGACCTCCTTGAGCCGGCACAGAGACACTTATTAGTTATGTGTTAAGTACCATGGACAGGGAATGCAACTTTAGCATTTATATACATTTTTTAACATTATATTTTAACATTTATATAAATAGATAAATGTCCTCATAATTACTGTCGAAACTCATGGGAAACAGGATTTTTGGTGCCCCCAGAAAAAAAAAAAAAAAAGACTTTCTGCCAAAAAATAAATAAATTAAAAAAATAAGCAGAAGGCTGGTCCTAGAGACAAAATACCCCTAGATGGGGGCAACACTGTACACAGGTTCTAAAACACTGGCATAAATAGACAGATGGGATGTGTTCCCTAAAGAGAATTTGTAGTATCTTGCTGGGTTTTGCCCGTGATGATGCATAATGATGTCATAGAGCGGAAATACTCAACTCTCCAGAAAACTCCCTCTTTAGTGAATAGAGCCTGAGGGCTGATCGGACAGCTCTGCATTACTCATTTTCCTCCTAGTACCGCTTCAACCTCTCCTGACCCCTTTGCAGCTCACTGGAGCTAAACGCTTTTAAATTAATTAACAAACAGGTACGTCTGCCTTATCAAAAGATAAAGAAATTATTGTAACAGCCGGAAAACATCTCCAGCCAATGCAGACATAAAACACAAAGAAAATAAATGAATAAACTCCAACAGCAAATGAAAGAGGTAGTCTGCAAGGTTTTCCGACCGTTCTCACATGTTCATTCCGTGTACATAATTACAGTGCACTTTATCAATGACATCAGATTAAAAATACCTTTTCAAAATAATGTACTTTTTTTTTGCCCCGTAGTATAATGTTTTCAGGCAGCCACATATCAGCCATTTGTTATCTGAGCCCCAATCTACTACTAACTCCTTACAATTCTGCCTCTGGGGGAAAAAAAAGGAATGGCTCAGTCTTAATCACCCAGTCGGACACTTCATTAGCATAGCCATAAAGCATCAGCTCAGTGTGGTGTTTGGGCCGGGAAAGTCACCCAAAATATCACATGACTGACAGCAACGGCGGCTCCGGGTCTGCAGATAAAGGGAGCTTATTGGGGCAACATTCTGTATACAGAATTTATAAAGTCAAGTTTATATTCAAATGCTTCAGACACAAACCCCCGACCCCACAAAAAAATAAAATAAGGGGCAATGAGTTCTGCATATCCACATCTATCGTATGGATTAATAAATATTGTTTTCTGGCACGGAAGCGCGTGATATAAAAATAATCCAGTTTGCTAAAAAAAAAATCCAAATCCATAATAACTGAAGTCAGCTGACATGAAGACACCGGTTTCTGCTGTCTATAAAAATTGACAGGTTTTATTCTACTTTTCAGTCCTTTTTAATAAAATCGCACATCCGTCCAGAGCAACTCAGAATTCTCTATCCTGCTCCACATCCATGATTCGGAACCCAATGGAGATTCCATCAGCCCTAGAATGGGAACCAAATTAGAGCGTCCAGCTTTGCATCCAAGGAATGAAGGTCACGGTTAGCGCGTTGCGTTCCATACGGTGATACATTTGTACGGGATGCCGTTAGAGGCCTGAAGCAGGGCTTCTCTAGTCTGTCAACTTCAAGATGTGTCACTGTACTCACGCTTCACCTCAGAAAAATGGGTAAAGTGGGCCAGTTCCAAAGGATCCCAACAGACTTATCGGGCAGGAACACTCTGATCGCGCCAATAAGGTGCCGTCCTAGGCTAAAACATGAAGCCAAGAACATTCCGAAAGCCACCATTTTGCCAAGGAACCAAGCTATTCTCGTGGATAATCTGGCCATGTCTCTTTTGAATCCATGTTTTTCATAAGACTTCCTAATGATGCTCTCAACCTCATCGCTCGACACATCTTTAATCCTGGCCTTGTCTCCTCTGATCCCATTAATCTCTCTCCTTTCACTACTTGCCCTTCTCCCTCCTCTCTTCATAGCGCATCATATACTTATCTCCTCTCCTTTTGTCTTCGTTCCTTTTGCCATTAAGGATTTTTTTTTCTTTTTTTTTTTTTTTCGTCACCCTTCTTAAATTTTAGAAAACAATGAATAGAAGATAAGCTTGCTAAGAGATTGTAAGCGAGTTCATCTGATGGACGGTTTTGTAGATTGTCACGTTAAATGGTATTGTTCCTTTCACCGCTCCCTATTTTAGCTCCACCAATAAAACGTAATTATGCAGAAAATAATAATAATAATAATAATTTCTTGAGGAGGAGATCTGTCCAGCTAATCTTTTAGCCGGCAAACAGCTGACCTTCAAGTCCCATTTGCGGTTAAACTTACTTAATACTATTTATTTTCCTATAACCAAGATAGCAAATAGTTTTGCAATCCATTAAGTTGCCAAATAAGCTTGTTCATAAATATCTCTTCGAAATATCCGATTGCTTCATCATGTTGAGCCAGAATCAGACCATGGAATTTAGGTCACTTGTTTATAGTAAAGGCTAAAAGTTTCTTGTCTAACTTCATAGGAACCATCACTGATCACACTACGGAAAGCCACGGACCACCTGTGTTATGATTTTTATGTAAATTGATCCGATTTAAGTCTTTTAGCTCGGATATACGATATATTGCTGTGGCATTTTATGCAGATTTACCTCCATTTCCCATGATCCCTCAGCGTTGGTTGCACTGGAATCCCACTTTCAGCCCAAGTTGTCACCCGCTTCCCGGATTTTGCCTGCGTTGTTTTGGCGACACACAAGCCTCTAATGCTAGAGATTGTTTACAAAAATGTTAATGACCTCGATATCGGTCCTCTAGGGTAATGTTGGTGCACTCACTGTTGGGTCCTCGATGGGGGTAGCGCTTCCCTTTCTCTTGTATTGTTACGCTACTGGTACGCCATATGACCATCACACCTATATGACCATCACACCTATATGAGCTTATTGGACATCCCATTCCGGTCGGCAGCGTTCTCCAAACCCAGATTTGCCCATCAGACTTCCAGATAGTGAAGCGGGATTCATCACCCTCAGAGAATACGTTTCCACTGCGTGGAGTCCGGTGGAGATGGCTTTACACTACTCCAGCTGAAGCTTTGCATTGCGCATAGTGATCTTTGGCCATGGAAACTCATTTCATGAAGCTCCCGACGTGGTGTACAGCTTCGTGGTTGAGCTGTCACTTCCGCTTCACAATAATAGCCCTGACGATGGACCGGGGCAGGTCTAGCGGGGCAGAAATGTAATGGCTTGTGGCAAAGGTGGCGTCTTATATCCAAGGGATTATATATAGTATCATGCATTTCCGCACTGCAGGCACTCAAATGGTTAAACCCCAGACGTTTCGCAGTTCTTTTGCCTATTGTCCCCTATAGTCTGCGCAGGTTATGTGGGTGAGGCTGTCGCCTATTATACTTTATTCAGAGTGGATTATTCACTAAGCAGGGAGTTTGTAGGCACTAGCTCCTACTCCCTCCTTGTTTAACGCTTCCTCATGCGTAGGTAAGACTTCAGAGACCTTCATGTGGGGCCGATGTGACGCCTTACAATCATACTTGGAAACTCTCCAGGTCAACCCGGAGCCTCCGGGTGAAGCACGGCTTCCCCGGGTCAGTTGCCTGTACGGATATCACCATATACCTGGAGTTATACCAAGTACTCTAAATATACATTTTTTATTTACGGACAGAGAAAAAATGCATGGAATATGTATACATATTTTTTTAGGTGCCGAGTCTACTTTAAATAAACAAGCAAATTGTTTAAGAACACAAATTGATTTAATGCATTAAGATCCGGTATGGAAAACAGAGATAAAATGTATGTATGCCTTACAACAAAAAAGGTTAGAACCGTTCAATATTATAGATTATTCACATAAAATGAAGCCGTACCGGCACGTTCACCAGGCAGGAATTTCCTGTTTAAACAGGAAGCTACACAAAGTACCCACTTTTTGTGTATATGTCTGCTTCCTGAAATGTACTGCATATTGTTTCGATCATAGTATATATATTTTCACGGAAAATAACTTACCAGTTCCTTCCTGAGCCAGTTTAGCGCCTCGTCAATGTTATCGAATCCATGCATTTTCCCTGGAGTAAAGGTCTTCTCCTCTGGAACGCCTTCGCTTTCCTCGACGTCTTCCATCTTGGATGTAGAACACGTCTCCTCGCTAGTTTTTAATTCTTCCGTTGCCGTTTCCTCCTCTGGAGGCTTTGGGTTCTTCCATGGTTGGTCTTCAAGCTTGGCTCTCCATTCCAAGTAGGAAGGTCTCCGCGTTTCCAATCTTAACTTCTCTGTCAAGGCCTTCAGGCTCCTCAGGTGGTCATCAGCCTGAAGAACGGAGTTACTATCAGCTTTATCCTCCGTGTCCTCGATTTCTATTTTTGGTAATGACATACTGTTGGAGAAGGTTCTCAACGATACTCGGTCCTGAAAGGAGGCAAATTTTTATTGAGCGTTCATTCTGTCTTCTGTTTTCTTTACAGCGTTGGAATCTTCACGACTGATCCACCAGCCTGATCGCAGCTTATAGACTCATCTACAATAACAAAGCGCCAAGTTAGTTAATTAAAACTTGAACAGTCTAGTGGATAAAATTACACCGGTGGAAAAAAAACAAATCAAACAATTATAACCAACCGTTCATTAAACCCAACTCTAAAGAAGCACTCCTTGTTCCAAGATGAATTGAGTTAGGTGAGGCGCGTGAACATAGAGTGTGTGACAGTTGTGTTGTGTGTCGTATTTCAGGGATTAGACTTTACCGCAGAAGTTTTGTGATTATTATTTAGGAGCCATAGCAGAACCTACCCTAACTTTACACGCTCTTAAGTCTACTATCATAATTTGACCGACATATCACCATTCTGGAGCCTAAGGATATTACCTTGTCGCCTACAAACGCATGTCTGGCTTGTACATTCTACGCAAATTAATTCCAAACAACACACAACCTTCAAAAGGATGCCAAATGACACGGCAGCGTGAATAATGTTGTGAGAGGACCTCATGCAAACGTGCGTGGTCACCAGGGATGATCTAGTTTTCATCGTTGAAGAACCCAATTCCACCAAACCCATCCTGTGAACCCCACCTAGGATTCCGACGCATATCATTATTTCGTCTTTTACCAATAAATGGCCCAAATCCCTCTCTTTTCGAGGCGCTCGGAATGTTTTCCGGGTATCACAGCCTTAAATCGATGTTCGTATAAATAAGATACATTCTTCCTCTTCTATGTGCCTTACTCGGTCATGGTGGGAATGCCCTTCTTGGCCATTCGTCGTGATGGAAAGTAGGTTACTAATAACCTACCGAACTAAAATATAGTTTTTAATCCCACAAGGTAGGGCAGGAGTATCTCAGCGCTGCATCATTTTAAAAAAAACAAGTATAATTAACAAGAAGACTGATGTGCCGGCATAACTGGCTACACCAGTGTATGTATATACGCCCATACACACACTACAATACATGCGTGGAACATACTAGTGCCGGCATGTTCTGCGTTGTAAATCTTTTTTGCCCCTTATTATGCCAGATTATGATCTCTATTCTTCCTCGGGCTATGACACTTCCTATATTATTAATGGCTAGTCTTCCAGCATTTATTTGTTTGAATAACCAATTCGTACGTGTTAGACGGGGAAGTGGTTAGAGTTTAATCCAAAAAAAAAAATAAAAAAAAACACTTTTTCTTTTCGTTTAATTACCACATAAATGGAAGGTCATTGTTTTTTTGCGCTAGTTTCAAAGTGTGTTTTCCCCATAACTGTGAAGTCCTAATCTTCGTTATCTAACAGAAGGTGTTACAACGGAGTCAATTCATGGAATTAAAGTATTATTTTAAAGCCATACGGCGTGAGAGATCGGATGTCTGTGTACCCAGAAATAATGCCGTAGGTGGTCCCACCCCATCTGAATCCCACCCCATCAGCTCCATGAGAACGTCCAATGGTCCTAATGTTGATCGTCAATGTTCTTATAGTTGATCATTCAATGGATGCACTTTTTAGGATATACAGGGGTATGGGGAGTGTTTTAAAGTGTTTTCCTCCAAATTATACCATAAGACTAACTGTATTTTGTTTTTTTAATTCTGTGGATGCCTATCCAAGCAGAGCTGGGAGGAACAGTGAGATGTTCTTCCCGGTGGAATACTCGCCAATATATTGTGATGTGTACTTTTTGTGAAACCTCCTGTGGAAGTAATAAGAAAATACCTTGACCCATGAGACGATTCTACCTACTTACTGAAATTTTCACCCACCGCTACGCATGGCCACAGAGAAGACTCACTTCTCAAGAGTATTTGTTCTGATGGACAGATTAAGAACAGATCCATATTCTAGGTCTTTGAAGAGGGACAGACGTCAGACGTCAAATGCTACAGTATACTGAAACCGAAGCAAAACGTTTGCCCCATTTGTACCAACTGATTGGCCAAGACCAGACCCAGATGGGGCATTTGATTGGAGTGACACACTTTTGTGTCTCGTCTTTACTGGGTGTACAAGATGCCCCGTTCCTTACAAGTTTATAACAGCAAAGATCCCTCTTGCCTACTATCCACCCATGTTGACCAAGCTTAAATCATTCTGACCATTTCACTCGCATCAAATGGTTTAGTTATTTTTTTTTTACCAGGGTCACTGCGCTTTAAATCCAGCCCTATCATTGGTCGAGCAGTTTTGACAAAATATAAGTTTTCCTAATTTTGTATCAAATAAAATGATAAATCAAAGGAAGAATTGCACCGCTCAACCCAACCCTTTAGCGACACAAAGGGGTTAATGCCGTGCTTAGCTTGTGAAGAGAGCACGGAAGAAGATTCTGTTTCCATGATAGGTTTTCAGACACACAATAAGGATTCTTTCTTGGAAGATCTTGTGTTCGTTTTTTTTTTTTTTGTACAAAAATGAAAGCTTATTCTGTTCTTCAAACCGTACCCGGGGAAAGCCAAAGGCGAGGCTTCCGTCTAGACGTTTCTTCCCAGCTTGTGGGAATTATCTCCGCACAAAAGGAGTGATGCTCGGGACATTCATGGACCTTCTAAAGAAAAAAAATCACAATCACACTGAATTCATTGTAATCCGGGGAAAAAAAACTGCCACAATAGAATAGTTCGGATTACAGTAATCCGTGTGAGATCTTCATCTACCATATGTGACTTCGGCTCTCCGATAACCGGACCCATCAAGCATTTTTGTGCGGTCATTAACAATGGCGGCCTCTTCCAATAAACCCAAGACAAGTTATAATTCTATCTCTACAGCTGGGACCGTCTCAGGCATGATCATCAGGAGCACCCCTTCCATATTTCGGAGAGAGGAGGAAGTGGATCTACAAGATATGGGAAGAAAAAGGATCCCAATCCCACCCCAAAGACCAAGTCGCTAGGCCAAGGAGTGACATCTGAAAAGTCTTGACTGGTCATGTAACCCTCCAAACTCTGTGTGTCTGCAGGGGAATGGTGTCGATGTACCTAGCAGCTCTACTCTCCACCTTACCCCATACCTAGGGACCCACCAGTCATAATAGGAATTAATTAAGTTCCCAAACGCCTTCACCCTGTGCGAGAGAGAGGAATCCTTTGTTGGCTCCCCTGAAGAACTTCCCCTAAAGTTCCGATTATACACATTATCCTTCCTATAAGTAAATGGGGGTTCTGGACATGAATATGGCGTTCCCATCAATGTAAATATTAGAATTAACTTATTACTTCATATTATTTTTTCTGAGACTCCATCCAATAACATTTTTAGTCCGATTTAAGAATTAAGGTTACTCAACTCAGTCAGATTATTTCCAAAACCACCTCAAAACACACGCTATAAATATTTAAAGTCCTTTAAGGGTAAAATGTTATATATATTATTTTTATTTATTGCTTGAAAAAAGAAAAAAAAATGTTCTCTCATCCACGTTGTAAACGTTGCTGTCTGGTCTCCCTCTGGGTGCTTAAGAGGGAAAAATTATTATTATTTTATTATTTTTATTATGGTTGCCATGGAGATGAGAGGACTACGACAGACAATGTCACACTCCGGTGGTCTCCGTTAAGCAGACGCATTTATATTAAAACCTGGCTGCAACTGTACAGGAAAAATGGTTCGAAGGGAATAGAGAATACGCAATTTTCTCCCGCCATTTTCTCCCGAAATAAAATAATTCGAAATTCTGCGTTTTAAGTTGATGTCCACCAACTGCTCGGGGTACAATACACTCCGCAGTCGCACTTCAGTGTTCCGGAACGTTCCTTTAGTTGAGAAGCTGCATACAAAGCCTCACCAGGCGCATTGACAAAAAAATATGGACGTATTACTTGGATGGGAATCCAAAAAGTCTTTAATTTCAAAACCAGATGGACTTGACCACCAGGAGAGGTATTTTGAGGGTCCCTGGGCTCAGTCACATCATCCCCACCATGACCCCTCCGCGTCCCCCCCCCCTCCGGCGTTCCTCTCCAGTATAATTATCTTTTTTTTTTTCCTGTTTCATTGGATTTTATTACCCAACGTTTCTTGGGTGTCTTGGGTCAACCACAACAATTCACCTTTTGTGGTCCACCAGCCCAAACCGAAAGCATTCACACGTTCGCTATGTATTCACGGCGGGGTATGAACTGCCGGTCTTGTTAGGATCGGTTGATAATTGGTTCTATTATCCTGCTATTCCCCGGGGGGCTAATCACCGAGCCCAGTGGCTTGTTCTTCTTTTTGGTTTGGTGTCTGCTTTGGCTTATTAACATTTAAATAACGTCCTTGGAGCTCGGAAGCTATTATTCAAAACCAAAGGCAGACAACTGTGAGAAATTCTCTTAAACGCTCACGGAGCGGCCCCTGCGTCGGCACAATAACAGCTGGGAAAATGTTAAAAATGTCCCGATGAATGGAAGAGATTTTAATCTCGAAGAGACACCAGCGAGGGTACGGAGTATAGTAGGGCTTCCCCCCCCCATGCCGGGGGTTAGAATGATGTAAACCGATACTGATTGATTAATAAATCGATTTTTTCCTAGTTAAGACAGGTCTGCGGGTCAACGTTCTTGGCTGGTGTCCCAAAATGTTTAACAAGCGGTAGTTGCAATCAGCCACCACCGGGGGCAGCAGAGAGCCAGGATGCAAGGAACGCGTGACGTTGGGTTACGCCACTTTACAGATCAATAGTCATAGTATGGGGGGCAGTTCTGGAGACCCCATCGACCAGAGGGATAAAAACTGATAAAAAAACTAAAACAAGATAAAAATTATGACAAAAAGCCTAAAGAAGTTCAATATGTCCGGCTTGGAGGAGAGAAAAGAGAGAGGCGATGGGAGAGAAACATTTAACTTTTAACTTTACAAAAATGGAGGGTGTAACATACAGTAAGCATCTCTCTCCCTTTAGGGGAAGAGGACTCTGGACAGGAAACAGGAAGTGGGGGGTTGGCTTGCTGGGAGCTGCGACATGGAAGGAGGAATATGGTGATGTTAAGAAACATAATAAAGAAAGTTGCTGTTAAAAGTCATCTCTGAGCGTCTGCAGTTTCTGATAATATTATAGAGGGCGGTATGTTTTAAAGGCGAGGACATGCTAGGGCAAGAGGTCGGTTTAGAGCAGGGCTAGGGAATATTTTTTTATGCCAAGGGCCACTTAGATATTTATAACATCATTCGTGGGCCATACACAAATTATCAACTTAAGAATTAGCCCCACCAGACAGCCCTCCCTTTAGTATTGATTTATGTGATGCCCCCAGCCAGCACCCTCTTGTGAATAAATGCCCCTACACCCTTGAATATTGCCCCCTAGCCAGCCCCACATTGTGTATTTAAGCCAGCCCCCTCCCTTTTAGTATCATGTCAGCCCTGGCACCCAGATCACATCCACAGGACCTGCCTAGGACCCAGGCTGGAAGCATAGGCCTTGCCATCTTTGCCCCCAAACAGCCTCCCTATTTTCATGAATAGGAACAGCGACACAACAACCAAGGGGGTCTGATTGCCCAAGAGGCCACAAAAATATAATTGTAGCAGAATCAATTTCCAATACATACAATTTATAAAATAATAATAATAATAATAATAATAAATAATAGTTTAAAATGGCGCCATCATATTCCGCAGCGCTGTACAATGGGTAGACTGCGCCAACGTATGAATATTTTCTGCCATGGTCACAAAAATAAATACATCTAGAAACCTGGTGGCGCTCTATTAATGAAATAGGATGGAGCGGCATGGGGTGGGGGTGGGGGGAAAAGTCATTACAATTTCCCAAATTCTGCATTCTCAAATAATCACCCAAATGCAAGCAATTATTGGTCCTTTCCTCTGAAATGGACTTATTAGACAGATGCTGTGAAAAGACCCCTTGGAGTCACCGCGGGAATCTCTACATCTACATCGATACATCACAAATTCTACAACTTCATATAAAAAAAACTGATAAAAATCGCACGCTGAGACTGACAATGTACATTTTTCTTTATCGCTGTCCGCTTTTGTTTCTATAGAAACAAGAAAATCGCCTGAGCAGATTACAGCTTTAGAATATATATGTTAATAATAAAAATAGAACGTGCCAGCAGATCGGCCCCATCCGGCCCCCGTCTAGTCGCCGGTTTCTCCTGCTGTAAAGACTCAAACCTTAATCAGTC
The DNA here is from genome assembly GCF_027358695.1 of Spea bombifrons. Taxonomy (NCBI): domain Eukaryota; kingdom Metazoa; phylum Chordata; class Amphibia; order Anura; family Pelobatidae; genus Spea; species Spea bombifrons. Next base: position 116,884,037 of record NC_071089.1, on the reverse strand, counting down.
GTTGGCCTCGTCTTAGATTCAGGAGCCGTATGTCTATCCCATGCATGTATTAGCCTCTACCACTTCTGCTGGGAGGCTGTTCCACTTATCTACCACCCTCTCAGTAAAGTGAAACTTCCTTACATTCCATCTGAATGCGATTGCAATTTTTTTCTCCACTACCCCGGACGAGGAGAACACCAGAGAGATAGGCAGGGATGGCGAGACTCTTGTGCCATATACTCACAGTCCTGATGGATCCGAGACAGTTGGCAGTTATGTAAACATATTGTTTAAATGTACTGAACAGGTGGGTATTTCAGAATTCTGGAATGATACCCCCTCGCGATGTCGCACCTGATGTTCAGGTAGATCGCCCCCGAGGTGTATAAATACGGCGAATGTCGGCAGCATCGTGGAATATGATGGCGCAATATAAACTAATTAATAGATAATTAAAACTATTATTTTCAATATAAATATATATATATTTTTTTTTAAATTCAGATTACATGGAAATATAACAATCCCGCATTAATTACAAATGTCATATGGACTTTAACCATAAAAAATAACTTATGCATTCAGTTTAAAAAAAACATCTTCCATATAAGGGGAAATAATCTTGCAACAAAAACAAACAAATTTTCTCTTAATAATATAGAAAAAAAAGAATTGTTAAAATATCTTTAAAATCACATTTTTTATTTACTTATTCCCCATTGATCTGGCGCCATTAACACCTTACAGCTGGGGAGAAACAATTCTTCTTAAATAGACCGACTAAAATCACACAAAATTCCACATTAATGTGATAACTTTACATGAGAAGGTGCTAGCTAGGTGGAGCAGCCTCCCAGCAGAGGTGGTAAAGGCTAATAGAGTAATAAAGGAGTGATCTGGTAGGGAAGTAAAGCGTAACATACCCCGCGGAGTACTGGTCTGAGTGTCCCGGATCCAGTATGGGAAACCAGTCCTTTAAACACTCTCTCCAGTGAGGCCACGCCCACTCCCAGTAACACGCATTCACTAAAATGCTCCCATTTCTAATGACTTCGTTTTAAAGCACAAATTAGGCAACGGCGCGTCTGGTGCCCAGGGGCCGGCGGGGCCGGCGGGGGCCGCCTGGAGAGCGATAGGAGTCCCGGAGACAATGTCACAAGAAATACAGCCGCTTGCACAAGGATGGCAAAATGAGGGCAGGGGCGTTGGGAGCGATGCCACCCTGAGCCCTGGAACCTGTGTATGAACCAGACTGCATACACAGTGTGTATTCCTATACCTCTCAAGTGTCATCGATTAGTCTGCCCAGTCCCTCCTTGGCTGCAGCGGGGAGGAAAAAATAATTAAAATTTAAATTTAAACAGGCATTCCCTGTTTTATCAGGATAAAAGGAGGAGAGAGAAGTGAAAGAGAGAGAAGTGAGACAGAGAGAGAGGAGAGAGAGAAGTGAGAGAGGAGCGAGAGAAGTGAGAGAGGTGAGAGAGAGGAGAGAGAGAGAAGTGAGAGAGGAGCGAGAGAAGTGAGAGAGGTGAGAGAGAGAGGAGAGAGAGAGAGAGGAGAGAGAGAGAAGTGAGAGGTGAGAGAGAGAGGAGCGAGAGAGAAAAGTGAGAGAGAGAAGTGAGAGAGAGAGAGAAGTGTGAGAGAGAAGTGAGAGAGAGAGGAGAGAGAGAGAAGTGAGAGGTGAGAGAGAGAGGAGCGAGAGAGAAAAGTGAGAGAGAGAAGTGAGAGAGAGAGAGAGAAGTGTGAGAGAGAAGTGAGAGAGAGAAAGAGAGAGAGAAGGGAGAGAGAGAAGTGAGAGATAAAGAGAGAGAGGTGAGAGAGAGAGAAGTGTGAGAGAGAAGTGAGAGAGTGAGAGAGAGAGAGAAGGGAGAGAGAGAAGTGAGAGATAAAGAGAGAGGTGTGAGAGAGAGAGAAGTGTGAGAGAGAAGTGAGAGAGAGAAAGAGAGAGAGAAGTGAGAGATAAAGAGAGAGAGGTGTGAGAGAGAGAGAAGTGTGAGAGAGAAGGGAGAGATAAAGAGAGAGAGAAGGGAGAGAGATAAGTGAGAGATAAAGAGAGAGAGAAGGGAGAAAGAGAGAAGTGAGAGAGGAGAGAGAGAAGTGAGAGAGGAGAGAGAGGGGGGGTGTGATGGAAACATTTCATTGTATAGGAAAGAGAAGCAGCGCACGCGATGTGGGTTTTGCGCAGTGCCGTGACGGACGGGTTCTTGCTCTGGTTACACGTTTGGAAACGGAAAAAGTTTTGGGGGCATATATTTTTTTTTAACCATTTCAGCGCCAGAGAGTAGTTGTTCCACTTACAAAAGAAAGAAAAGCCCATTAATTGCCCCCTATGAGCCCAAGCACACACCTGTCATCTGTCATCACGTAAACCCAACACAGAGACTTTTAAGAAGCCCCCCCCGGTTTCTATGGAAACATCCTATAAGCACGTTGTTGTTTTTGTGTGTGTGTGTGTGTCAGTCACGTGACAATGAAGTATTCCCGGGTAAAAAACAATGATGAATGAGGCAAAATTGTGAAAGATTCCAGAATATATATATTTTAAAAAAAAAAGGCCTGGGTATTCTGGGAACAGAGTAACCCCTTCATTGCCAGAACGGTCTCTGACATTATGGAGCGGTTAGATGGGGCGAGTTACCGGCGGCGGGTCACGGGACTGGCTGAAGGGAAATGTTTAAGGGCCACTTGTCACCTATATAATCATTATATCGTTAAATGATTTGTATCGTCCCATAAATCCTCTCCATCCTCTTCCGGGGAGGAAATAATTACTTTTTAGCCGCGGTAAAATAGTCCCTAATTGCCCCGTGGCCGGGGCCGTAGTTTTACAACGACGAGACTACACCCTAAACTTCGAATGAGACGATATCAGCAGCGGCCACAGAAAATATATAAGAAAAAGGGTTTTGATATAAATTAAAGGAACAGCGCATTTTAAAATGATAGTCGGTTTGGCTCCATGCTGTATATTTTTTATGATGCTGTCCCTTTAAGAAGCCGTGATTATCACCAATCGTGGAGTAACAAATACACGCGATACAAACACGATACAAACACGATGCAAAACACGACCCATTCCACCTCGTAAAAAATGAACAAAATGACAAAATTATGAATTTTACATGAAAATAATACATTTTCTATAAGGTGCGGTGCAACTCCCGTGGGGGGGGGGGGGTTGAACAAAGTCTCCAATTTCCCATGACTTGTACTAAACACCTCTCTCTCCAACTACTGCGCAACTACAACTCCCATCATCCCCTGATTTTGAAGGATAAAAAATTTCCGGAAAGACAATTGGATCTCAATACATACAGATTGGGGGAGAGAAGAGATGTGATAGAAAGAGTTAACTACAGGAGGGAAGTTAGAACAAGAGGCTTAGGTGTAAAGTAAGGAAGTTCTACTTTACTGAGAAGGTGGTAGATAAGTGGAGCAGCCTCCCAGCAGAAGTGGTAGAGGGTAATACAGTGAGGGTATTAAACATGCGCGGGATAGACATACGGCTCCTGAATCTAAGACGAGACCAACGACTGATTAAGGTTTGAGTCTTCGCAGCAGGAGAAACGGGCGACTAGACGGGGGCCGGATGGGGCCGATCTGCAGGCAGGGTCTGTGTTTCTGTGTTATGGATTAGATGGGTGGGACAGAGGAATAAATGGAATCATCTCATGCAGTCTGAAGGATTTCTGTCTGAACACCTGTGTAAACCTGAGCTTCTCGCGAGCCGTGTTATTCATTCTGCGAGTTTTGTGTTTGATGTCTGTTGTGTTCGTGCCGCATACAGAGGAGAGTTATGTTAGATTTTGTTTTATTTGCTAAATTGCTTATTTTTTTCAAAATCCTACGCAATACAATATTGTTCTAAAGTTTGAGGTCACTTAGAAACATCCTTGTTTTTGAAAGAAAAGCAGATTTTGTCCTTTAAAATAACATGAAATGGATCAGAAATCCAGCGCAGGCAGGGTTAATGCTGTAAATTACTTTTGTAGCTGGAAATGGCTCCGTGGGAGGGATCTCAGGTTCAGGGGCCCAGGCTCCTGGGCAGACAGCAGCAGCACCCCCGCGTGGCAGCGTTTTTCGGGGATTTAAAAGGCTGACAAACACCTAGGCAGAATGCTCAGTCGCCATGGCGACCTGGGATCTGTCGAGCCCTGAGGTGTGTGTGTGTAAATCTCAGTTGGTCCAGCTTAGAGAATTTTGCCCGGATGGCTTTTCTAACTTTAAACTGGCTTTAAGAGGATCTCAAATTTTTATTTCTAGAATCAGATTAAAAGTAAATTTTCAAAAACATTTTTTTTTTCTTTTAACAGTTCGAGTTTTCACCCCAGAGCGAGTTGTTGCTCTGTTATCTGAGAAACGCTTTCTGTAAATCTGTAAACACCAAAATTCCAGCGCAGGTCACTCCTGTGCCGCAATGGCCCTTTTATCACTCCCATCACTCCTGCGTTCCAATGGCCCTTTATCACTCCCATCACTCCTGTGTTCCAATGGCCCTTTATCACTCCCATCACTCCTATGTTCCAATGGCCCTTTATCACTCCCATCACTCCTGTGCTCCAATGGCCCTTTATCACTCCCATCACTCCTGCGTTCCAATGGCCCTTTATCACTCCCATCACTCCTGTGCTCCAATGGCCCTTTATCACTCCCATCACTCCTGTGTTCCAATGCCCCTTTATCACTCCCATCACTCCTGTGTTCCAATGGCCCTTTATCACTCCCATCACTCCTATGTTCCAATGGCCCTTTATCACTCCCATCACTCCTGTGCTCCAATGGCCCTTTATCACTCCCATCACTCCTGCGTTCCAATGGCCCTTTATCACTCCCATCACTCCTGTGCTCCAATGGCCCTTTATCACTCCCATCACTCATTGATGGTTAGAAAACCCTTTTGTAATTATGTTACAGCCAGAAATGTCCTTGTTCTCTATCAAAACAGCTCAGTGACCCCAAACTTTTCAACAGTAGTGTGTATGTAGTGTGTATGTGTTGTGTGAGTGTGTATGTGAGTGTGTATGTGAGTGTTGTGTGTGAGTGTTGGGTGTGTGTTGTGAGTATTGTGTGTGAGTGTTGTGTGTGTGAGTGTTGTGTGTGTGTTGTGTGTGTGAGTGTTGTGTGTATGTGAGTGTTGTGTGTGAGTGTTGTGTGTGAGTGTTGTGTGTGTGGTGTGTGTGAGTGTTGTGTGTGAGTGTGTGTGTGTGTGAGTGTTATGTGTGTGTGAGTGTTGTGTGTGAGTGTTGTGTGTGTGTTGTGTGTGAGTGTTATGTGTGTTGTGAGTGTTGTGAGTGTTGTGTGTGAGTGTGTGTGTGTGTGAGTGTTATGTGTGTGTGAGTGTTGTGTGTGAGTGTTGTGTGTGTGTGTTGTGTGTGTGTGAGTGTTATGTGTGTTGTGTGTGTGTATGTGAGTGTTGTGTGTGAGTGTTGTGTGAGTTTTATGTGTGTTGTGTGTGTGTATGTGAGTGTTGTGTGAGTGTTATGTGTGTTGTGTGTGTGTATGTGAGTGTTGTGTGTGTTGTGTGTGTGTGTTGTGTGTGAGTGTTGTGTGAGTGTTATGTGTGTTGTGTGTGTGTATGTGAGTGTTGTGTGTGTTGTGTGTGTGTGAGTGTTATGTGTGTTGTGTGTGTGTATGTGAGTGTTGTGTGTGAGTGTTGTGTGTGTGGTGTGTGTGAGTGTTGTGTGTGAGTGTGTGTGTGTGTGAGTGTTATGTGTGTGTGAGTGTTATGTGTGTGTGAGTGTTGTGTGTGAGTGTTGTGTGTGAGTGTTGTTTGTGTGTTGTGTGTGTGTGAGTGTTATGTGTGTTGTGTGTGTGTATGTGAGTGTTGTGTGTGTGTGTTGTGTGAGTGCTATCAGGAGACACAAACAGTTCTGTTTTCCTCCAATATTTACAAAAACAAGAGATGTCGCTGAGTTCGCCTTCAGTGTTTTCTCGTCTGATAACTGATGGTTGGTGATTGCAGTCTCGGGCAGTTGGAGTCATTGCCATGGAAACGCTCATGTCTCCCATAGCAGAATCCTAGAGATGAAGGCCGGATACATTGTATCCCTTCAGCTGTTAGACGATGACGTCTACGGCTGGCTAAGAGTGATGTGAATTGTAGCTTGGCAATGGTTTATAGTATGAGGTGGTGGCTCTACGTATTTCTAGGTCTGTACAAAATGACCTAAAGAGGATCCGCCATTATGTTAACCCTTTAGTGACACAGGAAGTTCCCTGCCATGCTTAACTCATTGCTGGAAGACAATGCGAGGAAGGTTCACTTTACCGAGTAAAGTTTACTGAGGTAGTTAAATGGAGCAACCTCCCAGCAGAGCACATCTCCATGCACATGAACCTTGTTACCGAATACCACCGCTCCCATCATCCACAGCCAGCCTCTAGCTGGCCAAAGCTATTGTGTGTTATAGCCCAGGAAGAGTTATTTGTGAATGACACAAACTTTTTAACTACAATTCCCACAATCCCCATCCACCAGTCCACTGCTGTGAGATAATAGGAAAAGAGCTATTGCCGAGCTTCAAAAGCTGTTGCTTAATTACAAGTTCTGCCCTCAGAAGACATGATTACTTTAAGATGATTGAAGTGTTAGCTCAGCAGCCTACAGTTCCCATGATCCTTAGGGTACAGACTATGGACCATGAGAATGCCCTATAAGATCTTTGATAACACCAACTGGTTGAATATGGAATCGGGAAGGGTTGGCAACAATCTGCCGGGAGTACGCAACCGTGCCAAGCGGTCCAAAGTAGCCTAAAAAAAACATTTACGAAAATGACCTGGATAGAAAAACTCACATGGACGCATATAAAGGATCCAGTCACGGTGTAACAGTCTTGCTATTCTAGACAAACCCCTAGTGGCTGCATGCGGTATTACAAGCAGACCCCACAAAGTCTTCAAATGCTGACGTATGGAGGATTATTAGCAACATTCTACATACATTGATGCTACATAGTAATACATTTCCATGATATATTACATACTCTCTCCATGGCCTCTATATCTGTTGAATATGTAACCGCGTGGTTGTAAAATCACAAATCATCGAGAAAGGCCACATAAAAGCTGGGAATGTTTCTAGAATATTCTAAATCCCAGTCAATATTTCAGTGACGAAGGTCAGGTTATTAACCAACCACTGATCAAAGGGAGAAGTTAGAGAAGCGGCTAGGAACACGTCTAGAATGGATCCCATGTGGACTATATAAAGCACAAAGGGAAACGTGAATTATATTTTAGGATTTGTTTGCCAAAGCGCATGCGCGGAGAGCGTTCCGTTTGGGAAGTTGGTTGATAAGCGGAACAGCCTCCCAGCAGAAGTGGTAGAGGCTAATACAGTGAGGGTATTAAACATACATGGGATAGACATACGGCTTCTGAATCTAAGACGAGACCAACGACTGATTAAGGTTTGAGTCATTACAGCGGGCGACTAGACGGGGGCCGATCTGCCGGCAGATTCTAGATTTCTTTGCTAAAAAACAGACTCCAATCAGCTTATCTGATAGATGAAATTATTAATTAATAACCAATATAATCAATGATTGTTTTTTCCCCGGATCATGAAATATGTAAAGTTTGGCATTTTTCTGTCACAGACTCCCTTAACGATGAGAGTTTCCCCGAGGCCGGTTGTTTAATAATTAAACACAGAACATTAAGGGAAATGAGTTAACCCTCTAAAAACTCTACCAGATGATGCAATCGGCTGACAAAGGAAGCAGCTCCTGTAATTACAGCGCTATGGAATCTGTTGGCGCTATATAAATAAATGTAACATGCTGTAATGGAAACGCTTCCTAAAGTCTATACACGTATATATTTAAACTGTGTAGAAACGGGGCAAAAAAAAAAAATAAAAAAAAATATATATATATATATAGAAAAAAACTTTTTATTATTTTTTTTTTAAAAGCCCCTTATACATTTAGTTTATAATATATATATATATAAATAATCCTTCAATGATAAAACATAAATACAAATATTTAAAGTATTTAATGATAAAATATAAATATAAAAAATGATAAAATATAAATATTTAAAGTATACAAGTAAAAAAAATAATCCAAGGACACTTTGTCTCCGGGAAGCCCCCTCAATTAGCAGAATATTCAGGCAATTAAATCTGCAATTATACCGAGGAATGAGCGTAATTCCATCAACAGCGTAATCTTTACAGCACTTCAAAGTCACATGCATATTAAGTAGATCAGCGGTGTTAACCCCTTCATTGCTAGGGGTAAATCAAGAAACAATATTTAGCGCCTGCAACAAACACGGTGACAGACAACGTCAAGTTTCATGTTAACCCTGTTTACTTTACTGAGAGGGTGGTGGATGAGTGGAACAGCCTCCCAGCAGAAGTGGTAGAGGTTAATACAGTGAGGGGATTTAAACAGGCATGGGATAGGCATGACTGATTAAGGTTTGAGTCTTTACAGCGGGAGAAACGGGCAGACTAGACAGGGGCCGAATGGGGCCGATCTGCCGGCAGGTTCTATGTTTCTATGACTCCCTGTGTAAATGCGAAACCCTAGATGGGTGTTTCTTTTTTTAAAGCCCCCCAGCGATTGTTGGTTTCCGAAGACCCTCTCAGCGCCCACCAACACCTTCTCAAAGACCTGATATAAAATCTCAGCCCCGTAGAGAGGCCGGTCGTAGAAAAAACAAAATCAAGTCTATCGAGACAGCATCGGTCAGGAGGTCATTAAGATCTAGAACACGCCTATGGAATGAGCCGTTACAGGTGCCCCGATACCATACCTACCAACAACCCCACATCCGCTGGCGTCAGGGCTCCTGCCGCTCCGAGGAACACCCGGCGGCTCCGGCCATCCCCTGGGTGATTCTCTGTCTCTGGCGACGTCGATCCTTCCCAGCCCGCAGGTCGTTGTGGGGACTGTCTCGCCTCCGAGCGCCGGCTCTCTCGACAACCTTTTTTTTTTTTTCACGACGTATTTTTTTTTTAATGACTTTTTTTTTTTTTTTTGTTGCGTCAAGACAGTTGCCAGGAGACGGCAGAGCTATTTCGGTTTGGCTCCCCTTCTTTCTTCTCTCTTCCTTTTCATTCACGAAAGGCTGAGGACAGAGCGCTGGCTTCTACCTCCACGCACCGAGACGGCGGAGAGCTCGCATGGGTCCTAAGTCCCTCTGTGTTCCTCCTGACGCAATAACAACAGATTACAAAGCAAAAAAACCCTAAAAAACCATATCTTCCCCTAAAGTGGCCGTCGCCGGGCTGATCGCGTACTATATTTCAGGAAGAATGGGTCATCATGTATCCGCCTAGACAATGGACGCAGTGTTTGCTCCTGTAAGCTCCTAATCCTAAAGATATCTGTTCATGGCGTTTCGCTCGCCCGGGGCTCTGGTGTCTGCCGCATTTTGGGGGGGGAATCCGCAGAATACAAATATTCATGATTAGAACGCAGTGACTGGGCAGGAAACACGGGGAAAATGTAGGTATTGCGGGATGCATGCCCTGTACAGCGCTGCACTATAGGATGGAGCTATATGAATCAATAAATAATATTAATAATAACATACCGCCTGTAAAAAAATAAATCATATTAATAACGTACCATGTGTAAAGAGTAAATATTAACCCCTTCACGACAAAGCCCATACGTGTACAGGTTCACAATGCATTGTCCTTAATGGGTTAAAGGACAACCTGTTGCCCTTAAGGTGTTGATAAAATTAATGAAATACAATGTGTAAAAATATAAATAATATATTAATAATAACAAATGATGTGTAAAAAAATAATATCAATTACATATATATGCGAAAAAATATAAATAATAATAATAATAATAATAATTAGGGAATACATGTTGAAATAGTACAATTAATAATAGATTATACTCCTCACAATCCAGTCCCGGGACTCGGGAAGAAGTCTGTCTCTTTAAGCCGTAGACAGTCGCGTGCAGGAAAGCGGTGGAGAGAGGAACGTGAAGTATTCGTGCAGCAGACGGTATCCTCGGCGCTCGGCGCCCAGACATATCCAACACTTTACTATTTTAGAGCGACGAATGCGGCAGGGAATGCCAGATACCATTCGGCGACGTAAATAGAATGTGCGTGCTTTATACACTTATTTGCTTAGATAACCTCCTTGGTCTCGTCTCAGAAGCCATGTCTGTCCCATGCATGTTTACATTCCTTCACTGTATTAGCCTCTACCACCTCTGCTGGGAGTAAAAGCCACGTATTCACCACCACCACCACCACCCTCTTAGTATAAGGCTGTAACGCCAAGAACCCCACTGGAAAGTGTGACCTCTGAGATGACTCATGGCTTGTCTCTGGGTACACCTTTTAGAACTATACCCTATTATTAGGGTTTACAACAACTGGGGAGCTGAACAAAGAGCTGAGAAGAAAGTATTCATGTTCCAAAAGTAACACAACGCAGGCTTTGATGATATTTAGGTGTTTCCTTCGGATGGTTTTAATCTCTTAATTATAAGGCAGCTGCCTTTAGGCTGTCAGAGAGAAATCAGACGGGCTGCTATCCCATACAGACAGGAGAACAGCAGGATAACCTGCGTGACAAATAGCTGGGAGGCAGTGAAAGGGTTAAATGCATATAGCATCCCCTTGTGGGACCTAATTTGTGGAAGAGATCCTAAAAAAAAATGCCCATTTTTAATTTTTTTACTGTTTTTATTTTTAACATAATATTCATAATAAATGGCAGACTATACAAAAAAGTTGGTAGAACACCCTGGCCACGAAGGGGTTAAATACCTTTTATATACTTACATTTATCTCCTCTCTCCTCCAAGCCATACATATTGAACTTTCTCTCCCTGGAACCTTTCGCTATTTTCGTTGCCCTCCTCTGATCTCTCTCCAGAATCCTTATCCTGTTATCCTTATCATTATCTGTTATTATGATGTCATCTTTATGACCTAATTTACTTTTTTCCAATACAAGCTCTCTCTTGCACATAAACGTTTATGTTTTTTTTTCCAACGACCTTTTATTGTTTTTTTTCTTGCCAAGATTGTATTTGTCTGTAGCATTTATCAGCAGTTTCTATCTTCTTTGGGAGAGCTGCCAAAAAAAAATGGAGAAATCTACTGTTTTTTTTTAAATTCATCCCTGCAATATAATATTTCACAAAATAACATTTGCAATAACAGTGACAGCAGCGCCCTCTGGTGTTACGTTTCAGTATTGTACATTTATAACTCCTTTTTTTTTTTTTTAAATAATCTTTTGAATAAAATATAAAATATCATTATAAAATACATTTTTGCAACAAATTTATTCCAAATTTTCTCTGGATTCCCCCCCCCTACATATTTTGAATTTTTTAAATAAAAATACACGGCGTCTGCTATCGGCATTCTCATCCGTGGAATGTTTGCTTTGGTGGTTAGCCAGGGCTCCTCTTGGGAGGGGTCAAGCATAGTTCATAAGTGCCTTTGTTTAAGAGGGACAGACAAGTCCCTGATGCCCCCTCTCTCCTCCCCAGATGCCCCTCTTTTCTAGGTCAGAACATTTGCTGGGTATGAGGGTATCGCAGGGTTCTACGGCCCTAAAAGCCCCGATAATGTGTATAGAAACAGCAGGAAATGTGTATTAATAGCTATCAATTGGTCACAATGTAGCACAGAATGTCCATTTTAATATGCATGGGATAGGCATATGGCCCGCATGTGTATTAAGAAACTGTTGGGGGCCACATACTTAGGGGTCTTACGGCTCCAACATTTTTGCCTCCTCTGTCTCGTCTTAGATTCAGGAGCCATATGCCTATCCCAAGCATTTTAAAATTCCCTCGCTGTATTACACCCTACCACTTCTCATGGGAGGCTGTTCCATTTATCTACTACCCTCTCACTAAAGTAAAACTTCCTTACGTTACATCTTTAGCGTAGCTATGGAATATAATACCAAGCTATACACTTGATTTGAATGGGTATTTGCTTGTTATCCGACTATTACGTGATCTGGTTCCAAATTGTGTATTATTTATTCAGATAAATCACTCAATTTCCTGTAAACGGCAGATTTTATTACCGGTACTTGTCAGTAACTCCGGCTTCGCTATGGAAATATTTAGTCTTCTGAGCCAACGTACCAGCTGCCTCTTACATGAAAAATGTGCTTCATTTCATAGAATTAGGAACCTTGGTCTAAAAATAAGGTAGATCCAAGATTAATTTTGGCTTGTTTAATTAAATATTTTAATTTGTGTGCATTATCAAACCCCCAGCATTTCAAGACCCCCCAGTCAGGACTGGGAACTGATAATATAAACTGCTTTAAAATATATATTTAGTAATAATAGTTACCCTAAGCGCTGAAGCTGACTCTTCTCCTTTAATGAGAAATTCCGACCATTAAATGCACTTTAATGCGCTTGCTCTGCAGAGCGCGCCTCCTGCCATGGGAAATGCTTACTGCCACTTGGCTGCAGCACTGGATTGGAGAACATTATGGGGGGTATAACGAGACCCCATGTGTGCATTCGCCGAAAGTGCCTCCATTGAGTTCAATAGGAACACTTTCCTGCCACTAAATTGTCGGGCCGTCGAGGAGGAGTCCCTCTGCAGCTCTGGATCTGCAGCTTCTCCTGAATGTAAGTTATTTGGATTTTTTATATATATTTTTAATGAAGGAATTTAAAGTAATAACTCTTTAAAAGTAAAAATAATTGCCGATTTATTGCATCAGCCAGTCCCTGTTAAAACTCGTAAAAAAAGGATTTTTTACTATGGAAATTATTATCATTATTATCTCACGATTTGTATCACTATGGGACCTTTCAGTTCATATTTGAGATTTTCTGTAGCAGTCTTACCTTATAGATGCCAGATTTATCAAAAAAGGGGCTTGAAGGATCCCACGGGACGCCCGTCTCTTCTGGACTCTCATTCCTGTGACCATTTATGTAAATTATTTTTTATATTACAGATGACGAGGTTTTCCCGTCCAATACACCAAACACTACAGGAGAACTGTTTACTAAGCTAATCATTAACTGCAGCAAATCTAGCGGAACTGATGTCGGAATTTAAGATAATTGTGTAACAGGACAAGGTCTTGTTAATATGGAATTCTTTTGGTTGTACCGTATTGGCTCGGATATAGGCCGCCCCCGTATATAGGCCGCACCCTAAAAGTTTGGTGCTTTTTTAAAGAAAAAGTTTTTTTTCTTTAAAAAAGCACCAAAAAAAACATGCTGCCACTCTGTCCTCTCCCCCCCCCGAGATACGCTGCCACTGTCCTCCCTCCCCGAGATATGCTGCCACTGTCCTCCCCCCCGAGATACGCGGCCGCTGTCCTCCCTCCCCGAGATATACTGCCACTGTCCTCCCTCCCCGCGATACGCTGCCACTGTCCTCCCTCCCCGCGATACGCTGCCGCTGTCCTCCCTCCCCGCGATCCGCTGCCCTCCCTCCCCGAGATCCGCTGCCCTCCCTCCCCGAGATCCGCTGCCCTCCCTCCCCGAGATCCGCTGCCCTCCCTCCCCGAGATCCGCTGTCCTCCCTCCCCGAGATCCGCTGCCGCTGTCCTCCCTCCCCGCGATACGCTGCCGCTGTCCTCCCTCCCCGCGATACGCTGCCGCCGTCCTCCTCTGCCCCCCCTCCTCGACTTACCGGAGCAGACTCCCGGGTGTCTTCAGGGCCGGCGAGGGACATCTACGCAATACGCGTATGCAACTTCCGGTACCGTTACCGGAAGTTGCATTTGCGTATTGCGTAAATGTCTCCCGCCGGCCCTGCAAGACACCCGGGAGTCTGCTCCGGTAAGTCGGGGGTGGGCAGAGGTAAAACGCTTAGATAACCTCCCGTGCCGGCACCCCCCCCCGTGGGAAGTGCTGGCAGGGGAGGCTGTCTGAGCAGAGAAGGATGCAGGTCCCCTGCACCGCTGCGGGGGATCTGTATCTTAACCCCGCTGCCTGCCCGGCGCCCGGGACTGCATGTCCCGGGCGTCGGGCGCTAGAGCCCGAATATAGGCCGCACCCCCACTTTAAAAACTTAAAGTGGGGGAAAAAAGTGCGGCCTATATTCGAGCCAATACGGTATTTCTGCTATTATATTTTTTTGGTTTGTTTAGCTTATTGACATGTTTTAATGTATAGTTTATTGCGTGTTGTTTAGTTGGTTCTAGTGATAATGTTGGACTAGTGATAATGTTTAAGGAATATTATTGGGGGCCGTAACATTTTCCATCTTAACCCTCGTTTCCATTTCTATGTGTATTCAGCTTGACCTGTCTAGTCTCCATTATGTTTAAGTGCTACTTAAGTGTTACTCATCTTACTGAGTAGCCAAGTGATTGCTAATATATATCATACTTGCCAAGTGTGAATGAGAGTGAAAAGGCAATGAAATGCAAACAAAAATTATGGTGAGAGATGGGAGTTATGGTCAATATGATCAATATAGTGATGGGAGTTATGGTGTAACACCATCAGTGCTTGGTTCACTATATAGTGATGGGAGTTATGCTGTTCCATAGCCTGTGTTTTGCTTGCTTTATAATGATAGGAGTCATGCTGTACCACCGTCTGTTAGAGGATTACTATATTATTATTATAATTATTATCTTTTATTTATTAAGCACCAACAAATCATGCAGTGCTGTACAGTTTATATGGGGCAGTAAACACATACATCACAAATATACATTAACATACGTACAGTCACATCAGGAGTTGAGAATAATTATAGAAGTCCCACCCTCAGTGTCTGGATCACTATAAAATGATCGGAGTCATCCTGTACCACTATCGGTGTCTGGATATATAATGATAGGAGTCATGCTGTACTACCATCTATGTCTGGTTCTTTATGTTCAAAATAAAGAAGCAGAGGCTCAGCACTCAAATGATAAGGTGAGTTTATTTCACGCAGGCAACGTTTCGAAGCACAGGTCTTTCTCAAGCCTTAGAAACATTAGTGCACACACTCAAGTATTTATGCAACAACAAGTGATTAAGGGGTCGGACTCACCCGATCCTACATAAGAATTTAAAGTGACAGTGCAAACTGACCAGTCTATATATAAAGTGACAGTGCAAAGATAGCCAGTCAATGTGTATATATAAATAAATAACATTATATTAAAAATCTGAATAAATACCTTAAATTTTGTGTTATTGAACAGGTATTTAGACCTAAACGAGGGGGAGATCGAGTTAATATTCTAAAACAACGTGAAGCATGGTGTATTTATGAATTGGATACATTATTTCCAAATGGACTTAATAGGGAACTGGATTTAATGCCATTCTTGTGAGCCTATGGCCATACTATCCTGAATACACCCGATCTTGGGAGCTAAGCAAGGCTGGGCCTGGTTAGTATGTGGATGGGAGGCTACTTGGAAATACCAAGTGTCATAGGCTGTTAACTTGTGTGAAAGCCTTGCCCTAATATGAGACATTTAGGATAATTGGGAATCAGATTATTTTGGAAATATATACTTTTATATAATGATATTCCTATTTATTAACTTAAACATTATCCTTTATCTCTTTTAGATTCTCTTTATTTTAGCTCGGCTAATATTATAGTTATGTAATATTTGTGCCACTGCGTTGACAGACCGATCTTTAATATTGTATATTATCATACCACAGTTTTGTTACAGTAATATCTTTAGATCATATAGTGTCTGTATTTGTAGTACAGTGTTGATTTTAAACTTGTGTACATAGATATAATAGATATATATATATATATTTGTAGTATATTTATCACTTCACTTTCATATTTATTCAGATTTTTAATATAATGTTATTTATTCCCTTACAAAAAAATTACTGCAGTTTTTCTGCAGTTTTTTGGACATGAAAAAACTGCAATACTGTACTTTTACTGCAGTATTACTGCACGTTTACTGCAGTTTTACTGCATTTGTACTTCACTGTACTGCATTATTACTGCGTATTTACTGCGCTTTTTTTTTTACTGCAATTATACTGCATTGTACTTCAATGTACTGCAGCTTTATTGCAATTGTACTTCCGTACAAAAATAACTGCAGTAAAACTGCAGTACAGTGAAGTACAAATGCAGTAAAACTGCAGTAAATGTGCAGTAATACTGCAGTAAAAGTGCAGTATTGCAGTTTCTCATGTCCAAAAAACTGCAGTATTACTTCAGAAAAACTGCAGTAATTTTTTCGTAAGGGTTTATATATACACATTGACTGGCTATCTTTGCACTGTCACTTTATATATAGACTGGTCAGTTTGCACTGTCACTTTAAATTGTTATGTAGGATCGGGTGAGTCCGACCCCTTAATCACTTGCTGTTGCATAAATACTTGAGTGTGTGCACTAATGTTTCTAAGGCTTGAGAAAGACCTGTGCGTCGAAACGTTGCCTGCGTGAAATAAACTCACCTTATCATTTGAGTGCTGATTTTGGATTTATTGAGGGACTTGGTGGTACCCTGGCTCGTGCACCATTTCACCATTTCACTGCTGAGTGCTGCATTCCAACCTTTCTTTTTGTGTATGGTTCTTTATGTTATGATGGGAGTTGTGGTGTACCACTGTCAGACTCAGTGTTTAATGATGGGTGTTATGCTGTACCTCTTTCAGGCTCAATATATAATGATGGGAATGCTGTACCACCCTTAATGTCTGGCTTACGTTTTAATAATGGGAGTAATGCTGTACCATAATCACTGTCTGGCTCAATATAAAGTAATGTTCTATAACATATGTCAGGCTTACTATGTGCTTATGCTCACTATGAGCTGCACTGTATCATATCCATTTCTGGCTAACTGTATGTATACTGATGAGGGCTCTTCCTTTACACTTGCAATTGCATAATGGGGATTATAGTACACAACCTCTAGCATGCCAAATGTTACTTTACTGTCCCATTGTCCCTTATGTCCCATTACGCACATGGAAAACACTTGCTCAGGCCCATACCAGCACAAAATTTGAAGAAATCACTGTGTTTGGTAAAATTTGTTTTACTATAATTTTTTTAATTATATGCCGTTCTAATATCAGTAATTTCCTTGTTATTTATCTATTTTCCTCAATATAACCTGATGATTCAAATGTTGGTAACTACATATATGTATAATAATAATAAACATAATAGAATGCACACACTGGTGTATGTGCTCGTCAATATGATATGCACGTAATTCTCTCTTTCCCTGTTCTTCTCTCTCTCATCTTAACTGTAGTGACAGCGCACTTTGGACACGGCTCCTTTATGGTTTTCATCAGTGAAAATCATGAATATGGTGTGCAGGCGGAGGTGAGTATTGGCTGGTAATTCACAAAGATTTATGTCACTCTTGTAAGGGAATGATTTGGCTGTTAATAAATAGGTAAGGCTGCTAAAAGGGACCCTCCATCCGTCATATGTGCTTTAATGCATATGATAGCTGAGTGGTCTTTTTAAAGAATCAAATGCATTTGGCCTCTTCAACCCCCAGCTACTTGCTATGCGGGAGATGTATTCAGCCAAACACATATCTTTATATACATGTACATATACACGGTATACTTACCCCCAGCACTAGCTCGGCAAGCATTACAATGAAATCCCCTGTGCGCATGCACAGTTAGCCTTCCCATTGAATGGCCACCAATCATTTGCGTGTAATGAGGAGGAATTCAGTATTTCAAAAGAGAATGGGGCAGTACCCAGATTGCACCCACGTGACTTGCCCCAGCACCCAGATTGTACCCACAGGATTTGCCCCAGCACCTAGGTTGCATCCACAGTGGCCTCCTGTCGGAGTCTCAGGTCTCCTGTCAGTCTCTTCCCTTTCTGCTCCAATCTCTCCAATTCCATCTCTCTCTCCTCCCTTTTCTCTTTCCCTCACCCCTTTTCCCTATCTACCCCTTTTCTGTATATCTCCCTCCTCTTTCTCATTAGCTCTCACCCTCTTTCTCTTTATCTCTCCCTTTCTCCCTTCCTAACCATGTTCTCCTTTATCTCTCCCCCTTTTCTTTGAGCCCCCTTCTCATTCATACAAATGCACACGTCAAATTCTATTAACTAAAATATCTTCTTTTATGCACATTCCTTCATGCTGCCATTTTACTTTTTTCACCCAGCTTTCTGACTGTTCAGTTAGGATTGTGATAGAATACACCAGCGTGGAAAATAACCCGTGAGATACTACGGGGAATAAGCATCTAAATTCTCTTTAAATATGTTATCATTGAAAAACAAACAAAAAACTTAAATATTTTTTATTCATTTTAAATTTATACTAAGTTATACCAGAACTAATGTTGCTGGAAGTATCCCTTTAAACAGTTGATGAGAACCAATTGGTATTATTTAATAATAATAATAATAATAATAATAATATATACCGTATATATAATTTCAAGTAATAATGCAACTTGATAAGAGCAATATCACTTGATGGGTGCAATACCTACCTATTCCACTGAGTGGCAGCTTAGAGTAACTTTTAACTCCCTTTTTGTGCCAATTCTTTGGTTACTTTGCATGCCTCATCTAGGCTAGAATGGCGCTTTGTGTGTCAAAACTTGTGTCTTTATTATAATATGTTTTCTCTTCATCTTGGCCCATAGGCCCGTGGCATGCGAAGGTGCAGACACCCGGTGGGATCACATAATGCCAATGTCCAAATGCTCGTGGATGACATTGTTTCTTATGTGACGTTTATAGTCAAAGGTCCGCCACACTGTTACTGCCTACCGCAAATGACATGACTGCGTGGTAATAATGCAGCCGCTCCATCAGAGAGTGCAAGCAGCACAGAAGGTAAGCAAAAGACTCTGTGTGAGAGTATGATACTTACCTGTGTGTGTATATTTAGTTTTAGTGTGTAAGTGTGTTTGTGTATGGTGTTAGCGTGTGTGGGTGTTACCGTTTGGTGTTAGAGTAATTGTGTGATTCTGTATGGTTTTAGAGAGCACGTATATGTGAATGTATGGTGTGAGAGTGAGTGTTTGTGTATGGTGTCAGACAGAGCCTGTAAGAATGTATGGCGTTTAAGTGTGTTTAAGTGTATGGTGTTGGAGAGTGTGTGTGTCACTGTATGGTGTTAGAAGGAGTATGTATGTGTTAGTGTACATGGTTTAAGAGTATGTGTATGTTGGTATGCGTGTAAGGGTGTTAGATATGTGGATTAGGTGCAGAATTAGTGCACCCAATACCTTTTAGTATCTTTTAGTTATTGTCCTGTGGTTGTAAGGAATAATTGTAACAAGGCTCATAAACACTCCCCTGCTCTTTATCCTCTGCTATTCACGAAGCAAGGTAATCTTTGTTTGTCACAATATTCTGGCTTTACTTACACTTCCCTTGGCTCAAGCAACTACTGCTCTTTAGTTCCCGTCTCGGAGCGGTGACGTAAACTCAATTTAGTGCAGGTAAAATCACATAGGGAATAGGGGCTAAGGGGCACTCTGCAAAACTTAGGGTCCCTCTTGGTGATTGAGGCCAAGCTATTCTATTTTTTACAACAAGACAGTAAGGTAATGACTATGTGCCTAAACGTGTTGTGGTAGTTTACCAAATCTCATCTTTTCTGATAATTAGACATGATGTGACCCACCGCAGACCCCTCAGCCTTCTCCGGGGTATTCTGTAGACCTATTATTATTATTATGATTCTGCGTCTGTGGAATTCTCTGTTTCTCTGAATGTCGGTCTTATTGTTAAGGAGGGGATATTAAGAACCATTTTTAAACTTCCTGTTTTTGAGTGGAAAATATCACAAGCGTCTGAAAACACTGAGAATGAAGTCGAATGTCTAAAATGAATGCATTTTGTCTTTAATCTGACAACGAGGGGCCGCTGCGTTTCTTTATCTAAATTCAGACCAATAAGGGTTAACTAGCAGACTTATCTCTGTTTTAAACTGGGATATCTATTGAAATGTGGATGGGCCCCTCGTAGAGAGGAATGGGGTGAGGTTTGGAAGTGAGAGGTGGGTCACCTACCTACCTTACCCTCCTACATCACAATCCAACGATAACTGCGAAGTGAAACCCCTAATAAATGTCACGCAGATGTGTAACCTGTTATCTAAAAAATAGGGGCCGAAGTAGAGGACTACTCAAAAAACTTTCAGGTGCGGGCGGTATTCCGTGTATTTATGTCACATCACATGACCTTGCTCCGTTCCTGCTTCCCCCTGCCTTTTAATGCATTGAAGATGTCGACCGCGGAAAGGGGTAGGGTGGGAGCAGAAGGTTAACACAGCACTGCACACGCACACAGTAACATACCTATACACACAATAACATACCTATACACACAATAACATACCTATACACACAATAACATACCTATACACACACTAACATACCTATACACACACTAACATACTTACACACACTAACATACCTATACACACACTAACATACCTATACACACAGTAACATACTTACACACAGTAACATACTTACACACAGTAACATACTTACACACACTAACATACCTATACACACACTAACATACTTACACACACTAACATACCTATACACACTAACATACCTATACACACACTAACATACTTACACACACTAACATACCTATACACACACTAACATACCTATACACACACTAACATACCTATACACACACTAACATACTTACACACAGTAACATACCTATACACATACTAACATACTTACACACACTAACATACCTATACACACACTAACATACCTATACATACTCTAACATACTTACACGCACTAACATACCTATACACACACTAACATACTTACACACACACACTAACATACCTATACACACAGTAACATACCTATACACACACTAACATACTTACACACAGTAACATACCTATACACACACTAACATACCTATACACACACTAACATACCTATACACACAGTAACATACCTATACACACACTAACATACCTATACACACACTAACATACCTATACACACACTAACATACTTACACACACTAACATACCTATACACACACTAACATACCTATACACACACTAACATACTTACACACACTAATATACCTATACACACACTAACATACCTATACACACACTAACATACCTATACACACAGTAACATACCTATACACACACTAACATACCTATACACACAGTAACATACTTACACACAGTAACATACCTATACACACACTAACATACCTATACACACAGTAACATACCTATACACACACTAACATACCTATACACACACTAACATACTTACACACAGTAACATACCTATACACACACTAACATACTTACACACAGTAACATACCTATACACACACTAACATACTTACACACACTTACATACCTATACACACACTAACATACTTACACACACTAACATACCTATACACACACTAACATACTTACACACAGTAATATACCTATACACACACTAACATACCTATACACACACTAACATACCTATACACACACTAACATACTTACACACACTAACATACCTATACACACACTAACATACTTACACACAGTAACATACCTATACACACACTAACATACTTACACACACTTACATACCTATACACACACTAACATACCTATACACACACTAACATACCTATACACACACTAACATACCTATACACACAGTAACATACTTACACACACTAACATACCTATACACACACTAACATACCTATACACACAGTAACATACCTATACACACACTAACATACCTATACACACACTAACATACTTACACACACTAACATACCTATACACACACTAACATACCTATACACACAGTAACATACTTACACACAGTAACATACTTACACACACTAACATACCTATACACACACTAACATACTTACACACACTAACATACCTATACACACTAACATACTTACACACACTAACATACCTATACACACTAACATACCTATACACACACTAACATACTTACACACACTAACATACCTATACACACACTAACATACCTATACACACACTAACATACCTATACACACACTAACATACTTACACACACTAACATACCTATACACACAGTAACATACCTATACACACACTAACATACTTACACACAGTAACATACCTATACACATACTAACATACTTACACACACTAACATACCTATACACACACTAACATACCTATACATACTCTAACATACTTACACGCACTAACATACCTATACACACACTAACATACTTACACACACACACTAACATACCTATACACACAGTAACATACCTATACACACACTAACATACTTACACACAGTAACATACCTATACACACACTAACATACCTATACACACACTAACATACCTATACACACAGTAACATACCTATACACACACTAACATACCTATACACACACTAACATACCTATACACACACTAACATACTTACACACACTAACATACCTATACACACACTAACATACCTATACACACACTAACATACTTACACACACTAATATACCTATACACACACTAACATACCTATACACACAGTAACATACCTATACACACACTAACATACCTATACACACAGTAACATACTTACACACAGTAACATACCTATACACACACTAACATGCCTATACACACAGTAATATACCTATACACACACTAACATACCTATACACACACTAACATACCTATACACACAGTAACATACTTACACACACTAACATACCTATACACACAGTAACATACCTATACACACACTAACATACCTATACACACACTAACATACCTATACACACAGTAATATACCTATACACACACTAACATACCTATACACACACTAACATACCTATACACACACTAACATACTTACACACAGTAACATACCTATACACACACTAACATACTTACACACACTTACATACCTATACACACACTAACATACCTATACACACACTAACATACCTATACACACAGTAACATACTTACACACACTAACATACCTATACACACACTAACATACCTATACACACAGTAACATACCTATACACACACTAACATACCTATACACACAGTAACATACTTACACACACTAACATACCTATACACACACTAACATACCTATACACACAGTAACATACCTATACACACACTAACATACCTATACACACAGTAACATACTTACACACACTAACATACCTATACACACACTAACATACCTATACACACACTAACATACCTATACACACACTAACATACCTATACACACAGTAACATACCTATACACACACTAACATACCTATACACACAGTAACATACTTACACACACTAACATACCTATACACACACTAACATACCTATACACACACTAACATACCTATACACACAGTAACATACTTACACACACTAACATACCTATACACACACTAACATACCTATACACACACTAACATACCTATACACACACTAACATACCTATACACACAGTAACATATCAACAAACATGCACACTGATGTAATGTACATACTGAGAGGAACATACTTTAATACATACAACCTTTTTTGGCTCATAAGGGGGTTGTTCTGGGGGTGACAGCTCCACACCGCCTACATCTCAACGCCAGGAAATGAGGGGCCACAGGTGCTGCCGGGGCCGGTGCCATCATATGCATTAACGCGCATACGTCCCTTTAAGCAATGTTCCCATATTGTAATAACTCTACTGAATCAGCTGACACTAACTAAACTGCAGCAATAATAATAATAATAATAAATAAAATAATAATAATAATAATCAATAATAATGATAATATTAATAATAATAAATAATAATAATAAATAATAATAGAATAATAATAATAATAATAATATTAATAATAATAAATAATAATAAATAATAATAAAATAATAATAATAATAAATAATAATATTAATAATAATAATAATAATGTAGAAAAAATCTTAAAATTTGTTTACAAATCTGAATCTATAAAGTCTCTTCTCATGACTTCCTTTTCATGCAACCACATATTTGTAATGACCGTGTCACTTGATTACCAGCACCGGTGTCGTATGGGGAACCGGTAGATGAGCTCCGAACTAACGCCCCGCGTTCTATTTTCGTTGACATCATTATCAGCGTTGAAAACGTCCAAACAGATTTATCGTACAACTACTGGCAGGAAACCACAAGCAGCGCTGAATGCTAACTGACAGGTCAGAGAGAGCGCAGAGCAGTATGGACCCCGGCAGAGGAAGCCCCCCAAAATATTTATCATAAGACATTATTCTATGCACATGGCGGCGTTTCTGGACATGTTTTTAAATTAGAGAACCAGGTAACATTTTTTTTTTTATATTTTTTTTACATTTTTAACTTAATAGATTGAATTTCAAAAATAACCGGATTATTTCTAATGTGTGAATTGACTTTTTTTTTTTTTTTACTGAAAAATGTTACAGCAGATTGTTGGAGTGCTACAAATATTTTATTAATTTTTGTTTTAATTCTTAAAAATTATTTTTGAAGACCATGAGACATTTTTATTGGTTTAACAATAGAATAACCCAGTGGGCAAAAATTGCAATAATCGTCCAATCATGTGATAAATATTTAAACGCTAAAGTGATATTTTTGCATAGTATTTTTTTATTTTTTTTTATGAAGTGTACTATGTTTTTTTTTAATTAATTATTATTTTTATATTATTAATTTAAATTTTTTTAAATAAAATAGCTGAATTTCTTTAACATTTGAAGCACACTTTTATCTACTATTTGTTTTTACTTTTATCCTGAGAATAAGCTTTTTTTTTTGTACTTCAATAAATATATTATGTACATATTATGAAAATGTATTTTAAGTGTTTAAAGAAAACGTAAGGTTTTAGGGACACAAAATGATATTTATGAAAAACTTTTTGACATATATATCTATAGATCCATCAGCCACATGTACTAATAATACTAAATACATTTCATTTTAATCTTTTTGCATAATTTAAAATAAAAATGCATTGATTAACTAATAATCTACTAATTCTGAGAACTTTTTAATGTTATCTTCTGTTGATTTAACCCTTGGTAAACTTGGTGTTTTGGGGGGTTATTTTGTAATTCTAAATCTCTGAAGCATGCTTTAATATATATAATTAATGAAAATATTCTAATAATTACCTTTAATACTGGACCCCAATTTGACTAGTCATAGGTTACTTAAAGCTTTAAAGAGGGGGTGGTAGTTAAGTGGAACAGCCTCCCAGCAGAAGTGGTAGAGGGTAATACAGTGAGGGTATTAAACATGCATGGGATAGACATACGGCTCCTGAATCTAAGACGAGACAAACGACTGATTAAGGTTTGAGTCTTTACAGCAGGTATAAGGGGCCGAATGGGGCCGATCGGCCGGCTAATTTTAGGTTTATGTTGCTTGCTCTAAACCTTATTATATTAAGGGAATAAGTGAATAGGTGACACACAGGGAGACTGTTGGAGGTTAGCTTTACTTCCTAAATTTGCAAGTTTTTAGAGAAAATGAGAAATTTGGGGAAATGGCTTAAACCATGGGATTTTAACCTCGTCGGGGATGGAGATGAAGCCATTCCGAAAGCATAAAGTCACTCATTTCAGAGTATAAAGCATTTGACTGAAATGAGGAATCGGTTTATTTAGGGTTTATTTATGATACTGCGATATATAATGCGTATGGTACATTTGGTATGAGATTATATACGTTCCAATTCTATCGGCTCAGTTTTATAGCTTCTGTGTTTTATTTTTTATGTTGGTAGATTTGGGGAGTTAATGGGATTCATGTAACTCTGTGTTTCAGCAGCCACAATGTATGTTTTTGGTTCCATATTACTAGCTATGGAGTAATTAGCGTGTGTTTGAAGGTAATCCCTCTCATTGTGCCAGCAAATATATATATACTGTATATATGTACTGTATATATGTACTGTATATATGTACTGCATATATATATATATATATATAGTCACATATATTCAGCCGAGATTAAAATGTGTAAATTAGGGTGCATTGATCATTTTCAGACATAAAGCGCTCAAAAAGAAATTGTAGAGTTTACGCATAAAAAGGTATTCTAGAGTAAAGATGGAAAAGCGGTCGTATCACTATAGCAACCGACGGAATGGGAAAATCAAAAGGAAATTTCCATTGGTTGTTACAGAGAAAAGATCTATTTTCCAACTTTTCACTCTTGTTTTTTTCACACACGATTCCCAATGTACTTTGAGAAGCTTTCTCATACCTTAGCGATTTCCGCAGGGGTGTCTGTACGGGCCTAGAGTGGCCATTGGGCGGATAGTCCGATGTTGGCCTAGTACACGCTGTAATTACTTCTTACATTCCATTTTTTATAGCGCCTCGGCCAGGGCCGGCCCTACAATGGAGCCGACTGGGGCAATTGCCCCAGGCGGCACTTTAGAAGGGGCGGCACTTTGCCGCCCCAAGCGGGTTTTTTTTGTTTTTTTTTTGAATCGGAGGAGAGGGAGAGAGGGGCGCCGAGTGGTTTTCGCTTACCCGCTCGGCGCCCCTCTCTCTCTCTCTCCTCTGCAGCGAGTCTCCCTGTTCGGTCCCGGTGCCGGCTTGTAATGCAGAGCGCCGGAAGTGATGTGAATTTCCGGCGCTCAGCATTACAAGCCGGCACCGTGGCAGAGCAGGGAGACTCGCCGCAGGACTGTTTAAAGGTAAGTACCAGGGGGGGGGGGTAGATAATGGTGTCGGCGAAGTTTAAAATGCCGCCCCCCCGGCGTCGGCGGGGGGGGGGCGGCATTTTAAACTTCGCCCCAGGCGGCGTTAAGTCTTCGGCCAGCCCTGGCCTCAGCAGGTTCCAGTACAATAGGGACTAGGCCAGGGACTACCCATCTTTGCCTCTTGCTTTACCCCCCAACACCGGGGTCTCCATTTGAACTCCAGATATCGTGGGAGGCCAAGGCAAGATGTTGATGTGACCTCCATTTGCCTTCAAAACCGCATCAGTTCTTCTAGGTAGACTCGTGCAGGGTCAGGGGTTTTGTAGGCATGTAATTAGGTGTATGAATGAACAATTATACCAAACGGGTGCGAATGATCATCAATTTAATATGCAGGTGGAAACGCAATCATTAACTGATACAGAAACAATAAAACTGGGTGAGCAACCAATCTCACTAACAAGATTTAATGTAAAAAATCATGCAACACGGCAGGACTGAGCACAGCAACAACCCACAGGGTAGCTACACCGCTTTAGCAAGATCTCTCCCAAGCACAAATTTCAAGGCAGTCAGGGGTTTCCAGATGTTCTGTCCAAGTTCTTTAGAAGAAGCTCAAAGAAACAGGCGATGCTGAGGACCTTAGACCCAGAGGAAACTTAGTGCAGCAGATGAAGGACTCATCAAGCTTTCTTTCCTTTGTAAGATGTCCAGCAGCGCCATCAGCTCAGCGTTGGCAGAAAACAGTGGGCCCCAGTACATTCATCTACTGTCCAGAGAAATTTGGCCAGAAGTGGTCTTCATGGAAGGCCTGTAGCCAAAAAGCCAAACCTCCGATGTGGAAACAAAGCCAAGCGACTCAGCTATTCACAAAAACACAGGAACCGAAGGGCAGAAAAACGGCAGCAGGTGCTCTGGGCAGAAGGTTGTTTGTTCCCCGAAGAGCAGGAGAGCGGGGCAGGAACGAGTGTCTGCAGGCAGCAGTGAAGCGTAGCAGAGGTTCCTCGCAAGTTTGTGGCTGCATTTCTGCAAACAGAGTTGTGGATTTGGTCGGAATTAATGGCCTCCTCAATGCTGAGAAGCGCAGGCGGATAATTATCCATCACGCAATACCACGGGCGTCCAAATGTATTCTGCAGCATGACGGCGACCCCAAACATACAGCGAAAGCCACTAAGAGCCATCTTCATTTGTTAAAACTTTTTTCACAATACTGTATACACACACAAACACACACATATATATATATATATATATATGATACCCTACAGCGTATGTAATAGACAGCGAAGAGCACAAATGCTGCTACTCCTATATTAACCCTTAGTGGTCTGCTAATAAAAATGCAGGGAGAGTGTGAATTTTTTTTAAGTGTTGGGTTAATTTCTCTTTTTGGTTGACAGGAAGTTCACTTATTTTTGTGTTTTAGGGAAGGATTTCGATTTCTAACT
Organism: Spea bombifrons; assembly: GCF_027358695.1. Lineage (NCBI taxonomy): Eukaryota > Metazoa > Chordata > Amphibia > Anura > Pelobatidae > Spea > Spea bombifrons. Next base: position 116,855,944 of record NC_071089.1, on the reverse strand, counting down.
AAATAAAATAAGCCATGGTTTAATAGGTGAGTGTCATGGAGATATTCTCCCCCCCGTGAGACTATGCGCTCAGCGGTGACGTTGATATTACGGAGTAGTGATGCGTGTATCACGTACATTTCTTAGCGTGTAGATTACGGTAGCGGCGTGACGTGTGGTCAGCTCACGCTATAAATAGCTCGCCGATTTCCTGTTCATATGAAACGCCAAGCAACAATATTTCAGAATAATTAACCAAACGCGTCAAACGATTCGTTTTAATGGTCTGCGGCCACGCGTGTTCATTCATTTATCAGAATTACGGTTTTTAGGGGCCGTTTTATTTTAACCGTTTGCGTGCCAGAAAGCCGTTTCACTTTACTGAGAGGGTAGTGGATAAGTGGAACAGACTCCCAGCAGAAGTGGTAGAGTCTTTGCAGCAAGGAAAATGGGCAGACTGGATGGGTGGAATTTTTTTTTTTATCTGCGGAATAATAATATTAATTTTTGTAACGTGCTTATTTGGTTATTTTCAAGCCTTATTAAAAATGTCTTCGCAATTAATAATGTACATTTCAATTAATTTAAGTACATTAAAAATTGTGGTTTTGTAAAATTAGATTTTTGTGATTTTGCGCTTCGGGGCTAATATTTCATTGGGGGGAAAAAAAATTGGATTTATTTCACTGAAAATGTTTTTTCCAATGTATTTTAAAAATTCCTCACTGTATTAACCTCTACTACCTCTGCCGGGAGGCAGAATTTTACTGAAAACGTTAAAAATGGTAAAATGTATATATATTTATTTCCTGAAAGGATGGGTGCGGCGATCAGTAAAAGGAACCCCTGGAGAAAGGATGAGCGCGTCCGCAGCACATTTCCCCCACCTACGCAGCATCGCCTTCGCGGATCTTCTCACCCGCCGTATGTAAGTGCCAGTGAGACAAACGGCCGCTGTCGGTGTAAAAGCCTAAAATAACCCAAAATTATTTATTTTTTTAGCACAGCAAAAAATCAAATAAATAAATGTTTTAGAAAAGGGGAAATAACTTTTATCAATTCGCTGCCAGAAAGTTCCAGAACCTAGAGCCAAATATAATTCGCACTGTAAATAAATGGTATTATTTCTTTTTTTATTTATTATTTATTGTTATACGAAGGCAAATAAGAGAAAACATTTGTTTTTACTGATTTTTCTTTTCTTGCCGAGCCCAGAGCAGTATTTAGTAGATATGCCTCTTCAAGAGAACAGTCAAACATTTCATATATAAATATATATAAAGAATATTGTACAGCGCTGCGGAATATGATGGCGCAACATAAAATACCTGCCGAATACTCTAATTATAATTCATACATCCCAACAGTCCTTGTTTTCACGTGACAGTCCCAATCTTTAGGTATTATTGCTTGGAGGAGCCAAAGAGCTTTTGGTGTGTATAATCTACATTTAATCATTTTCTTTTTATTTCCATCGTATACTTTTTTTTTTATGCAGAACACCCGTTTATGATGTGTTTATCTTTTACTTTAGATTGCGGCAAACTATCCTCAGTACATGGCCATTCAGAACACGGCATCATGTAAAGGTAAGCGTTATGGGTACATTAAAAAACACGGTGCCAGATCCAGCTCCACCAGTAAATAACGCATATTAAAAATACTTCTTACGCACTTTAATATGCATTCTTCAACCTGTATGTAAAAAAAATACATACAGTACTTATGTTTAGGAGAAGCTGCAGCTGCAGAGGTGCAGAGTAATGACCCCCATGGTGTGCAACTATTGGCCGGTTTAGGCAGCCAATAAGTGTCAGGGAAGAAATAGTTTTTGAGATAAAGGGGACTGCTTTCTGCACATGCGTGCTACTGGAAGTCTCTCTTAAGCCAGTTCCGGAGCTGGATGGGGGAGAGTATAACACGCGTGTTCTTTGGCGTGTGCTGGCGATGACGGGGCTGTCCCGGCTCTTTAAGGCCAGTGGCTTCCTGATGACATAAGTGCAGCTGACGGCTGGATATATATACGCCAGCGGCCCTCCATTGTCTTGGCCTGTTATATTGATTTAGGGGGATGTGATGAGCACCTGTTTAAATGGCCTACTAGAAAATGGGAGGGGCATTGGTGCATATGGGCGGAGCTGCAAATAAGCACCTCCCCAATTGCTTCTTGCCGAACATAGTTGGCCTTACTTATTACTGATGTTGATATTTACCTCGCCTTTCCTCCCACAGACGCGAGGCTTGCCGTTGCGCTGTATGATTATGTCCCGGCCAACAACGGAGATTTGCAGCTGCACAGGGGAGAAAAACTGGAACTCCTGTCTGAGTAAGAAGTCTCTGTTATCAGAGCTGTGTACACGGACCCCCCAACATGCCAAAGGCAGCCATCTTAGTCGGTGGTGCCGAGCAGGGCCTGGGGCAGGACATTCACTTACCACCCCATGACACAATGAGCATACCTGGGAACCATCCTGGCTTTACCTGGAGACTCCGGGTGAAGTTGGCGTGATTAGGATGCCGGCTGAGTGTTAGGAGGAGTGTAAGGTTGTATGTCTGATGGAACGGGGAAGGGAATGCCGGAGAAGGTGGTACAGCACGGGGTAAATCCTGAATATGGGAGTGGGAAGAGGTAATGATGGTAGAAGAGGGACGCCGATCGTTAGAGGAACGAAGAGCGCGGTTCGGGGGATATTTGGACAGGAGGGTAGATTTATAGGGGGTGCGGAATTGTTAAGGGCTCTGTAGGTCAGGGGTTTGAATTTGACTCTGGAGGGTATGGGGAGTCAGTGGGGAGATTGGCAAAGTGGAGCTGCAGATGGCGCGGTGACGGAGACAGTGTGGAGGACGTCGGTGAGAGGCGGGAGACCAGTTGGTAGGGAGTTGCAATAATCCAGACGGGATATAACAACGGAGTGGATTAGTATTTTGGTTGTTTCTTGTGTGAGGATTGGGCGAATTCAGGAGATGTTTTTGACTTGAAGGCGGCAGGATTTGTTGAGGGACTGGATGTGAGGGATAAAGGAGAGAAGAGAGTCAAGAGTGACGTTGAGGCAGAGAACTTGGTCTGTCGGTTGCATAGCGGAGTTGTCAACAGTGATAGAGATGTCAGGAATTGCGGACAGAGCGGATGGCGAGATCACCATAAGATCGTTCCTGGAGATGTTGAGCTTCAGGTATGGAGAGGCCATCCATGATGCAATTCCAGAAAGGCCAGTTAGAAAATATGGTGAAAGGTCGGGAGAGGAGATATAGATTAGGGCGTCATCTGCGTATGAGTGAAATTAGAAGCCAAAGGATGATATGAGATGAGTTCTCCAGATTGATGAGAATCAGGAAAGACCTGTGGTGCCATGGACATGGAGGGTTTGTAGAACTGGGTCTAAGTCTGCAGAGAGGTCCAAGAAAATAAGGAACGAGAAATGGTGTTTTTAGCAGCGAGGAGGTCAGTTTTAGTGAAATGATGTGAACGGAAACTATTAGAGGGAACGCCCGCCGACGTCAGTGCGCAGTCCTGGCCGCGTCCCGCACGGGAAGTAGCCGGAGCCCAGAAGTTCCCAGGTGTGCCTAAAAGCCCCGATAATGGCTATAGAAACAGCAGGAAATGACTGTATGAACTAAAACATGAACATAAAACACATGATTCTACTCCTAGAAGTGATGACGTAAAGAACTATCAAACAAAATCCCATTAAAAGTGTCCAAGCCGCATGTCCTCCCAACTCCTACAGGGCAGCTTCCAAAAGTAACGCTAAAGGGGGCGACAGGGTGGGCCGAGTGACTTTATTACTGATTGGAATATCACCTTCTCCTTTCCTGTATTTCATTTTTAGTTGGAAAGAAGGCTGGTGCATGGCCAAGTCCAGCGTCTCCGGGAAAGAAGGCTACGTCCATAAAGACTACGTCTCATCGCCCGTAAACACGGATGTGGATAAGTAAGAGATTTATCAACAACATAAATCATTTTTTCCTTTAAAATGCCTTTTCATTCCCAGAAAAGATTACATTTTTTTAACATTTTTTATAACATTTTGATTCCTTAATCAGTCGTTGGTCTCGTCTTAGATTCAGGAGCCGTATGCCGATCCCATGCATGTTTAATCCCCTCACTGTACCACCCTCTACCACTTCTGCCGGGAGGCTGTTCCATTTATCTACCACTTTCTCAGTCCTTATTATTATTATAGTGCATTGGAAATATATAAATTAATATAAATAAAATGAATTATCTTTAGACATTTCAATATTAGAATCCCTTTTATTATATTGTTTTGCTGTTTGTATTCTTCGGTGGCTTTTGGCGCTTTTTAGCCACCTATTTTATGTCCCCTACTTCTAAATCTTAAATAGATAAGGCTTTGATGTAATGTAAGGACATTTTACTTTACTGATATGGTTGTAGATGAAAGGAACAGCCTCCCAGAAAAAGTGGTAGAGGCTAATTGCATTTTTTTTTTGTATTTTAATTTTTACTTTACTGAGAGAGTGATTGGTAGGTGGAACAGCCTCCCAGCAGAAGTAGTAGAGGTTGATATAGTGAGGAATTTTAATTTAATGATATTAAAATCCATTCGAAGCATCCTTCATATATACACCAGGTTCTTAGAGTGTGTTTTCTAATTTTTATTATAAATTTTTTTTTTTATTTGTTATTTATATGTTTTATGTTTTTTTTTTAATTTTTTATGTTTAATTTATATGGAATTTTGTTTTATTTATATTTTTAGATATTTGATTTTTTTATATTTTATCACCAGGTTTTTCTTTAAATCTATAAGTCGGAAGGACGCAGAAAGGCAGCTGTTGGCGCCGGGAAACAAACCCGGGACGTTTTTAATTCGTGAAAGTGAAACCAGCCAAGGTATTGCATCCAATTATCATTAATAGAGAATTAATAATAAAAAAAATTTAAAAAAAAATGTAATTAAAGCTAAACGTGGAAAATCTTAAATATGTTTTTTGCCTTTACGTCGAGTTTTTTGTGTAAAGGACTCATTTAAATAGATAATAGAGGAACAATTGGGAACGGGAGGTGCAAGCGGGGAAATAATACTAATTATTAAAGTATTATTCGTATTTTAAGGCCTTCTTATTTAAACGAAGGTAAAAATAATTATTAAATTGATACAAATGGCAGAACATTGCAGAGGACTCAGAGGACAGCCTGGGAACTTGGCCTTCAGGAGCGCTCTCTCATCTGGGGAAGTGACATCATGAAGGGGTGGGTCTGGCTATGCATAGAGGTGGGGCTTGCCTCAGAGAGCATACAGTGGGCGGAGAATGGGAGGGAAGTGGGTGTGGAGTGGGCATGGCTAATCATCACTCCGCTGGTCAGAGAAAGAAGAATCTGACTGGGAGACCCAGGGCAAGCAAGGCTTCACTCGGAGACTCCTAGTTAAACCCAGAAGTCTCTTTTTCAGTTTTCCAGAGGCATCCGATTACTAAACACACAGAGCCTAATGTCGCTACGCTGGTGGGGTCGTGGCATTTGAGGACCGGGTTAAAGGGGGGGGGTCCAGTAGCCCATCTGTGGGAAGTTCCTTTTTTTTTAAGGAATACACTAAATTAAAAAAATCAGACTCCGATTAATAAAGCCAGGTATAAATTATGGAGAAAGTCCTGCTATGGGGGGAAAAACCCACCTTTCCGCTTCCCTGTTGCGGTAGGGAAGCCGTGGCTATTACTTCAGAGTCGAGGTTCCTCGCGGAGGATCATGGGAACTGTAGTTTAAAGACGGTGGGAAATTTGGACTGACTGCGTTTTAACGACGTTAAACGATGCGCTCGATTTTAGGAACATTTTCACTTTCTGTCCGAGACAATGAACCTAACCACGGAGACGTAATCAAACACTATAAGATAAGGACGATGGACAACGGCGGCTTTTATATCTCCCCGGCGCTCACGTTCCCTTCACTAAAAGAGCTTGTGAGACATTACTCACGTGAGTAACCAAACCGTCTTCACTCCAAACTCATTTTCTATAGGATTTTTTCTAATAGAATTCACTTTTTTTCCCCCTAAATTGTAGATAAAGCTGACGGGCTGTGCCATAAACTGGAGCAGCCCTGCAAGCTTCAAGGTCAGAGCCGGTGGCAGGAAGACGAGTGGGAGATCCCCCGAGACTCAGTCAAGCTGGTGAAGAGACTCGGAGCGGGGCAGTTTGGAGAAGTGTGGATGGGTGAGGAACGTTACTTAAAGTCTCATGGGAAATATTATCCTCCTTGAGCATAAACCCCAGCGCTGTATACAGTAATATAACCCCCCAGCGCTGTATACAGTAATATAACCCCCCAGCACTGTATACAGTAATATAACCCCCAGCGCTGTATACAGTAATATAACCTCCCCCAGCGCTGTATACAGTAATATAACCCCCAGCGCTGTATACAGTAATATAACCCCCCAGCGCTGTATACAGTAATAACCCCCCCAGCGCTGTATACAGCAATAACCCCCCCAGCGCTGTATACAGTAATAACCACCCAGCGCTGTATACAGTAATATAACCCCAGCGCTGTATACAGTAATATAACCCCCAGCGCTGTATACAGTAATAACCCCCCCAGCGCTGTATACAGTAATAACCCCCCCAGCGCTGTATACAGTAATAACCCCCCAGCACTGTATACAGTAATATACCCCCCCAGCGCTGTATACAGTAATAACCCCCCCAGCGCTGTATACAGTAATAACCCCCCAGCACTGTATACAGTAATATAACCCCCAGAGCTGTATACAGTAATATACCCCCCAGCGCTGTATACAGTAATATACCCCCCCAGCGCTGTATACAGTAATATAACCCCCAGCGCTGTATACAGTAACATTACCCCCCAGCGCTGTATACAGTAATAACCCCCAGCGCTGTATACAGTAATATAACCCCCGGCGCTGTATACAGTAATATAACCCCCAGCGCTGTATACAGTAATATAACCCCCAGCGCTGTATACAGTAATATAACCCCCCAGTGCTGTATACAGTAATATAACCCCCCCGGCGCTGTATACAGTAATATAACCCCCAGCGCTGTATACAGTAATATAACCCCCCAGCGCTGTATACAGTAATATAACCCCCAGCGCTGTATACAGTAATATAACCCCCAGCACTGTATACAGTAATATAACCCCCAGCGCTGTATACAGTAATATAACCCCCCAGTGCTGTATACCGTAATATAACCCCCCAGCACTGTATACAGTAATATAACCCCCCAGCGCTGTATACAGTAATATAACCCCCCAGTGCTGTATACAGTAATAACCTGGTTTTATCTCATTTGGCTCCAATAAACTCCCTTTATCTGCAGACCTGGAGCCGCCGTTGCTGTCAGTCATGTGATATTTTGGGTGACTTTCCCGGCTCAAACACCACACTGAGCTGACGCTTTATGGCGATGCTAATGAAGTCTCTTTCTCCCTTTTTTATCTCATACATCGCAGTTTCAAATGAAGTAGCTTTGATGTCTTTTGTTATATTCATGCAGGTTATTATAAAAACAACGCCAAAGTCGCTATTAAGACCTTGAAGGAGGGCAGCATGTCGCCGGTGGCATTTTTGGAAGAGGCTAATTTAATGAAGACCCTTCAGCACGATAAGCTGGTGCAGCTCCTGGCCGTGGTTACGAAAGAGCCAATATACATTGTGACGGAGTACATGGCCAAAGGTAACGGGTCATTTTTATCTTTATTATACAGGGGTATCTAAATTGGAATAAGCAGGATAAGCATGTGTGTGTGTGTGTGTGTGTGTGTGTGTGTGTGTGTGTGTATGTATGTATGTGTGTGTGTATGTGCGTGTGTGCAGAGCCGGCCTTAGGTGTTCTCGCGCCCTGTGCAGACTACTCCTCTGGCGCCCCCCCATCCCAAAAAAAGAAAGGAAAAAAATCTTGTCACAAAACTTTATCACTATCTACCACCTCTGCCCCTTTTCACTGCCTTCCCCCCTCTCCCCCTTCTCACTATCTACCACCTATGCACCCCCCGCCCCATCTCACTGCCCCCCCCACACTTCTCATTATCCTTACTTAGCTTGTTGAGTCATGCGGTGGGAGTAGGAGCGCCGGAATATGACATCATATTTCGGTGCTCAGCATGAAACGCCGGCACCGCGACGGAGTCACGGAGAGTGAGGGGCGCCGAGCGGTTGCTGAAAACTTCACGAGCGACCCTGCCCGGGACTTAAATTAAAACATTGTTTTTTTTGTTGTTTTAACGTTTAAAAAAATATTTAACAAGGAGGATGTTAAATGAAGTTTAAAAAAACAACAAAAAAACACCAATGTTTTAATTTAAGTCCCGGGCAGGCGCCCCCTGTTGCCATGGCGCCCTGTGCGGTTGCACACCCCTAAGGCCGGCCCTGCGTGTGTGTGCGTGTATTTATGCGTGTGTGTGTATGAATGTGTGTGCGTGCGTACGTGTGTGTGTGTGTGCGTGTGTGTGTGTGTGCGTGTGTGTATGTGTGTATGAATGTGTGTGTGTGCACGTGCGTGCGTGTATGTATGTGTGTATGTATGTGTGTGTAAGCGTGTGTGTAAGCGTGTGTGTAAGCGTGTGTGCCGCAAAGCGCTCAGAAAAAGAAGAGAGAATGGAGAGAAAACCTCAAAGGAACGGAGAAGTGCTCTGTGCATCATTTCCCTCCAACAACGAAAGTAGAGAACTTTTTGGCTTCACACCATAGAACGACATGACTACAGGCCACAACTCCAAGTTTAAAGGGTTAAAACAGTTAGGGTGTGGGGGGGTATAACCCATAATCAGTATAATACATAGAATCTGCCGGTAAGTAAGGCCCATTCGGCCCCATCGAGTCTGCCTGTGTTTTGCTGATGTAAAGCTTAATCAGTCCTTGGTCTTGTCTTCAGGAGCCATATGACTAAACCATGCATGTTTAATACCTTCACTGTATTAGCCTCTACCACTTCTGCTGGGAGGCTGTTCCACTTATCTACCGCCCTCTCAGTAAAGTAAAAAAGTAAAATACAAAGAAAATGCCATATTGCATTAGAAACTACAACTACAGCAGTGGATGCTTAGAATGGTATCTTGTCCAAAATGATATTAATTCTAAAAATATATTAATGTATTTTATTATTTATATTGTAATATTTGTAACATATATAACATAATATATATATATCTTTAATATTACCCACATGTATGCATTGTCGTGGTTTCACAACTATAGCATAAATTCATTTATTTTTTCATAATAATTATTAATTAAATTGACATCCACATTATTTCATTTTCAATATTTCCTTTTTTAAATCTTTAGTAATTATTACCGTTATCTCCAGATCCCAACTTATTTTTTTCTCTCTCTCCAAGGAAGTTTATTAGATTTTCTTCAGACAGACGAAGGGCGAAATCTCCGTTTTCATAAACTGGTTGACATGGCTGCGCAGGTTTGTAAAACGCCCCCAATTTGTATTTCATTGTCTGTTTCTTGTCGGTATTGCGTGGTAGGCGTCCCATGGAACCGTTTTATTAAATCAATTATTATTTATTCATCAGCTTCCTTCAGTTATGTTATTTAAACAATAATAATCGGTTTTATTTACACATTTTACTTCTAAAGCCATTCCCTGCTGTTTCTATACACATTATCGGGGCTTTTAGGGCCGTAGAACCCTGCGATACCCTCATACCCAGCAACCATTCTGACCTCCTAGAAAAGAGGGGCATCAGGGGAGGAAAGGGGGACAGCAGGGGAGGAAAGTGGGACAGCAGGGGAGGAAAGAGGGGGCATCAGGGGAGGAAAGAGCGGGAATCAGGGGAGGAAAGAGGGGCATCAGGGGAGGAAAGAGGTGCATCAGGGGAGGAAAGGGGAACAGCAGCGGAGGAAAGGGGGACAGCAAGGGAGGAAAGGGGGGCATCAGGGGAGGAAAGAGGGGGCATCAGGGGAGGAAAGGGGGACAGCAGGGGAGGAAAGAGGGGGCATCAGGGGAGGAAAGGGGGACAGCAGGGGAGGAAAGGTGGGACAGCAGGGGAGGAAAGGGGAACAGCAGGGGAGGAAAGGGGGACAGCAGCGGAGGAAAGGGGGACAGCAGGGGAGGAAAGGGGGGCATCAGGGGAGGAAAGAGGGGGCATCAGGGGAGGAAAGGGGGACAGCAGGGGAGGAAAGAGGGGGGCATCAGGGGAGGAAAGGGGGACAGCAGGGGAGGAAAGGGGGACAGCAGCGGAGGAAAGAGGGGGGACAGCAGGGGAGGAAAGGGGAACAGCAGGGGAGGAAAGGGGGACAGCAGCGGAGGAAAGGGGGACAGCAGGGGAGGAAAGGGGGGCATCAGAGCGGGGAAACAGGGGGCATCAGGGGAGGAAAGAGGGGGCATCAGGGGAGGAAAGGGGGGACAGCAGGGGAGGAAAGGGGGACAGCAGGTGAGGAAAGGGGGACAGCAGGTGAGGAAAGAAGGACAGCAGGGAGGGGAGGTAAGGGGGCAGGGGGATTTAGGTCCTAAATAGAGACTGTCCCTCCTAAAGAGAACACTGTTATACACGCTAACCCCAATACATTCACTGGCTCTTCTGAAAGCTGGAAATGAAAGAAATATAATTCATTTAAACGCAAAGATGCCTCTCTTTAGAAGAAATTTTAGGGACTTAAAGTTAAAATAAAACTTTAGCGAAACTTTTGCTTCTCTTTTCGCGTTTAAGTACAAGAAGCGGGTTTTTGTTGACTGCCACACGCGGACGGATGCCAGTTAGGGATAAAATTAGCCGGTCTCTGTACAAATTTAGCTTGCGGTGGCTGATTACCGATTAGCACTGTGGCAGGAAGCAGTTACTGGGGTTATTTCTTTTTTTTTTTTCCATCGTATCTCTAATGCTTGCGCATATCCTGCAAAAATAAAAAAAATAAATAAAAAAAGCTGCAGTTTCATCACATTGTTCTACTTTCTTCTTGCGAAATTAAAAGATAATTAAGAAAAATTATTTATAATTCAAATATCTGACATTTTATCAAATGATTAAAAAAAATGATGTGAATTAAATGGCGGGGAATTTAATAAATATTTAATAAATAAATAAATTTAATAAATGAGCAAATATTTCTTTAGTGAGGACACACATCTACCAAGTGTCCCTGTTCAGGAGGGCTAGTCCCTGTCCTGAAGTGCCTTCTCATCCACCGCCCTTGATCCCACACACTGATCAGCCGTGATAGGGGAGCGATAACTTAATGGGGAGGAATAATCACTCGGTTAAGACGGCAGCTCTTGACACTAAACGACATAAACCTCAACCAATTTTACAGCTCGCCGAGCAGGTCTACCAAACCGGCCGATGAACCCCACTGCCTGCGCAAGTGGGGCAACGTAGCCCCTCGGCAGGACAGTGCTCGAAAATCGGGACTGTCCCAGGGAAAGTGGGAGAGTTGGTCGGTATGATCATGGTATACCCATAAGGGGTGTTTCTGATACATATTTATTGCTTATTGCCGTCTGTAGCCTCCAGAGGTTTCTCACTCTTGCGCGTTACGCATGACGGGGATTTAACTCTATTATGTTACGGCAATCCATGGCAGATCCGCATCCCCACACAGATCTTGTTTTGACAATGTTTTTTCCTCCCCGTGCTCTAATGCACCGGTAAACCACAATGTCGCCGTTAAAAACATCAACAAATATCACTGTTGACAGCTGCAGCTTTCCAGCTCTCATGAAAACCTTGACTTAAAGATACACTTAATTGACTCACCTGCGTTCAAGCAGGGATATCAGCCATAATGCAACCATAATGTGCGCCGTCTCTGCCTCCCTTATCAAAAGCACAGCCGACAGCTGAAATTTATAAGAGATGTCCATTCTAGGATTGTTTAGGACTGTTGGCAGCTACAGAGTTAAGTTACATTTTGCTTTACTCCCTCCGCGCAGGCACTTGAACAATAATTTTGCCCAAAAAAAAGGGATGTGGAGATTTAGCTTTTTTTATTCTTTTTTTACAGTTCCCATAACAGCTTTCATTTCCAAGCAGCGTACGGCGTTATCTGTGATCCAAGTCTGCATGCGCAGGCGCCCAGCGCGTTAGGGCCAGGGATTCTTCAACAGTGGTCCGTTTATCAGCAAAACGACGTTATATGGAGGAAATCCATAAGCCCTGTTCACCAGCGCCCTCTCTGGCCACCCCGAGGATTGCGAGTTTGGCAGAAGCACCGCAGGGCCCTTTTTAACCCTAACAAGACCGGCTTCTAACGCTTTTTTGTAATAACTTTTTAACACCAGGAATATGACTTAATTTCCCTATTAATTTCTGCATAATAATTAAATAATGTGCCTTTTTTTTTATTTGGCAAGTAGTAAAACGGTTTATGGTTGAGTTTATTCAGATCTTTTTCATAGCGGTCAAATCGGAAAATATAGAAATGAATTGTTTAATATCTCTTTTTTTTTTTACTTTCAGATGAGAAATTAAATTCAATTAAACCCTTACATTATTTTGGCTGAATACATATTATTTTCGTTCTTTTAGGTCGCAGAAGGCATGGCGTACATCGAAAAAAAGAATTATATCCACAGAGACCTCAGAGCTGCCAACGTACTCGTCTCAGATATCATGTGCTGCAAAATTGGCGATTTTGGGCTTGCAAGAATCATTGAAACAGAGTACACAGCACAAGAGGGTACGTTTTAATTATAGCTATTATTATTATTATTATTATTATTATTATTATTTTTCAACTTTATTTATATAACACCAGCATATTCCGTTGTTCTGTTACGATTTAATTAAAATTAAAAATATACCCAATTAATAAAATGAACAAAAAACTAAACAATCTGTTAAAAGAAGAAATGTTAGAACAAGAGGTGATGTAATAAGAGAAGGTGGTAGATTGATGGCGTAGCCTCCCAGCAGAGGTGGTAGAGGGTAATACAGTGAGGGGATTTAAACATGCATGGGATAGACATACGGCTCCTGAATCTAAGACGAGACCAACGACTGATTAAGGTCTGAGTTTTTACAGGGAAAATGGACCACTAGATGTTTTGGAAAATGTAATGTTTCTTTATGATGTCATCATATTCCACGGCGTTTACCGACCATTCAATTAGCGGCTGTGCTGAGAACGTTACTGCATCAGATGACTCTCCAGTAACCCTTTCATGTGCCCGGGCATATTTAGCATTAGGAGGTTGATGTAATAAAGTATATACCGTGTTGTTAGGAGTATGAAAATGCACGCTTCCTCAAGGCTTTTTCCCATATGCCCCATCCACTCACTTCTCTTTTCTTAAACCTGACCAACCTCACCTTCAATTTGATTCACTTCCCCTTAAATATAAACCATCAAACGCATGCACGGTAAAGAGAACAAGAGCCATCACGAAAAGACAAAACAATCTGATATATATATATATACACACACACACATTTTCATAACCAAAATATATATATATAAAGCATTTAGCCTATTTAGTATTCCTGTTTTTCCTGATGCAAAACCTTAATCAGTCGTTGGACTCGTCTTAGATTCAGGAGCCGTATGTCTATCCCGCGCATGTTTAATACCCTCACTGTATTACCCTCTACCACCTCTGCTGGGAGGTCCAAAAGTCTTCACAAAGTGTCAGCCCAACCCGGATGTTACGTGACCTTGTGGTAAAAGTGAGGCCGCTTGCGCATTGGGTGAGAAGCCACAAAGAAAGCTGTGGCTGCAGGTGAGGGAAGGGGACGAGAGCGGATGAGAGAGGGAGTGAGTGTGTGTATACAGGTATACATGGGTTTTAGAGCGAGGGTGCATGTATAAGTGCGTGTTAACATAAATGTGTGTGTGTGTGTGAGCATTAATGTGCATGTGTAAGTGTGTGTTAGCATGAATGTGTGTGTTTGTGTGTGAGCATGAATGTGTGTTTGTTAGTGTGAATGTGTATGTGTTAGAGTGTGTGTTAGTGTGAGTGTGTGAGAGTGTGTGTATGTAAATATGTGTATCCGCTGGGGGGCTGTTACACTTATCTACCACCCTCTTGGTAAAAAAAAAGAAGGTTCCTTACATTATGTTTAGTTTTATGTTACAGTCATATAAACACCCCCCCCTGTACTTTTCCATCACATTCCCCCCTCTGCTTCCCTTTCGTATTGTCACTTCTCTAAGTTTGCTAGTTATGATTTGCATATACCACAAAAAGCAGATGATATCCCTACAGCCAGAGCTTCCAAAAACCAAAACTGGAATGTAAAAGGCTTACGGGAAGGGCGTGAGGAGAACATGCAGGATCATAGGGTGATTTCATACAAAAGAGACACAAACACATCTGAAATAGTGGACTTATAGGGAATGTTACTCAAGTAAAACGATTAAATCATAATTATTTGAAGCATTCCTAAAGAGACTGGGTACGTAGAAACCGGGTCGAGCTTTGTTTAACTCTCAGTCTCCACCTAGAAGTAACAGCAACACCCAACAGATCCAACGCTCAGGACTGGAATCCCCACCTTCTGGGAGAAACCAGGACTTTCCATATGGGGCAGTTTTTTTTGGATCGTTCCAGCGGGTGGCCAGCGCATTTCGCTACCTAACGAGTAGGTCACAGGAGTTCAGCATCCTTCTCTTGAAAGCACATTCTCTTTTGCACTTTGCACAGGATGGCTGGCCATTCCTTCAGGGCTTCCTACCTATTTATACAACATTCCAATATGGTTACTGTAGAACCCCAGGTCTCTGCCATACCTGGGAGCTTTCAACCTACGTCCGTCCTGCTCCTTGTTGGGCAAGTTGGATGGCAGGTGATGGGGTGAGCCAAGCTGGGAGTAGATGGAGCTAGACAACCCATCCCACCCAACCGAAGATCGAAGGCTAACCCTGAGGTCTTGTAATCAGCTGTGGTTCCAGAGCATCTAGAGCAAACCCAACGGGTTCTTGGATACATCTTAAGAAGCCCATTGGAACATCCGACTCAACGCACCCTATTCATTCTACACTTCATTCTATAAATCGGTTCTCACATCTGGCTACCCGTGTTCCTTGGCTGAGGTTGGTGCTTTTCACCTTGGCTTCTTCTCATCTAGCCTAACTATGAATATTCTCCTCCCATTTGGCTTCATATCACAATGATTTTCGATCCGGCGTCCGATACCGCGCAAGACCCCCCTTGATATTAAAGATCCTACGAAGTCAACCTCTAGGAGGCAGTAGCTGTAGGAATGTTGCGCAATGTGCTCTATATGCCCAACACCAATCAGTTATACTAGACTTGAGATAGACAAAGGTACCCAAGAGCCTAAGAGGAACATAAAATGTAGAAACACGGAAGTCGATGGTAGATAAGAACCCATCCAGTCTGCCCATTGGTCTCGTCTTAGATTCAGGAGCCGTATGTCTATCCCACGCATGTTTAATACCCTCACTGTATTACCCTCTACCACCTCTGCTGGGAGGCTGTTCTACATACTATCCTCTTAGTAAAGTCATATTTCAAATCATACTTTGATTCCAAGCAATGCTTTAAAATGGTTAATTTTGGTAATGGTTTTGGTTCTGAATCACGGCATTGAAAGCAGAACTGGGATGTGAACCTTTTCATAACGATACCAACACTTTGTAGTTCAGTTCCACTTTCAGAAGCGTGAAAGTTCGATGGACCTCTGTAGAAAATCAACTGACGCAGGTGACGGCAAACACGCGACCAGATAATTCCGCGATAAAGTCTGCGCTAGCCGCAGACGAGAAGTTTGACTCATTATGTACAGAAGCGTGCACCCTCTGACGTGTTGGGCGTCCAACTCAGGATCCTTTTTTTGGGGGGGGTGGCAAGTGGTGGCGAGGGGCGGCCAGCAGCCCCAGGAGTAGGTGGGATGAGGACACGGTCACCTACCTGCCGTACCCGAAGAGCCACATGGGGAGCTTCAATGCAGTGCAGCAATAGCAGATACCGCCATCGATCCATCGGCGATTCGTGGGAGAGCAGAGTATCAGGGGTTACAAAATAGTCAAATTCCAGCCAGCAGTTTGATCCCATTGGTTGAGAGACTCATAGATCCAACATGGCTTCTTGACAGCCTTTACGCGAAGGTCGGTAGTCCTAGAAGGACCCTGTTTCTTGGACTCCATTGTTTTGGCAAACTTCGTATGATTTTTTCATACTTTTTGCTATAGTTAGATTTAGGAGATAACCTTCTCATTGCCAGGATTTCTACCAGTTTCACTTAGAGTCCGGCAAGCCAGCTTTGATGCCCCATGAGCCGAGTCGGGTACATGCCAGCACCTATGGGCAAAAGGGGCATTTTTAGCTGGCTCATGTCTGGCACCCATGATGTCCCTTTACCACTAAAGTGTCCACCAAATCCCCAAATCCCGGATGCCCCTCTTTCCTCCCCTGCTGCCCCTCGTTTCTAGGAGGAATGTTTGCTGGGTATGAGGGTATCACGGGGTTCTACAGTCCTAAAAGCCCCGATAATGTGTATAGAAATGGGTTTATACATAAAACAGTGTAAATAAAATCCATTCTTCTTCTGAATGTCCTATCAAGAGGTTGCCCCATCCCCTCCTGCTTCGAACCAGACCCCCTAAAATAAAGTGTCCCTCTCTGACCGTGAGTAATGTTGGGAGGTGCGCTTCAAGCTCCACTAAATGCCTGTGGATTGTCGTAGAACATTAACGTCTGCTCGATGCCATCAGTCCTTGCAGGAGACGGAGCTGCCACCAGTGAGGCAAAGCCAATAACTGCCCCCCAAAAGATAATACTACATGGTTTGAAAGCACATAAATTCTCATTTAATAAAATATAACATTTAGAATTCTGCGTGTTTCTCGTCACAGGCACCAAATTCCCCATTAAGTGGACAGCTCCAGAAGCCATCAATTTTGGAGTTTTCACGATAAAGTCCGACGTTTGGTCATTTGGAATTCTTTTGACGGAAATAATAACGTACGGCCGCATTCCTTATCCAGGTAACATCCAGGTTCATTTTTGCTCTATTTAGAACATTTTTGGCTTCATTTGTGTTTCAAAGTAAACCATTCATATTTCCAACTCCTAGGGGGTCATCGTACGTTATTCTAATTAAACGTGTGTATTGGCGGATTTATGTAAAAAATATATATCTCTATATTTTTTAATTTTTGGGGAATGTGCCAAAAACCTGGTTTTATCTGACTTTGCTCCAATAAACTCCCTTTATCTGCAGCCCTGGAGCCGCCGTTATCAGTCATCTGATATTTTGGGTGACTTTCCTGGCTAAAACACCGCACTGAGCCGATGCTTTATGGCGATGCTAATGAAGTCCGTTCCTCCATAGCCTTTCATTAATCAGAGTGTCCGGCTGGGTGATTAAGACTGAGCCATTCTATTCTTCAGGCACTATGATAAGGAATCGGGGGGGGGGGGTTGTCTAGTAGATTGGGGCTCAGATAACGGAGCAAATGGCTAATATGCAGCTGTCTGAAAACATTATATTTTCCAAAGCCACTATTTTAAAAAGAAACCAGCATAATATTACTAAAATCTTTCATTTTTTACTCTGATATTTTTTAAAAAAATGCTAGGAAGACCTCAGAAAAATTAACTCGCATCGTTCTCTCTAGGTATGACCAACCCGGAGGTTATCCGTAACCTGGACCAGGGATACCGCATGCCGTGCCCTGAAAACTGTACCCCCGAACTCTATGAACTTATGCTGAAGTGCTGGAGACAGAGGTTCGAGGACAGGCCCACCTTTGAATATCTACAGTCGGTTTTAGAAGACTTTAGCACGGCAACAGAAAAACAGTACGAAGACGAACCCTGAGTGTGTAGACGGGACTCGATTCCACTCCTGACGTCTGTAGACATTCGGACATTTCCTTCAATCTTCTGGCATCAAGCCAACATCTACAAAAGAAGCAAATTGATTGGATTTACGGGGTGGGGGGGCTCAGTGGACCTGATGGAATGGGGGGGGTCGATATTTTTATTAGCTTGCTAAATATTTCTAATCATAGTTCTCGAAGGGGATTTGAAAAGATGTCTCATAACATGGACTCGCCAGCGTCTGAGGCTTCAATATCCGTGATCCGTGTCTCGGAACCCCGCATTTCCAATAAATTACAGAGTTTTGGAGAATAAAACCAGAGTCCACTGGTTAATGAAAGCAGCAGCGCTGAGGTTTTTTTTTTTGACGTTTTTTTTTCATTGGGGAAACCATCCTTAGATGCCATCAGCTGGGTTTCTCGACCTGAGAAAGCGTTAATCCAGAGGATTTCTTGGCATAACCCCTCTTGACAACTTGTCAGAGTCGTGATATTAGTTCCAGGACCAATCACATCTCATGTGAGGTCCCTTTAAATTTCTGTTATTTTACAGAATCCCCTGATATATTTGCCCCTTTCCATGCCTTTCAGCTATTTGCCATGCAGGGGGTAGGTATGACCAAGCGCTGGCTTGGTGAAGGCTGTGTAGGGTGTGGGAGAACTTTCCTGCAACTGATTGACTGCTTCGAGCAGCCAATCAGTGGTGAGAATCGTCAGACCCCGGAGTTGGTGTCGAGCTGGAGCGGCAGCTTCTCCTTAAGGTAGGTTCTTTTACTATTTTTTTTTTAACGTTTTTTAAACATTCATCTTTGGTGAGGCTGCCAGGGACATTAAACTGTCCCTTTTAAAATTAAAATGTTTCTGTGAATACCCTTAAAATAATGCAATCCAGTCCACACGAGTGAAGACACTACTTCCACTTCACTTCAGATGTCCAAACTATGACAGCTATATTGGTTGGTGTGACAAGAGGCAGGTTGGCGGTGCTGAGGATGGCGCTGATGACGGGGGTTGTCCACCCATCTACCTTAACCAAAAGACCCACCTCGTGGCCCTCAGCCCTGGGTTAGGTTCTTATAAGATCTACTGAGTATCCCGCTAGTTATATCTGGGTAAAGAGCAGCTGCTGAGGCAGTTCATTAACCTAATATACCTAGGTTTTAACCCTGTAACAGCCTCTTAACAGTCACAACTGGTATCGTAAATGCATTTTTCTTTGCAAATTCTAATAAAAATCTCTAAATTCCTAAACAGTGTGGCATTATTTTATAAACACTGTTAAGTTTAAGTTATACTGCTATTTATGTTCTACTACTGGCTATAGAATTACAGAATATACCACAAAAGTCTAAAGTACGAAAGAATGCGAAAAGTGAAATAGTAATACTAATGATTCTACAGGTGTAATAAACATATTCTCCACTAGAGGGCGCTCTAATGTCAAGCGTTACATAGAGAAAATAGAAACACATGTTTCAAAATCTTGCAGTTAAGTAAATATACTTTTTTTTTTTTTGCTTAAATTTTGCTGGTTTCTGTGTCTTGGAGGACAGAAGAAGATGTGATAGAAACATTAAAATAGATAAAGGAATTTCACAAAGTACAGGAGGGAAGTTTATTTCAAAGAAGGAGAAATGTTACAACAAGAGACCAGAATCTAAAATTAGAGGATCAGAGGCTTTAGATGTAATTTAAGGAAGTTTTACTTTCATGAGAGGGTGGTAGGTAAATGGAACAGCTTCCAATCAAAGGTGGCAGAGGCTAATGTAGTGAGGGAATGAATGTCCAATACCCTCAGCCAGCCACTGAATTACCAACTCATGAGGACACCCTTAGTGCCTTGTCTTAATACATTCTGTTTAAAATCAATCCTTTAGTGAATAGACCATCGTGTATATATAAGGTTTTCTTTAAATATATTATACTATGTATACGAGTGCATTTTATCTCTCCACCTTTATGTTATGCAAATTAACATCCAGGATGCTGCTGAGTTTCCGATGAGTTTTTAAAATCTGAACTTTAAAAACTTCACATCCGGTATATTTGATTTTAATATTTATGTATTGTATATGGCAGCCCTCAAACACTTCCAAACAACAATTTTGTCCCAATAAACTCCCTGTATCTGCAGATCTGGAGCCGCCGTTGCTGTCAGTCATGTGATATTTTGGGTGACTTTCCCGGCTCAAACACCACACTGAGCTGCTGCTTTATGGCGATGCTAATGAAGTCTTCTCTTCCATGGTCTTCCTCTTTAAGGTTTATCAGCATTTTTAGTCGCAGTTGCATTAATGTATAGTGGAAGCCTTGCTCCCTGACACCATGTGTGGCACAGGGTTCACCTCTAACTATGGATGACTTTAGTGTAACCAGGGTCGGACTGGTGATCACATAGTGGCCCTTGCAGTTTACGGCCAGTGGCCGTCTGATGACGTAATAGCTGAATATGCTACTTCTTTGTGCGGTCGGGCGGATCCGTAGCTTGCCTGGTGCACCAGATGGCCAGTCCAGGCCTCACCATAGCGGTAATATTGATTTTGATAAAACAATATTGAGTGAAACACTTCATGTTTTGAGAGTAAAGTTGTGATTTCCTATGTTTATTCTTATATACCGATATACAAAAGGGTTAAAAAGTCTGCTACCACAATCGACTTTCTGAAAAACAATTTCTCAAACCAAAAAATACATTATTTTCACCAATAAATGTAAACATTATGTGAGTACGTACTGAAAATAAAACATTCTCAATAGCTGCATGACAGCTACCCAGAGCCTACCCGTGCGGGACGCGGCCAGGACTGCCCATTGACGTCAGTGTGCGGTCCCGCTGACGTTGTGGTCATTCCGCTGATGTTGTTGTTGTGTGTGTGTGTGGTCCGTGTGTGACATCCTGGGTAACACCCCATTGAAAGGGGAAATGGGCAGGGAGTGGGCGACCCCACTCCCGCGACCTGGAAGATTCGAGTGTCGACCCGGAGAACCAGTGCTTCTGGAGTTCCCAGGTATGGCGGTGTCCCAGATGACCAGCGTGGTCCTGAGGATCGTGGTCATGCTGGAGAATGAATGAATGAGTGAATGAATGGCATGTCTCTTCTAAGTGCTACTTTTCTCTTGGTTAAAGTGTTGAACTTTACTCCAGAAGATAAAAAGGTAAAAAATAAATAATAATAAGGTATTTCAATGGATGTCCTTGGTCAAAGGTCCTAACAGGAGCAATTGGTGGAGCGCAAGGAGGACAATACCAACAGAATTATTATCCTTTGAATGAAGTGTATAATGTTTATATTTAATTTGTTTCAGTGTTCAGTCATGTGAAATAACTGATCAACTGATTACATTTTACTACTTTTTAATATTTGATCAAATAAAACCCAATTGGTGATGGCGGCCTCAGACTTTAGGACCCTATTGTATGTTCAGTAAAAGTTGAGTCATTGTTTCCAAATCATGGAAAGAACACGGCCGTCTCCGGCTACGCACACAACGTCCGCGTCGAGCTTCGCTGGGAAATTTAAAGATCATTTCTGTTTTAATAAATCATCTTGAAGCAGTCAAACATTTCGGTTTATGACGGTTATGACACGGACTTCACACCGCCGGCGCGAGCGTGACAAATTCCAGCTAAAGAAAAGATTCTCCTGAGAAGTGTAATCCATGAGAATATTTAATTTTAGCCATGCATAAATTGCAGTAACAAAGTTTCAAGCCCGTACACCAGAGAATTTTCTAGAAACTGACGGAGGAAAGCTAAGCCATTAATCACTGTCTCCGCTGGACACTTTATATACAGAATCTCATGACTTCAAAATTCTGTAAGGAATGTATAAGAACAATATATATATTTTATATATATATATATATATATATATATATATATATATATATATATATATATATATATATATATATATTTATATATATATATATATATATATATATATATAAATATATCAAAAAAATAATAATAAAAATATATATATAAATATATATATATTAAAAAAATATATATATATAAATATATATAAAAAATAATAATAATAATAATAAAAATATATATATAAATATATATATATTAAAAAAATATATATATATAAATATATATAAAAAATAATAATAATAATAATAAAAATATATATATATATATAAATATATATATATAAAAAATAATAATAATAATAATAATAATAATAATAAAAATATATATATATATATTATAATATATATATTATACGCTCTGGAGAGCATTATTGTGTATGTATCCTGGTGTTTAACCAAAAAGCAGGTCTTTTCACAAAGGTTTTTTCATTGAGTATCCGGTCCCAATAATAATAATAGAAATAATAATAACAATTATAATAATTAATTAATAATATTAATAATAATGATAATAATTAGTGAATAATAAAACAAAATTCTGCAGCTCATTGGGCACCATGCCCAACAGAAAATGTTATAAAACTTGGTTCACTGATGCCGTATTTCAACTCAACCAGAACTTGCATGGGATCTTTGGGTTGCTGAGACTAAATATCATAGCAAAGTAGTAGCTACAGGTTCCTACATTCAGAAGAAGGTCTCTATAGGCTCAGCGGGCTCACAG
The DNA here is from genome assembly GCF_027358695.1 of Spea bombifrons. NCBI lineage: Eukaryota > Metazoa > Chordata > Amphibia > Anura > Pelobatidae > Spea > Spea bombifrons. The sequence goes on along the minus strand of NC_071089.1, from coordinate 116,833,633 downwards.
AACGTGGGTTTGGGTTTTTGGACCGGAAAGTTGAATACGAAGTTGCGGTTACTCTCCATATCCTTGCCATTCTCTTAATTCCTCCCGGAGTCCCTGAGATAGGATTGCGAACCCTGAGACTTTGCAGGCTTGTGACCGGCCGCGCACACGCCGTACACGTGTTCTGTTTATGTATAGTATCATGTATGTTTTGAATGCTATCTTCTATCTTGTTTATTTTCCTTGATGTATCTTTCATTAGGGTTTCCAGCCTGGATTTGGTCGCCGACTATCACCGGTTAGTGTGATTGTGTGAGCACGAGGAGCGATCATTGATACATCAGAGTTTATTTATTAAACTCAGAGTCGGCCCAGGTGTGCATCCAAACCCTGTGCAATGTAGAAGAAATAACCAGCCTCCTGGCTTCCGTTACAGAAGAAAGGGCCATCATTTAAAACTAGAGGTTCAGAGACAAAGCGAGGCTAAGATGGAATGTAATGAAAATAGACCATATGCCTATCCCATGCATGTTTAAATTCCCTCACTGTATTACCCTCTACCACTTCTGCTGGAAGGCTGTTCCTTGAATCTACCACCCTCTCAATAAAGTAAAACTTCCTTACATCCCAGAGCGCTGGGTAACTGCGAATCCTTTTAAGGTTATACCATAAAGGAAAAAAAGGAGCTACTAAGGAGATTTTACAACGTGTCGGATTCACTAAACTTCATTAAACAAACAGAAATCTGGTTTTAGGACTGCCTCTGCAAGTCCAGGACTGTTGGCAGTTAATGTTACTATAATACATACATAATATATAAGAATACTGGTAAAAAAAAAAAAAAAAAAAACCTTGTTCTCGTGACCCGCGGAGCATAAACACGCTTTATTTATTTTTCCACCTAAGTTTCTGGTGTCGGTCGTTATCGGGGAAGGAAATAAATAAATAATTGCTGTGGCGTTCCGTGACCTTTTTCGTTACTTTCAAATGTACACAAAACGAGCGGACCTGGACGTATTCCAATGCCACAGAGTTTTCCAAAACTCCCTTTTTTTCTTTTGCCTTGCAAAGTGAAGGTCGTGGGATGAAAGCATCTGGAGCCGGTATCTCAAAGACCTCCTGTCCTCCATCCGAAGCCACCTCTCCCCATCCCCCACCCCCCTGTTACAGTAGCCTGAGCTCAAATGTCATGTATCGCCTCTACCCCCGCTCTCATTTTTCTTCATTTCTTTAATAATTTCATCATTTCTTTAATAAAAACTCACAGCTCGGAAGAGTCTGTCCGAAGGAACCGGGCAACGTTTCACCTCCTCCTTCTTCAGAAGGCCAAGTCCCCATCCCGCAGGAATGTTACGACGGAGGCGACCTGCGTCAGCCGCTACCAGCTCAGGGTCCTTGACTTCCCTGTGAAAGAGAACACTAAGGACAACAAGAAGTTATTGAGAAAAAGAAGACAAAATGTTCAAAATACGGCGACGACGGGATAACGACTGCGAAACGATTGGCTCACATTAATATTTTTTTTATTAGTGTTAATATTCTAATTAATAACAAGATTTAAAAAACTGGTAATTGTCCGATTGTAAGCTCCTTTGAGCAGGTCCTCCGTACCGCCCCCCCCCCAAAAAAAAAGAATGTTGGCCAGAATATTTATATCTGTATGTCAAAAAAAAAAATCTGGAAAAATAAATTAACTCATAAAGAAATTAAATAAGTTTAAATAAATAATATTTACTGAACAGATATGGTACAGCATAACTCCTGTCACTATATACTGAGCCAGACATTGACGGTGGTGCAGAATAACCCCTATCACTATATACTAAGCCAGACAATGACATAGTAGGCCTCTGCCCCTGAAGCAGCCTGCCTGTGCCATTTCTGCCCCTAAACACTAACTCACTACTGACTTAATAACTTCATTCATTCATTCATTCACCCACTCACCCATTCACTCTCCCGCACCCCCTTACCTCCCTTGCAGATTTCACTGGTCCGGGGGCCGGCCGTGCAGACATCTATGCAGTCAGACGCAAATTAGGTAATTTGACATTTTCTTTTAAAAATATTTAGAACTGGTTAAAAAAATGGATATTTGTGCTAATAAGTATTCCCAGTGCGTATTAAACATTTTGGAATATTCTGCGCGGGAAATATGTTTTTTTTTTGTGCCTCTGTATAAATGGACAATTTCAGATATTTTTTATGGCTTTCACCCAAGATTGCCCGAAACATTCCACACTAAAAAATACACGAAATAGCGAAAAACACATAGTTATTACTTTATTACCAATTTTAATAAATTGTCAGATTACGCCATAGCAATTATTTGCCCGCATACAATGGCGCAGTCCTCTGACCCCACAATTGGCCAGAAGTAATTCCCGGTACTTGTCAGGACTTTGATTAATTGTTTGCTGCTGATGTTTTGTCTTTCATGACAAACTAATGCACTGGATTTGTCTGCAACCCTTCGCTGGAACGAAACTCTCACGTCCGTTAAAAAGCTTTTCCCCGAGTCCGTCTTATCATATCGCGCAGCCGGCCCCTGATCAAGGGAAGGTGAGTGATGGAGTCATGGCTTGGAGACACTGAGTGATGGCAGAGATCATAATATAAACAAATAATACATTAAACTTAACCCTTCTAGGTGTTGGTAGACCAAAGTCTGTCTCTCAGCCGGGGTAGATATACCAAAGGGGGTCATACAATGGGGCAGGAAGGCCATTTGGGTGCCTGGACCAATCCCACGCTGGCTGACCCAAAGGTCTCCTTTTGGGATCCAAATAAGTACAGAAGCCCAAAAAATATTTCTGAAATCAATAATTATTTCAGCGTTTTCTTATCCCGCGTCGACAAATTTCATGGGCAACTTTCCCGCCAGCGTTGGCAGCTATAGTAGGGCAGTTAAAGCCTTTTCTATGCTTCTACTTCCTATGTCGGGTGAAGCAGGGGGTTCTGGGTGGACTTCATTCATTCGCAATAAAGGAGATCTTGACCAAATATCTCAGCGTTTTGAATATAACGTTATCACGGAGAGGAAGCGGGAGACTTCCAGATCGCCATGTTACAGGAAGTAGAAGCACAAAAAAGGCTTTATCTGCTAAACTGCAAAGCTGGAACAAGCCGTTTGTTTAATGAAGCAAGTAGAAAACCAACTGAAAGTATATTTCTGGAGAAAAATAAGATTTTATGTATTTTTGGGATCCTTCGGCCACCGAATCCAGAAAGCTGAACAAAATATTAGGCAAGTCCGTCGATGTAAGACGTCCTGGACATACCTCTGTTAGAGACTAATATCATCCCAAATATATTCGCCATTTTTAACCCCTTAAAGACAACGGCCGGTCCCTAAACCCATTGAAAACAATGCATTTTGAGCCCGTACATGTACGGGCTTTGTCATTAAGGGGTTAAAATCCCGGGTGTATTATTTCAAGGTAAAAGGAAGCGATTTCTCCGATGCCAAGGAAAAGGAGAAGCGATTACCAGGCAGACATCTGGAAAATTCAGTACGTGTTTTGTTGATTAAGGGTACGAGGAGCTGAAGTTATCTCCGACAGGAGCCTGATAACATCTTTTTCAACCGTCCGTCCCGAAAATGCCATCGGAAATCTTCTCTCCCCCTGCCAGGCGACTTGATCCCTTTAAGGATGGAGGATAAAAACGGAGGCTGACATAGCCGCAAAGCGTCAGATTTATGGCGGGGGACAGGTATTCAAACCTGGAGCGTGGAACGCGTCGGCCTGCCAAGGTCGAAGGAGTTTGTAGATAATATATAAGGATTTTGCTATTATTAGTCGGAATACTACATGCGGATAAACATAATAATCTGGCACAATGTCCGTTTAAATGTCCTACCGCTGGACAGAAAGTTAGGAAAAAAGGCAATTTATGCAGTGATGGTTAATTCCATAAATTTGATAGGATTAGGAGAATAATCTAAACTGTTCCTAACCCCAAACCCCTTCTTTTTGTTACTTTTGTTGACCTTCCTCTGCCGTGCTTCTTTAATGAAGTGAAATTTTCTCTGATTCATTATTTGTGCCGGGAACAGCTAATGGTCATGTGACACAAAATCAGGCACCGGTAAATTGTTGTCATAGAAACTATAAAAAGCTAAAAAGGTGTTTTTCTGTGTTTAGACCCTCAAAGGAAAAAAAATATATAATAATAATGGTTTATTTCCTTAAGTACAGTTAATGGTTTGTGTAAGTGGAACAGCACCTTTAAAACAGAATATACCGGGTTTTTTTACGATCGCTATGACAATTTTTCAATACTTTTAACAAACACCGACACACCTTCAACACGCTATTGGCAAAACGGTTAATTTCATGCACAAAATCACACAATAATAAAGTAATACAATACACCATATCTACCAAAACACCGCAAATCTCACAATCAAATAATTATTCCAAAACGTTAACACGTGTTCTCTTCCATCAGGAACATCAGAGCAGAATGTCATAAAAAAACACTAAAATCAGACGAAAGTGCAGAAACTGCATTATTCTATATGTCAGGTCTGCCCTTTTATTATAAATGGACGACGATCAAAAACCTTCCAAAATAAAAGGAAATAAAAACAAAAAAAAACATTTTTCTCAATTATTAAATCTGCAAAAATAGTTTACATATTTACTAGTAAAAAAAAATTCCTATAGGGTCGTCTTATATTCAGGTTTTTTCCCCCCTAAATTAATTTGGGGGGGGGTCGTCTTATAATCAGGATCGTCTTATAATCGAGCAAATACGGTAATTTCTAATGTCTTCTCCACGGAGACTTTAATCATTTAGGCTACAGCCCAAAATAATGTCTTCATCCTGGTTTTATGGGAATGGATACATTGGTTACTATACAACAGAGGAGCAGAACTCCAGTCCTCGAGGGTTGCAAACACGCTTCGGTTTTTGTGTATCCTAACTTGAGAACATTTAAAAAAACATATTAACTTGCTTTTAGGCAATGATTCCTGGCCTGCTTGTGGCCCTCGAGGACTGGAGTCATGCACATCTGTTCCACGGGAACCTGACAGATCCTTCATGATGAAGGCATCTGCCTAAACTTCCTCTAAGAGCAACAGTACAAGACTCATTGTTGTTAATATTAAAAGCCATATTAGTGTCTATTTTATTCGGGGTCATGGAGTTTTTAGTTGAAGTTGAGAAATTTTTTGGGGGCAACATAGAAAAAGATGTAAAGTTGCATAATCTTTTAGCACCTCAGGGGTCTCTTCTTAAGGCGGAATGAGAGTAATATATATATATATATATATATATATATAAAATTACTATAAGCAAGGATTAGTAGGACTGGGAACAGAAGGCAATCAATTCCACATTCATTCATTCATTCATTCAGAAAGAAAGAATGAATGAAAACGAGAGAAAGAAAGTGAGTGAATGAAAAAGACAGTGAGAAAGAGTGATAGAAAGAAAGAAAGACAAGGAAGGAAAGAAAAAAAGAAAGTGAGAGAAAGAAAGTGAGTGAATGATAAAGAAAAGAAAGAAGACAGTGCAAAAGAGTGAATGAAAAAGACAGTGAGAAAGAGTGATAGAAAGAAAGAGAAGGAAAGAAAAAAAGAAAGTGAGAGAAAGAAAGTGAGTGAATGATAAAGAAAAGAAAGAAAAAGACTGTGCGAAAGAGTGAAAGAAAGAAAGAAAAAAATGAAAACAAGAGAGAAAGTGAGTGAATGATAAAGAAAAAGACAGTGAGAAAGTGATAGAAAGAAAGAAAGAAAGAAAGAAAGAAAGGGAGAAAAGAGAAGGAAAGTGAATGAGAAAGAAAGTTAGAAAAGAATCAAAATGCTCAGAGGACTCAGTTTCGGGCGAGCTGATTTTAGTAATTAAGGGACCCTTCATCAGAGGTTGTGTTTGTGTTATCAGGACGCTGGGTTAGCAAATTGCTTTCAGTCCCAAAAGAGGAAGCTTTAGTGACATAAGCCAGGCCTAAAAGCACAATCTCCTACTGTTCAATGATTTCCATATTCCCCCAGATGGGATTCTGGACAAATTTAACACCCAAAATGAAGACGTGTCGAGGATTCGCATTAAGCTGTAATCCTGCTAAGCATGGGAAATGTTACTGACAGAGTAACCGGACTCCCTCATTCTCACCGGCAGACTCGGGATCGTTATTCCATACAATACTCATTCTCTCCGTGCTTTTAACCCTGTTGTAGAAGGTTTTTGGAATATGTTGACCCATTAGATATGTACAGACAGCGGCATATAATGGCCTAAGCATGCAAGGGCCAGGCTGGCCAATTGAGTCAGACTGGGTGATTAAGACTGAGCCATTCCATTGTTTCCCAAAGGCAGTATGATAAGGAGTCGGGGTGTTTGTTTAGTAGATCGGGGCTCAGATAACAGAGCGATATGCAGCTGCCTAAACACATTATGTACTGTGAAAACTAGAACTATGTTTAAAAAAGAAAACAGAGCAGTAACATCTTTAATTTGATACTAAGAAAAAAAAAAATATTGTTGGAGTCTCCCTTTAAATAAATCTGCTATTTGGGATAAATTGGTCAAAAAAGGTTAGCATTTATTAAAAAAAAAAAAAAACCATTGGAGACGTACGGAAAAATGTATGATTTTCAGTTTTAGTTAAAAGATCACAGAACATTTATTTTAAACCAAATTTCTAACTGGATTAACCAATCAAGTAAGTATTTTATTTTTTTTGACGTTCAAAGTTAGATATCTGAAGATTATCATGTTCCCGGACCATTTTGGCAGGTGAACGAGACAGATAATATTTGGAGACGTTGTATGTTTTTGGTTTTCACCAATTCACGTCTTAAAAGAACTATATGTTTTAATAAAATTATTAATATATAGAAAGAAATGCATATAAAAAAATTACTAACCATATAATTTTAAGTCAAAAGCATTTTTTTTTCGTAGTTTCGATTTTAATAAATTGGTGTAAACAGTTTGTTAAAGGGGCAATTTAATTCAGTTCTGTGTGGCTGTCTTCTCCCTGTGTCTTCTTTCTTCATCCTCTTCTCCTCGTGGCTTCTTTCTTCGCCCACTTATCCGTGGACCAGGAGTCCTGCCGCACTTTCGCAGAAGAGCAGAGTGACGGGGACAGCCTCTCCCTTGTTTCTCCGTCACGCTGCTCTCTCTGGGGAGAGGGTATAGCTGGAGGCAGGGCCGGCCCTACCATGGAGCAGAGTGGGGCAATTGCTCCTGGCGGCACTTTTGAAGGGGCGGCCCAAGCCCTTTTTTTTTTTTTGAGGAAGAGAGAGAGGGTGCCGAGTGGTTTTCGCTTACCAAGTTGTCACTACCCGCTCGGCGCCCCTCTCTTCTCTGCGAGCCCTCTAGCTCGGTCTCGGTGCCGGCTTGTAATGCTGAGCGCCGGAAGATGACATCATTTCCGGCGCTCAGCATTACAAGCCGGCACAGAGACCGTTTAAAGGTGAGTACAAAAGGGGGGTTGGGTAGATAATAGGGAGGGAGAGGAAGGGTAGATAATAGGGAGGGAGGCTGAAGAAGGGTAGATAATGGGGGGGGCGGCATTTTAAACTTCGCCACAAGCGGCATTATGCCTTGGGCCGGCCATGGCTGGAGGTTCCACCTTTTGTTGCAGAGCTGCGGGAAAGGAGACTGGGACTCAAAAGCGGTTGGCGCAGAAGGTAGGAAAACATTGAGAGAGAGCATGAGTGAGTCAGAACAAGTGAGTGAGAGTGTAAGAGTGAGTGAGTGAAAGTGTGGGTATTTTCTCATCAACATTGGATCTTTGGGGTTTAATGAAGTGTCTGCTGGTTCAATCAGTAAACCTTTACAGACTTCTTTTACTGTCTCTGCGAAAAAAGATTGTTCCAAACAAACATGGGACAGCAGGCAGAAAAGATGACATAAAATTCAACATAAATAAATGTAAGATGGGGCATTTTGGAAATAAAAACCACGTAAACTCAGTTTAAGGTGAGAATCTCTGATAGCTTATCAACTACAATTGAGTAACTCACCCTAACCTACTACCTCCCCATTATAATAAACACGCGTGTGTATGTATATAGTCTAACACAACTATGTCGGAAATAAACAAAGAACATTTAAGGAATAAAAGGTTTAAACTATTCCATAAGAAGTGAAAATACAAATTGGCTTTAGCTGCCACTCTATTAGCCTCTACCTTCTCTGCTGGGAGTCTGTTTTACATATATATTATATACTATATATATACATATATATATATATATATATATATATATGTGTGTGTGTGTGTGTGTATATGCTCTTAAACAAGATTCCAATTCAAGATCTTCTCTCCAGGTTGATAGTTTGGCAATCTGTAGAAAAATAAACTTATCCTGACACTTTTCCCACACTTTTACGTTTTAAATCGTAACCACATTAACCACAAATCTTCTCATCTCCATCATTTAAATAACGCGCGTCTCTGATCTGCGCTGTGCTTAGCGCAGAATAACAAAGAAATCACCCCAAAGCGTAATATGAGAATAAACAGCCCGGTGACAGTGTTATGACACGCAGAGCCGCTGCCAAGTATGCGGCCCGTCCCCTACGGCACAACGAACGGAAAAATACAAATATTGAGTCAATCCGCGGCAATCAAATCCCGTAACGAGCCGGCGATTAGAGCCTTCTGCTTAGTTTCAGCGGTTATACATTATTTATCACGAATACGGACGAGACGCGGGTCCGGTCTAAATACTACATCTATTACTTCGCTAACCAAGTATTCCTATCGGCTCTTCATCCTTAAACCACAACTTACATCGGTTGGGATGGTTTTTAGCGCCTCTCTGCATTGGTGTGCCTAGATATGCTGGTGGCAGATAAATGGAACAGCCTCCCAGCAGAGGTGGTAGAGGGTAATACAGTGAGGGCATTAAACATGCATGGGATAGACATACGACTCCTGAATCTAAGACGAGACCAACGACTGATTAAGGTTTGAGTCTTTACAGCAGGGTATACGTTCAGACTAGACGGGGGCCGGATGTTTCTAGATACTTATGAAGGTCGTCATCACCGAGAAAAAAACAGACAGGCCATTCGCTGTCGTATTTTTCTTGTACAGATTGAGATCATTACATTTTTCCCCTACATTAAAAAAAACAAGCAACATTATGCTATACCCTCACTGTATGAGCCTCTACCACCTCCGTTGGAGGGCTGTTTCATTTATCTACCACCTTCTCCGTGCAGTAAAAAACTTTCTTACGTTACGTCTAAGCTTCTGATCCTCTAATTTTCGATTGTGACCCTTCATCTACAGAGTGATCAGTGTGATAATAATAATAAAAATAATAATAAGAATTAATAATAATTATTATTATTATTATTTTTATTATTATATATTTCATATTTCAAATTTCTCAAGGTTTGTAGAATTAAAATAATATTCCACAGTTCAGTCTTTTCATTTTTGGCAATCACTGGTATGTTTAAGCGGTTGAGCAGGTTCTGTTCTTCTGAGGCTTCTGGGTTTTCTTTATCCATACGAGGTTTGGACCTCTACGCGATATATTGGATAGTCAGGGTAATAATCAAGACTGGGCTCCGGGGTGAAGTATTTATTCTAAGTAACATTCTTAGTAACAACGAACTCATCCGCTGGCCATGTTAGAGAAGCTGGCGGTCAGTAAGATCATCCATCCAAACGATGAGAAGAAGTTCCCTTAGGGGTCCACTCCCTATAAGCCCCCCTTGGTATACGGGCAGGCGGAATCTTCATTTTGAAAGGCAGTGTCAGTGTTCTTCATCAAAATACACAAAAAAGGGGAATTTTAAACCATTTTAAAGAAAATGATGTAACAAATTGCAACTTTGCCACATAGGGTGGCCAAACCTTTTAATGAGCCTGGACTACCTTTGAAGGGCTTCTGCCAGGGGTGTGGTCTGGGTGTGGTTAGGGGGTGTGGCTTTATGAGTGACAACAAACATACCGTATTGGCTCGGATATAGGCCGCCCCCGTATATAGGCCGCACCCTAAAAGTTTGGTGCTTTTTTAAAGAAAAAGTTTTTTTTCTTTAAAAAAGCACCAAAAAAAACATGTTGCCACTCTGTCTCCCCCCCTAGATATGCTGCCACTGTCCTCCCCCCCGAGATACGCTGCCGCTGTCCTCCCTCCCCGCGATCCGCTGCCGCTGTCCTCCCTCACCGCGATCCGCTGCCGCTGTCCTCCCTCCCCGCGATCCGCTGCCGCTGTCCTCCCTCCCCGCGATCCGCTGCCGCTGTCCTCCCTCCCCGCGATCCGCTGCCGCTGTCCTCCCTCCCCGCGATACGCTGCCGCTGTCCTCCCTCCCCGCGATCCGCTGCCGCTGTCCTCCCTCCCCGCGATCCGCTGCCGCTGTCCTCCCTCCCCGCGATACGCTGCCGCTGTCCTCCCTCCCCGCGATACGCTGCCGCTGTCCTCCCTCCCCGCGATCCGCTGCCGCTGTCCTCCCTCCCCGCGATCCGCTGCCGCTGTCCTCCTCTGCCCCCCCCTCCTCGACTTACCGGAGCAGACTCCCGGTGTCTTGCGGGGCCGGCGAGGGACATCTACGCAATACGCGTATGCAACTTCCGGTACCGGTACCGGAAGTTGCATGCGCGTATTGCGTAAATGTCTCCCGCCGGCCCCGCAAGACACCCGGGAGTCTGCTCCGGTAAGTCGGGGGTGGGCAGAGGTAAAGCGCTTAGATAACCTCCCGTGCCGGCACCCCCCCCCCCGTGGGAAGTGCTGGCAGGGGAGGCTGTCTGAGCGTATCGGGGAGAAGGATGCAGGTCCCCTGCACCGCTGCGGGGGATCTGTATCTTAACCCCGCTGCCTGCCCAGCGCCCGGGACTGCATGTCCCGGGCGTCGGGCGCTAGAGCCCGAATATAGGCCGCACCCCCACTTTAAAAACTTAAAGTGGGGGAAAAAAGTGCGGCCTATATTCGAGCCAATACGGTATTTCCACACTTTGTTCATTAGAGAGAAAGGAGATATAAGACAAAGAAAACACGAGCAAACATAAAAATGCAGCGTTTGAATGATCATTTAATTTATTGAAGGTAAAGGGTTAATCAAAACCTATATTACCTACAGTAGGTGAAAATGTAATTGCCCCCTAAACCTAATGACCTAAAATGTTAGCTTTATGCAGTTTAGATCCTTATATTTTGATCAAAACTGTAAACATATAACTATATAATATGTATGCGCTGATTTCCATAATTGTTATAAAAAAATGCTGCTTTTTTGTCATTTTGGGGGCTTGTGTAATTTTCCACTGTTTTCTAACTAACAGAAGAAGATTTGACCAGAGTTATAAACCTGTAGCTTTACACAGTTCAGATTTGATGTATTGATGAAGAGCAATGTGTTTTTGGGGTGCAGCTCCAATTAAACCCAATAATTACAGTGTTGTAACGCGCATGGGTGAGGTGCAGTACATAGTGCTCACCAGCAGGTGTCGCAGTGTTAAAAGGGACAAGTTCCCCTTAACTCCATTAAATCATATTTTATTGTATTGAAAAGATTCATTTTCCGACCAAAAGGGCCCCGAAAAATGGTAGAATGTAGCACCTCCCAACATCACCGTGGCCCGTTCCCCAGGATCGCTGCATGGTGGATCCGCTCTTATCCTTTGGTTGACCTGCGCCCTGGCATGGGATGTCTGTATGCTATTGTCCTTTCTGGTTTCAGATGTTTTAGTATTATTGTTAAAAAAAATGTAAAGCTTTGTGGTATATAAAATGATTCAGATACACATACAAACATATACAACCAAAGCGAGAAGTAAAATGTAATTAAGTATGTGTACTTATATTATAACAAGTAATTAGTTAATAAAGGACTAAAATAAATTGGATATATGCATATTTTTTGTTTCTGTAGATATTTTCAAGCAATTTACAAATCTCTGTTAGTTCAATTTAAGGGCCAATAGTATAGGTTCCATTTTGTCATATAGTACATTGGCTAGTGGAGCTACTACCACCGCTACTAGCACCGCACATAAAGACCACACAAACAATGCCTGCCTAGTGCCTATATCACTTACTATAGACATCTTCAAATTATATATTCTACCGTCCACGCGACTAGTCGCTAGGTGCAAAAAAGAAGGTAGTTGTGAGGAAAAGGTATGTATGTGGCAATAGCCAGGGGGCAACTATTCTGCTACTGACAAGCTAGGTGGCAAAAATACAAAGTTTACATGCAGATCATTCAGCCGATGTTATAAATGTCCCTACAGGTACACTTTTGCCAGAGTTTCTGCAAAAAGGGGCCAACATTGTCCATTATTTGTGGTAACTCCCATGGGAACCATAAGTCACTTTTCACCAACTTCTACCAACACACCTCTCCTGCAATTCTGTGTCACTCCTCAGGAGGGCGCTCTTGTTCCAATATAATGCACATGAATAAAGAAGTCTAAAGAAACATATTTTGCGATGTGTCTTGGTAGAAACGTAGAACCTGGAGTCATTGGGACCAGGGCAGGCCTTAGTGGTGTGCGACCTGTGCGGCGGCACAGGGCGCCAACGCAACAGGGGCGCCGTCCGGGACTTAAATTAAAACATCATTTGGTTTTTTTTGTAACTTTATTTAACATCCTCCATGTTAAATAAAGTATTTTTTGAACTTTATTTAACATGGAGGATGTTAAATAAAGTTAAACAAAAAAAAACCCGGTGTTTTCATTTAAGTCCCGGGCAGGGCCGCTCGTGAAGTTTTCAGCAACCGCTCGGCGCCCCTCACTCCCGTGACTCTGTCGCGGTGCCGGCGTTTCGTGCTGAGCACCGGAATTATTCTGTCTCCCAGCTGTGAAGCGCGCACCGCGGCAGAGCCTCCCGCTCCCACAGCAGGACTCCGGCAACAAGGTAAGTAAGGTTAGGGAGAGGGGGTAGATAGTGATAAGGGGCAGGGGGGGTAGATAGTGATAATGGGCAGGGGGGGTTAGGCAGTGAGAAGGGGCAGGGTTAGGCAGTGAGAAGGGGCAGAGGGGAGAAGACAGCGAGAAGGGGCAGAGGTGGTAGATAGTGAGAAGGGGCAGAGGGGAAAGATTTTTTTCCTTTCTTTTTTTGGGATGGGGGGGGCGCCAGAGGAGTAGTCCGCACAGGGCTCCAGAACACTTAAGGCCGGCTCTGATTGGGTCCATCTGGTCTGCTCATTGCTCCTTGACTTAGATTCAGGGGCCATATGCCTATCCCATGCATCTTTAAACTCCCTCGTAGTAGCATTGTATTAGGGGTCTGCTGTTGGCTAATGACCATGATGGGCTTCTGCCCCAGGTAGCCCGCTCTCTCCCATCTGCTTACAGATTTGGTTGGACGCGCTCTAGAAATGAATGGCAACGTCCACTGAGGAAACGTGACTGTTTTCTAATAAAGAGTTCACTTCAGATGAGAAGGACCTTCAGTGAACACCACCTGCACTGAACATTGCCTGTGACCTTCACTGGATTTGGGCTCTGCCTGCCATGGTTTTGCTTACGACCTTCATTCAGGTCTCTCCTGCCTGGAGGATTAATTACATTCGCACACAGTTATTGCAACAGATGTTCGATTTTGTGGTCCTTTCATAGAGATCTAGCACAATTCGCTTCACGTTTCCATAACCCATGGTAGTCACCGGCGGATTGTTTCCACAAATGAAATTGCGCACAGTATGAAATATGACAGCAACATCTAAATACATTTAAAATACACGTTCAATAATATTGTTCAATTTAAAATAATTCTGTTTTTTCACATAATATAATGTTTTTAGGCAGCGGCATATCAGCCGTTTGTATTTAGTTCTCACTCTGTTATCTGATCCCCGATCTACTAGACAAACACCCCGTCACCTTATCATACTGCCTGTGGGGAAGAATAGAATGGCTCAGTCTTAATCACCCAGCTGGACACTCTGACTAATGAAAGTCTATGGAGGGACGGACTTCATTAGCATCGCCGTAAAGCATCAGCTCAGTGTGGTGTTCGAGCCGGGAAATTCACCCAAAATATCACATGACAGCCAGTGGCGTAACTACAGGGATCAAAATGGTCGCAGTTAGGATGGGGCCTGTGCCTCTAGGGGGCCTGGCGTGACCCCTGCGACCCCTTGTTCCTGTCTCTTGTACCAGTTCAAATTTGCGATGGGGCGGTGGTATTACTGTATACAGCACTGGGGGCGGGGGTTATTACTGTATACATGTTGGCTTGCCCTTATAAGAAAAAATTTATATATCATTTATATCTAAAAATGCCCCAAAATAAATCTGCGGATCTGAATTAACAAAATCTTTTTTCAAGCCAGCAAAAAAAAAAAAAAAAATTATTCAAGAATTTCAAAGAAAAATGTAATAATTCTATCGCTTACTGTTCTTTTGTGCGTGAGAACTAACAACCCCGACCAATGAGAGCACAGATGCCCACCGCCGGACTGGGAAAAATAGGGGAAGAAAAAAACCACAATATTATTACACCCTGTATTTTTTTTAAAGGATTTTGTTTATATCCAGAAGAGGCGGACGGGGAGAGATCCGTCACTCCTGGCACCGTTATACCTCCCCGGAGATTAAAAGGAACTGTGGTTGACATTTGCCAAGTTTGCGTGGACTATAGCATCGAGGGTTCGCATGGTTATTGTCAAAAAAGCCGAGCCAGAGACAGGAATGAAGGGGAGGGTATTTATAGAACCCCTGTAATAATTTGCTGTATTAGCGGTTTAGGATGATATGGGTCAGCTACAGTTTAGGACTCGCGTTACATCACGTGAGTTTAACGGTTGGCTGTTATCTGTTAATAAATAATTCATACTGCTTACGCTCGTAACTTCAAGGCCAGAGATCTGGAGTACCCTCTTCTGTATATACAAAAAATCCTTATTTATTATTTTTTTAATGAATTTATATATATATATATCTATGTGAGACACTATAATATATATATATAATTTTTTTAATATATTTTTAATATATATATTTATTTAGGGCGCACCATAAAATATAACTTTATATATATGTATATATATATATATATATGTATAAAATATAATTTTATATATTTTATATATTTATATATGAGACACTATAAAATCCCTCAACGAAAAGTTGTAAAAATAAATGAGGAGCACTATGATTGGTCCATGTCCCGCTCAGTGTTTCGGGTGCCCTGGTGAGATGCGGTTTTTACCTACATAGTGGTATTTGCTTGAGACGGGAGACTGGGCGGGGAGAGCAGGGAGAAGTGCTTGGAGGGGGAACGAAGAGCGGGGGAGGGAGGGAATTTTTAAAAGTAAATGAATGAAATGTAACCGTACAGAATTAGTTTATTGTTATAGGTCATCTGGTAGCCTCGGTAATGTAAATTAGTAATCGATCATATAGTGATCATTGCAGACTAATAACAAGAAAACAATCATAACCTACCTTTGTACCCTAGAAATTGAGTAAACGTTAAATTAGGGAGATTAAGGATAAATTAAGGCGTCAGGATCATAACTAGAACTACAGGGCCCTGGTGCACAAATTGCCCCTGGGCACCCCAACTTCACCAAGAAACATGTCCCACAGTGCCACCTTTGTCCTGAATAGCCTGTGAGCACCACCTTTGCCCCAAACAGCTTGTGAGTGCCTTCGCCCCCCAGCACCTTATGAGTACCATCCTAACCCCCAAACAGCCTGTCTGTGCCATCTTTGCCCCAGCTTGTCAGTGTCCCAAACAGCTAGTCTGTGCCATCGTTGCCCTTAAATAGCTGGCCTTTGCCTTCATTGACCCCAAACAACTTGTCTGTGCCTTCTTTGCCCCTTGTCCCCCCCTTCCAACACACACTCTGGCCCACATATGTAAATACACTTACACACTTACACATACTCACTCACACACATGGGCACATTCATTCTAACACACACATTCCCTCTCGCACCACTTATGCTAACACACACTCCATCTCACCCCACTGCTGTTGGCTGGTTGGATATAGTATGAGCTTTGGGTGATAAAGGTTATGGCACAGCATGTAGAAGAGAAATGGACAGCAGAACTCTTGGGTACTCAAAGAATTGGTTGAGAAAAATGTTGCATTGTACGAAGACAGAATAAACGCACATAGCACTTAGACTAGGCCCAAACCAGAGATCCAGTAGCAAAGCCGGTAACAGTTTAACAGAACAGTTTTCATATAGACTTATCTCAATTTTTCTTGAAAACCACATTAGGCTCCTTCATAAATGGCTTCATGATCACATCAGCTCACACACTGTACCTCTTATGGATTTTTTTTCTCCAGGGGTTACATATCTGATGTCTTTTTTTCCACCGTGTGGGAAGGTTGCCAACGTTTTACCAAGGAAAAGAAAATAGTCTTTGCCTCTTTGTGCAGCAATTAAAAAAGACAAATTAACTGCGTTATCTCAACCCCCCCCCAACCTACTCATGGTGGGAGGAGAATCTACAAGAATGTTTCTTCTCCGCAGCCTGCGCGATTTCAGCTTTTCAAGGTCTTAACTTGGAAGAATCTTTTTATATTTGAAAAATAAAAGATAAAATAAAGAAGTGTTTTTACCCATGGTGGGGGAGGGGGTTTGTGATTTGAGGTTAAAACGTGGCAACTGAAAAGAACGTTCGATGAGTTGGGTTTAACCCATCGATTCCCACTTGATACATCCCATCCATTACAAAATAGTTAAAATAGTGACAAAATAAATAAGATCGGGTGATGGAAAAACAAAGGTTCTCAAGACATATTTTTTAAAAATCTGTAGATTTAGATACATTCACTTTTTAACCCCTTAATGACAAAGCCCATACATGTACGGGCTCAAATGCATTGTTTTCAATGGGTTTAGGGACCGCCCATTGTCCTTAAGGGGTTAACTTTTTATTACTAAATAAATATATAGATATACTGTATATATATATATATATATATACACATATATATATATATATATATATAAATATATATATATGTAATAAACACAATTTTTTGTTAAATCATCAGAGCAGCCATATTTACTGATTTTTCCCTAAATTGTAGTTATACTTTCCGATTTACTCCGTTGGTTGGTTCAGACAGACTTCTTCTTATATTAAGTTAAGAAGTACTATGTGGAATCATAGCGGTGGGACTCAGGACTATCATACATAAGTAGCATGAGCCTTCGGAACCATCTTCTTCCAACGTCTTCCATCGTCACCATCAAAGCTGTTTCGCAAAAGAACCAACCGAGTAATCTTTCATTATCCTTTTGCCCCTTGCGACCAGACATCAATAAAATCAGCATTCTAGAATCCCCCCCACCCCAAACATAATGCAACTTTTTCATGGTTGAGACCCAATTCCATGATTTCGTGGGTTTTGGTGAGACCTGTTGGAACGTTGGGCTTTGCTCTTCTTTTGTTGTTATTATTATTATTATTATTATCGGGTTATTTTGTTTGATTTGTAACACCCAAAAGTAAATCTGTCACGCTATGATAAAGCGATGTGACAAAAAAAAAAATAAAATTGGCAACAACAAAGAAAAAAAAAAAGAAAAATATGATGTCATTGCAGAGGGATTCGAACAAATGGCTGAGCAAATAATAAAATGTAAGGTTACGCATCTGGGCAAGAAGAGAAAATGAACAGAATATGAACAGAATATTTATTACCAGTAGTAAGAAAGGAAATGATTGGCTGACTTTAATATTAACTAGTTTGCCAGTTAGGTTACAATAAAATAGTTTTTTTTTTTTTACTTTAACACCAAATCTCCCCCCAAAACAATTATAGGTAAAAATAAGAAGAAATAAGAAGAAATTGCTAGAAATCAGCGAAAGTGCATCGCGAAGACAGACTCAGACCCTAACCGTTCCTGTAGAAAAACATTACGTCGTTGTTATTTGGGCCAAGGAAGAAGGAGACTTTTGTGAATAGGGTATGAAATTAACCCCTTAAGGACAATGGGCGGTCCCTAAACCCATAGACAACAATGCATTTTAAGCCCGTACATGTAAGGGGTTAAGAAAGAAAGACTTAAGACGTTGAATGGGCAGACAAGCTGGACCAATTGGTTCTTATCTGGTTCCAAATTCTATTGAGCACCTTATCTGACATCTTAAGTAAGGGCATCATTAATATTGATGAATTACTTGAAGTTGATATAGTGCAGAAAAATATAGCAATTGACAGCCCCCCCCCCGTAAAGAAGGGATTCAGAAGGATTACAGGCATGTTTTTGACCAAAATCTAAAGTCTAATAATAATGATGAGGATGTTTTTTCCTCCATTTGAAGCTTTTTTTTTTTTTCCAGTCCCGAGAAGTCTGAAGCCCTTGAAAAATATTGTGTTTCAGTAAAGTTTAGTCTGAATTCTTCTCTTGCCAACCGGCGCATGGCCTTGCGTGGGGGGGGGGCGTGTTGCGTTTCTTTGGCCAAAACAAGAAAGTATCAGGAGGAACGAGGAGGGAAAAAGGAGAAAGAAATCCAAATCTCTGAATGAAGAGATAAACAAGTGTGAAGGTCAAGAACTTTTTTTTTTTTTTTTTTGGGTTAGCCGGAGAGAAACTGACCTTCGGAAAATGGATACAACTACGGCGTTGATTCATAACATGGCAAGAAACGATACGGCAACAGTCAAGATGCGCTTCATTAAAAGGGACACGATGACCTTGGGTACTCATTGCAAATCTGGAGTACAGGCTACCATGATATCTTGCATATTGTGTGGTCTTACTTCACTGATAGGGTGGTTGATCAGTGGAACAGCCTCCCAGTAGAAGTGGTAGAGGTTAATACAGTGAGGGCATATGATTATTTATGACCGCCTTCCCGGGTCAACCGATATATCAAGGTCCGTGCTGGGAAATACTTATGTATTTAATGAGAAAAATGATATATTTTTTTTTCTCCTCGTTCTCTGGAAAAAGGACAGTCTGTCTCCTCAAGGTTTTGTTAACTTCCGATTCCGCAAATTTCTGTTTGTGCGTTTCCCCCGTTACATCGTTTATTTTCTTTGAAAGAGAGACGAAACAATAACGTTAAGAGAATAAATAACAGTAAGCGCAGACGGGAAATACTCACTCGCTAACCTCATTGAGAATGAACCAGGTCAAACGTATTTCATCACGTTCATGGAATGAAAATCCGATGGCGGATATAAATATCGCTGTAAAAAAATTCACTTTTTAACTTTTTTAAAAGTGGAGAAATCATAACTATAACAATCACCCGCGCATTACGTTTAACCCCTTAAGGACAATGGGCGGTCCCTAAACCCAGGGAAAACAATGCATTTTGTCATTAATGGGTTAAGCAGATTCCTGAGCGCTGTTACAATGAGGGACAGAGACAGCAGACTGACAATTAAAAGTAACAATAACCAGCTACCCGGAGCCCTCCATCTTTGAGATGTGGGTGGGCGGGTCTACTGACATCGTTGGGCGGTCCTGTTGCTCTCAGTGGGCAGGTCTGGCCCCAAACGCAAAAAACATTGAACGTGGTGGGAGGGGAAGTGGGCGGGGAGTGGGAGGACCTTAACAGCGCTCCGGCGACCCAGAGGTTCTCCTCGGTTACCTGGAGTCCCAGAGGTGCGGAGAAGTTCCCAGGTATAACAGTAACATTAACACACCTTAAAATACACCGGGGGGCAGAAGGAGAAGAGGTCCCTGCTCTAGATATAATCTGGATTATATATACCGAGCACATGGGCTCAGTCCCATGACCTAATAAAATCATGACATCATATCTCAGCGTTCTGCTTCACTACATCATGAGGCGGCTGCAAACAGAAGGTAGGTTGATGGTCCTGCGTCAGCCCCTCTAAACATGTCCCCCAATGATGATGTCCCACTTTGGGCACCTGAAATGTTGGGGGTATGGGGCAGTCAGCAGAAACATTGCTTTGGAAGCTATGCAGTGGCGTATTCTCCTTTAGGCTGTCTAGGCTTAGAGCAGCAGGTCCAGGGGTAGTTGTCCCCCTCCTGCAAAGCCAAGGGGCAGCTCGTACTCTTGGGTGATGAAGGCCTCTGATTGCTGCTGCTCAATGGGCCATTTAAAAGGGAGATCTCTGGCATCATATACCAGCACCCTCCAAAGAATATGGCAGGCGTAGAGGGGGTGTCAGGCCGCTGCCCTCGGCTTGACCCAAGATAAATACGCCTCTGATGTCACGGGTTTTACTGCTTTGCAACAAACATGAAATTCATATTTAACCCCTTTTTTCTAAAAAAAAATTCCAAGAATATATGTCCTGAAGCTTCTATGAGACATGTATGTAATGTGTATGCCTGTGTAATTTTTGCCTATGGGTAACAGAGTTTGGACCTGGAACCTATTTGATGTGCAGACAGCTGATCAATAATGTCCCACTTTGTTTCAAATGAGAACAAATTTTAAAGGATTTATTTTCAAAATCATAAACAAATCTCACACCAAAAAGGCCTATCACTTGTGTCATTAATTTTATTAACCCCTTAAGGACAATGGGCAGTCCCTTATCCCATTGAAAACAATGCATTTTGAGCCCGTACATGTACGGGCTTTGTCATTAAGGGGTTAAATATTTCTTTGTTTTTAAGTTATTTTGATTCAAATTTCACGAAAATGTCCCTCCATTTCCCAATGATCCATCCATGAAGATCAACTGCGACGGAATCCTACAGGATCCTTAGCAGGAAGTTCTATTCCACTTCCTGTATTTACTGCGCACGAGTCTCTACCGCTAAGAATTGATACAAATACCTAGAGGTAGCCATTTAAATGTCATGTGACAGCCAAAAAAAGGGATTTTTACTTTAATTATTAACCCCTTAAGGACAACAAAATGCAATGAAAACAATGCATTTTGAGCCCGTACATGTACGGGCTTTGTCATTAAGGGGTTAAATTAGAATTGAAAAACAAAAAATGATTACTATGTTGTATTTAATTCTGAGAATTAGAAAAATGAAAATTCTGGTACCGGTCCAGGCTCCGCTCCAAATATATAAAAATAAAAATTAACACTTCGCACAACGTTCTCCCGTGGCACGTGAAGGGTTACCGGCTTAGCTAATGGTTAATGATCATTGCTTGAAATCGTGGACCTGCATCTGCATACCCTCCCCGTTTATTTCTTGTGAGAGTGCAGATAAGGAGGTCTCCCACCATTCCACCCCCCCCCTTCAGCCCCTAAATGTAAGTGAAATGTGCAATATTAGCGGGATACACAAGCACTTGGAAGCCAGGCTTTACATCAACATTTTGCTGATAAGAGGATGCACAATGGAGTGTTAGACTAATAGAAAAACATAGTTTGGATAAGGCAGGCTCCTGATAGCAGGACTAGATGTAAAATCCCATTGTCTCTGATTCTTTCATTCCAGCCACGGGGTGATAGGGAATTCCTGCAGCGACAGGCAAGCCAAGGGTCAACCATTACGTCTCCCCCAAACGTCATTTGTTTAAAGAATAAATTAAACCTCAGAAGGAGCTGATATCTCGGGAGCAAAATCATTCTTTGTTAAAAATTCAGTCTGCAGCGTGTCTATAAAATATGTCGACCAACTGCCCCTGATAACCGGGCCGGCCAGCTTTAGGATCCATGGTGTTGCCGGTCTTCCATATGAGCAGCATGGTAGATGTTGTGATTTAACAACAGTTAGACAACACATGCGGGATAACGAATGTTCTCCTTTGGTTTACAGATCACTTGGCAGACCTTTGTTGTAGGTTCATGTTCTCCTGCATTCATCTTCTAAATGGGATAAAAATCATACTGAGCTTTATTGTCCTCCGTTGCCCGGCCATATTCTGTATCCAATATAGTAAATCTTTAGGTTCAACTTGAATAAATATACAAATTCTTAACTTATTAAGTGCTATATGAGAACATAGTTGCATAATTCGTGCATTTCCAAATTATGTCCTGGTCTAACACAAGGGTTACTTACACCAAGGGTACTGTCTACAATGATGTCTATTCACAAATGCACGACCTTGCAGTTGTATATGTTGAACAGTGTTTGTAAAGATTGCCGCTTATTATCCTAAACATGGAAACCATTTTACCCATAAAGTCTAATGTAAAGACTCAAAGTTTAATCAGTCCTTGGCCTTGTCTTCGATTCGGGAGCTATGCTTCTTGCTCTTGGGTAGACAGTTGGTGATGGATGGATGCTATTATTTCAAAGCCTCTAAAAGGTGGGGTTTTACTATGTAATATCATCCCAGAGTTGCCCTGAGATGTGATTCCAGAAACTTGGTTACCTCAACTGTCATAGCCTGCAGATGGTTCACCTTGAAGTACTGGAAACGCCATCAAACTTGTCAATACCGGCCTTCGCAATTGTGGGATCCTCCACCGATCCGTCAGATCCAACGGGAAAAAAAATGTTTTTTTAGCTCTGTTATCTGAGCCCTGACTCCTTCTCATGCTGCCTGTGGGAAACAGAATGGCTCGATCTTAAATAATTAGTCAGACTCTCTGACTAATGAAAGTCTATGGAGGAACGGACTTCATTAGCATTGCCGTAAAGCATCAGCTCAGTGTGGTGTTTGAGCCGGGAAAGTCGCCCGTCAACCGTCAACAACGGCGGCCTCCAGGTCTGAAGATAAAGGGAGTTTACTGGGGCAAATGATAAAACCAGGTTTTTGTCAATGCCACGACCTACACTGAACAACTCAGAAGTCAACATTAAAGCGAATGGGAAATCCGGTTTTATTGGGTTTTTGACAGGAATACAATCAGGAATATAAGTGATTCAGATACAGAAGTGCATATGAGTAAGACAAACAGACTTTGTGTAAATATATCCGGGACACCAAGGAGGCCGCCTCGCCGGCTTTGCTGAGTCCTCGCCCAACGTTGACCTCCAACGAGAGGGGATGAGGAGTTGAGGTGCATTCAATAGATGTTTAATGACCAATTGTTTTTAACCCCTTGATGACAAAGCCTGTACATGTACGGGCTCAAAATGCATTGTTTTCAATGGGTTTTGGGACCGCCCATTGTCCTTAAGGGGTTAATGGAAGACAGATCTCCTATTCTCCCATTTAGATCCATTGTAGCAAAAATGGCCAGCGTGCGTTTCGCTAACTAACCGTTGACCCGTAATCAGTGGTTGGTCTCGTCTTAGATTCAGCAGCCATATGTCTATCCCATTCCTCACTGTGTTAACTGTTACCAGCTTCTGCTGGAAGGCTGTTCCACCTATCTACCAAAAGACCCTTTAGTCCTTTCTGATCATTTTTAGGACCTAGGGCCAACCCTGCCTTTAGGTTAAAAAATTATTATCTAGATATTTAACTAAGTAACCATGGGATACATTTGTTGAAAAACTTTTCAAAGTAGAACTGGAGAATCAATATAGAAATATTTGACACATTTAAAGCAATAGGATTCTTATGGGCTTTTTCTCATGATAAATTTAGAATTTGTACCATATTTTTTAGATATTTTGGTGTCCCAGAGCCCGTCGGTCCTTTGAGTGTATTGATCCCCGTGTGAATATTCGACCGACCGACACGTTGCCAAGAGAGCGCCGCGGCGCTCCGAGCAGAAATGAATGGCTGTTGCATTAGGATTATGTTTGTTCTTCTTACCCAGAAGGGAAAGGGACTTTGAGCGGCGCTTATCAAGAACCGAATGTGGAAAAAGACTCAAGAATGTTGCCGGCAAATGCGTTCGCTCTCATGACACAACGTGCTCCCATATGCAGAATCCCAGGGCATCTGGATGTTTAATCACATAGATCCCAGACCTGCCTTAAACTTTACACAGGTATACGGCTTCTGAACCTATGACGAGACCAACGAATGATGAAGGTCTGAGTCTTTACAGGAGAAGACGGGGGCCGAATGGGGCCGATCTTCTGGCAAATTCTACGTTTATAATGTTACTTGCTTTAAATCTCGTTATAGTTATAGGGTAAAAAGCTTACATATATATATAGATCGTGTCATATTATTATAGTAACGCTACTCGTATTTAAGCTTTGGCTCCTTGTAGGGCCATTTGGGACCTTAAGGCGCATGAATGCCCACTGGAGCGCTTGGGCCATGTTTATGCAAAAGTAGAAAATACAAAAAGAATGTGCTTAATCTATACATTTACTTGTTGACTTAACATGTAGTAGAAATTAAACATATAGCTTATGTTAAAAAAATATTGATTTGAGGTTTTAGAAATTAGGATAAGCAGTAAAAAGCCACATTTATGTATTTATAGAGATACTGTATATTAAACACAAACAAGATACCTTTTAACAAATTATAAAAAAATATTTCAAGTGCCCCTGTGAGACAGATCATCTTAACTATATTACAGTATCATCTTTCTTTCATTCCCTCGTTTCTTTCTTCCTTCATTCCTTGCTTTTGTGTTTCTTTCTCTCTCTTTCTTTTGTTTTCTATCCTTCCGTCTCACTTTCTTTATCTCTTCCTTTCTCCCTTCCCTCATTTCTTTCTTTCATCCTTCCTTTCTTTCCTTTGTGTTCCTTCCCTTTCTTTCATTCTCTCCCTTCCATCATTTCATCCTTCCTTCCTTTCTCTTTTTTTTCCCTCTAGTTCTTTCTCTCTTTATTTCTCCATTCCCTCATTTCTGTTTCATCCTTTTCTCTCTCTTTCTTTCTTTCTTTCTCTCTTTCTTTGTTTCTTTCTTTCTATCCTCGCTTCCTTTCTTTCCTCTTTCTTTTCTTTCTTTCCTCTTCTTTACTTTCCTTCTTTCTTCCTTTCATTTATGAATAATTCAATCTATAGAGAGGGTTTACCTGAGGCTAGTGTCATTCGAAAATATTATCAATCATCACAGAAGCATTATTACACTGCAGACGAGGGCAGTAAATCTAACTTCCATCCAATCAAACGCTGCAGGATGTTTGAGAAACTGAACTGGCCTTTGTGATCACCCAACGTGTTATTAGAGAGCTTAGCGCGTCACATCGTACAGAGGGCACGCCTTGAAAACAAACAGCGTGGGCCACGAATCAATATAACAGGGCTTTTACAATACTCATTGCCGAGGGCAGGTAACCAAACGCGTGGATGTGCAATTCCCAAAAAGAGGCCAGAAGGGATCCAGTCTGGGTGTAAATGCTGCTTACATCCGTAAATAAATAAATTAGACAATCAATTGGCTGGATGTGTAAAGGAAACTAAAATGCAGAAAAAAAAGGTTTTCTAGTAATAGGCCAAAAATGTAAAAAAATAAATAAAAATATTTTTTTTTCTAGTGAAATATGAAGGGCTAAGCTCCAAAAAATGTTGAGAGAAGAAAAAACATAAAGTGTGTGAAATGGAGTCAAGAAATCCCTTATAATCCAGGGCAAACGCTTCATCTCTTATGCATATAAAAAGAATCCGCGGGAATATTCCATTGATTGCTATGGTAACCACTTCACTTTTACCTTTAAGGATACAGAAAGTAATGACTTGAATACTTAATAATTGAAATCCAAACTTTTTTTGTAAAATAAGAATAAGAGAATTCCACTGATATTTGCAGGTATGTTTAATAGATATAATTACCCAATTTTTTTTTTTCATGTACCAAAAGTTTAACCAATCATGGCTAGTAAAAAAAGAACATGTGCGTTTACAGATTACTGAGTGCTCCAGGCAATTGGTCATTGGCCGTTGCTGCTCATGTGACATCCATGGGAAACCAATCAGTGAGGGGACCTTAAGCCTATTTGGTTATATGGTATATTTATTTATATAGCGCCATCAAATCCCATACAATAGGCAAACAGGACATGACATCATAAGTAGTGCATCAAATACTTACAGAAGTCAAAAGAAAAGGAGGGCCCTGCTCAAAGGAGCTTACAATCTAGAATGTCTGCGCAATAACACCACGCTAAAGTGAAACATACATAAAATGTATTTTTTCCCCCGGAAATTATATAATGTTTTAATCAATATCGATTGCCCATATTTGTAAGGTTTAGGAGGGGGTGTCACACTCACACTCAAAAACTAGACCACTTACACATAACATTATTTGCACATTCTAGTAGGTTAAACCTTTTAAGACACGTATTCAGTTTCTATGGCAACTACCTATTAGTGCTTCATTTTGCGTCACATGACAATTAAGTGTTCCTGGCAAAAAAAAAAAAAGAGTAATTAAAGAATTCTTCTTTTGGGAAAGCTTTGGGTCTTTTATCGGTATTAGGAATGATTTTTCTAAGGCTGTATTTAGTTACAAAAGCGTTGAGTAGTTGGAACAGCTGAACATTAATACATCTCCTTGTTTTTTTTTCCTGGGAGTTTGGCTAATTATTTTGATAACCGATCCCAATGTGGCCAAGCACCATGATCGAGACCATGTCGGGACCACCTTGGAAGCCATATAACCATCACCCATGGTGGCACCAGCTTTGAGGGTAGGAAAGATCTCCATAATGACCCGAGCGTCCACCATCTTTACGTTGTACTATAGGGTTCTAGAGGCACAGAAACCACAAGGAACATTAGTACTGATAATATTCCAATATGATAGTACTAGTATTACACTCAACCAAGCAAGTGGTAAATTCTTGCCCTTTCATAGGTCGTCTGGTTACATTAACCCTTGGCTCACCTCTTTATGGCACTTAAAGCTTTAAACCTGTCATGTATCCACCATTGTTTCACCACGCAACCTCATTTTCCCACCAGACCTTGTTCTATGTACTAATGAACCACCTGGTCAAATTAGAACGCCCCACATCAAACGTATCTAGATATACCTACATTCACAAACTGACACCGACGGAACCAACACTAAAAAAAAGAAAAAAAAAAACAGTTTATACTAACACTAGTAAAAAAAGTATTAATCACAAAGCCGTAGATAACGCTGTCTTTCCAGCGCTGATAAAAGGACTACCGACGCTGAGTTGGTTTATTAGCAGAGATGACATCGTTGAGAAAAAGTTAATGGCATACCGTGCCTTTAATTAGCCAGAAATAATGGGATGTGATTGGGGTAACAGGGAGGCAAAATTGATTTTTCCTTTTGTTTTTTTTTTGTTTGGTTTTTTGGTTTAGAGTTTTATTTGAATAACTGGTCGCCAAAGTCTAACCTGGCTTAATTCCTGGTTACTTACTACTAAAAAAGGTTAACCGAGCAGAAGTCCTTCTAGAGGGACAATCTATATTTGAATTACTTAAACAAAAAAAAAACAACCAAGTTAAATGTGTCTTATCACACAATCCACCTCTTAAGTGCTATCTGAAACCTGGATATTAACTTCTGGCCACTCCAAAGCGGTGCTCAGGGGAAAGCAAGATCTGGAAGGGGGGGGGGGGTAAACAAACACGAATAGTCAGAAGGTTTTACCGAGCCATGGGTAGAAAGGCCAGAATTCTCTCTCTATTTAAATAAGGCAGATAAGAATCCACATATTAACATGTGTTTGCCCACAAGTGGTGGTGACCGGGGCAGAGGGTCAGGAAAGTGTCAAGGTTGCTCCTCATACTAAGGAGATCTCCTTTTTTTGTTGTTGCTGTACGATTAAAGCGGACACGTCTCCCAAAATATGTAGTTATATGTATTATTATCATTTTGAATGTTTATTATCCATTATAAATCATTTCTATGGTGTGCGAAGAAATGAATGAACCTGTGACATCAGGGTGCTCCGAGCCTCCTCCGCTAAGGGGTGACATCATAATGTACAAATGTAATCAATGACCATCTAAGGACCCTTGTAGAACGAATATTAACCCCAGAGACGTAGCAGATAACAAAAGACCACTTATTACAGTTAGATAAGCCTTGGCTCCACCATCGTCAGAAGAAGACATTCTTTACAGTAAGGGCTGTAAAGCTCTGGGACGCTCTACCCATAGAGGTTCTGTAGATCTTTTAAGAATCGACCGGATTCCCTTTTGGCAAGAAGGGATATTTAGGGGTAACTTAAAAGGTATTGACCCAGGGATTATTCTGACATCATAAAGGGGATTTTCCCTCCTTGGGTGCAAAATTGGCCCATGTTTATAAGGGACCTCTTCTTTACCTTCATATGAATTAACCCCTTAATGACAAAGCCTGTACATGTACGGGCTCAGAATGCATTGTTTTCAATGGGTTTTCGGACCGCCCATTGTCCTTAAGGGGTTAATAGAATAAGGTATATAGTGAGCGGGTTAACTTGTATCTCTTTTTATATTTTTACTACATAGTTACACAACTCTGGCTTTTGGATTGTATTACAAGGTTTGGTCGCTCTCTGGCACTCAAACTGTTAAATGCAAAAAATAAAAAGCCTAGCTTCAAGCTCAAATGCAAATGAAGGGTTAAAAGGGCTTTTTTTTGACAGATCCTTGGGATTTGGAAGCTGTGTTTTCTCAGGTTGTTATATATTGCCTCATTTGTTAATTTGGGACCGTGAAACAATAGTCTTTATAGGTTACATTTGGGAGTTAATCAGGTCTTTCTCTAAACACTCTGTGCTACAGATCAATTCCAACTTTTACAGCCAAAAACACCAAAAATTACTTTTTTTGGCGGGGGGGGGTTTACACTATATGTGTTCTTTGTCATGTTGCTTAATTCCTTTTTTTAATTACATATACATATTAATAAATAAGGAATTGCTGATCAGGCATTTGGTTCTTAAATGAAATTGTAAAATAATAAAAACTCTACTTAATAAATTATAATACTTTGAGTATAAATTATATTCTGGGGAAATGCAATAGAAGAAATGGGCTGAATCTACTAAGAGGTGAGTTGTAATAATATTAATAATAATTATAGCAATACAACTAATAATAATATTAATAAGAAATAAATGGCATGAATCTCCTGTAAATGCGTTCTGCGTAGATCAGGGCATTATTTAAAGAAAATACTACAGAAATCAAATGATCTTTCCTGCTACTGCGGTAAACCTTATGGTATTGACAAGCAAAAAAGGCATGATGATGTCATGGCATGATTGCACCATGTCTATAGTTTTTTTGGGGGGGGGTTCTCTTGGGTCTGAAAGTTACCCTCTCTGGTACAACCGTTGGGTATTCGTTTTTTTAACTAACATCACAAAATGCATAAAAATTCCATATTTAATCCGAGCCTTTGAGCTTCCTGATTGGTTGGTTTCCGTTTTGAGCTCATGGGCTCCCTTATGACATCATAAGTCACAAGAAAACAAAAAATTCTACCTTATTCACCAAAGCCAAAATGTATGCTACATACAACATACCAGATAATGAATTTGTCTGCAAAAACACAAGAGAAGAAATAATCCGCATCATCATTCAATACCATCGCAAACCCAATCTCAACGCTCGTACGCATCCGCCTTCCGCCGATAAATCCCTTTCCCTTGTTTCAACTCATCGTTAATATCCATTTTGTTAGCATTTTGTCAAATGCATCCCTGATAAGGAAAATTCCTTTTTTTTTTGTTCTTCGAAATCTAATAACTCAATTCAAGAGGTTTCCTTTGTAAAAAGTTGCAGGGGGGGGCACATTCGTTTAACACAAGAAACATTTAATGAACAAAAGATGGTTTGTCGCTCTTAAGTGTTGTGCGGGGATTGCGGCTTTACATAGGGTCATTAACCAAACATAGGATATTGGAAAATATATATAGGAATATTGACTTTTTGTAATCTATTGTTCCCGGGTTTTTCTTTTCGTATTTGTTCAGCTCGCGTCTTATCAGTATGACTTGCTTGTAATGTGTATGGCGTACAGTCCGTTCCCCTTAATAGATGGCACTGGGAAAGTAATTTCAGCGAGCAGACGGAGTTATTACTCGGGTTTATTATAAGAGACCTTTGTTTTTCGCATTTTCTCTATATTATTTGTCTATATTCGATGAACGCCCTTGACGGGTTTTAGAAAGCGAAGTGTATTCTATCAACTGCCATCTGATTGTTTCCTGCCATTACCGGACTCCTGGACGTTCTACAGAAAATTAAAGGGGATCAATAAAAAATAATATTAAAGTGTTATCTACGGGTACACAAAGTGGTGTTGTATTGATTTTTAACTCCGGCAAACTTTGCTTTATATATGATTTTTTTTAACTACATATCTCCCAACTGACAGTGTATAGGGATGCCAGGGGGCGGAGCTCGGGAGGTAGAGTGTCAATCAAACTGGCATCGCACAATTTTGTGCTTTGCGTTTTCCGGAGTCCCAGACATCGGGACTGCAGGTTTATGGTATATATATATTTATATATCATTTTTATATATTTATATATATATATATATATATATATATATATATATATATATTTATTTATATTTTTTTATATATTTTTTATATATTTATTTATATATATATATATATATATATATTTATTTATATTTTTTTATATATTTATATATATATTTATATATATATATTTATTTATATATTTTTTATATATTTATATGTATATTTATATATTTTTATATATTTATATATATATATATATTTATTTATATATTTTTTATATATATATATTTATATATTTTTATATATATTTATATATTTTTTTATATTTATATATTTAGATTAGTTAGTGTCCCTACCGAGGTCAGGCTCTGGAACCGCTAGGCCTCAAAAAATATTTTTATCCCTGTAAAAGAATGGGGGGGGGTACAAGAGAATATCCTTGCCTAGGGTGCCACTTTGTCTAGGACTGACCCTACCAAGAGCTTGTAGTAAAGATCACCTGCTGAGTTTGGAGACCAAGTTCCCGACACGTGTTCCGTGCATGGAATGCTATTTATAAAGCTTCTAATCTACCTCTCCAGCAGGAGAAGGTCTGGCAGCTCCAAAGCCTCCACTGATAACCAACTCTGCTTCAATGTAACAAGCGCTTGACAGATTTATTCCACTGCCCTGGGAACTACTAACGCAGCAAACCGGGTCATATTTTCCACAACAGCCACAGGGTCAACATTAAGGCAAAAGGGAATTTTCTTCTGGGAAAAAAAATATGTATCCTCTAGATGCAGGGCCCTCTTTATCTAATGTGTGCGGAAATTGTTGGTGCTATATAAATAAAAGATAAATAAATATAATAGATATAAATAATAATAATAATAATAAAAGATAATAATAATAATAAAAGATAATAATAATAATTATTATTATTATTATTTATATCTATTATATTTATGTATCTTTTATTTATAATAATAATAATAATAATAATAATAATAATAATAATAAAAGATAATAATAATAATAATTATTATTATTATTATTATTAATTATTATTATTATTTAAAACTAACAAAAAAAATAATTTTAATTGACTTGTAGCATAACTAACCTATATATCGTTTGTTTTTATTTTTTAACCATTAAGGGTTTTTATTGTTTGAGATATGTGTAATAAATCCACATGGGGTTATATTTCCTAAGGAAGATGAGCTCAGTTTTCCTAATTTGGGACAATGAATATTAAAATACATTTTTTAAAAAAAAACAAAACATGTTTGCGTGTTACCAGAGGATCTTTACTTTGCTCACCTGGCTGGCATGCAGGGGAAAAAACTACTACTCCCAGCACTCTCAACCAGATTGATGATGATTAATGGCGTTCAACCCTGAAAAAAAAACTATCCATGTGGGGTGTGAATATATTGCTTAATATTAAGGTTAAACTTGGCAGAAATGGGCAAGTATTTAAAAAATCAGGACACTTAAATGAATGGATTTTGGGGTATTTTATCAACTCAATTAGTTTAGGGAAAATTATCATCATTGCAAAATCATAATCATTTTTTAAAAAACAACAAAATTTTTAGTATGTGTATACTAAATGTTGTACTATACGTGTGAAAGGAAGCCCTATCTGCCCTTGGAAACATAGGATAATATATATATAATTTGTGTGGATACGCTAAAACCAAAAGAATTAAGGTAAAAAAATATATGATAATGCAAAAAAAAAAAAACGCATTGAAACGCATTTTTATATTTCTGAAGGTTCCAAAAACGTTATTTTTTATGATGTTTTTTTCCTTAAACGTACGGCTCCACGTTCAGAATCTTGATGATTGATAAATGTGTTAATTATGTTGTAATGGACACATCCCTACTGCACCCCTTTGCACCTAAGGCCCTTGGTGATGGATAATCACCCAAAGACTTTTGATGGCTGATCCATTAATAATGTCCTGGGTTCCAGAACAGCAGCCGGCGCGCTCGTATCAGCTGCTAATATCCCAGGGACGGTATCTGCTTTCCATCTCTTTAACAATGGCAAGGTTAAAAAAAGTTTACGACAAATCCAATAAGGAGGAACTCGCTGTTATTGCGCACGGATTCCGCTTTACAAATTGGAATATCCAGAACTAGACCAACGTTCCGAATTTGATTGGACAGCTGATTGTTAAGAAGTCCCTTGGTGGAGGGAGAGGAAGACTTAGCGACCGATAAGAGATTAGACCCCACATCCTTAATGTATTTTCAGAGCCGACTGGTTTGCTTCACTTTAGAACCCCAGAAGACCACGAAGGACTGAATATGAAGAAGTACAGGATTAGATAAAGGAAGGATTAACAACGCAGGATACTCCATATCTGCAGCTCTGAACCCAAGGTGAACGCGATAAGGGTGTCCAGGGAGACCCAAGGGATAGCGGAAACAGAACACACACATACAACAAGAAAACAAAGCAAAGACAATGCTTTGATTCCATAGGACGCCTTTATACGACATTGTGCCAATAATTATTTTATTATTATTATTATTAATATTATTATACATTTTTTAAATTATTTTATATTATTATTTTATTATTATTAATATTATTATTATACATTTTTTAAATTATTTTATATTATTATTTTATTATTATTCATATTATTATTATACATTTTTTAAATTATTTTATATTATTATTTTATTATTATTAATATTATTATTATACATTTTTAAATTATTTTATATTATTATTTTATTATTATTCATATTATTATTATACATTTTTTAAATTATTTTATATTATTATTTTATATTATTATTAGTTGTAGTATTTGTATTTTACAACAAATGTTACCAAAATATAAAAATGGATTAGGTCACATTGGTTGGCTTGATTCTCCTTCCAACCCAAAAATGGCAAAAAATACATTTATTTAAATTATTTTATATTATTATTTTATATTATTATTAGTTGTAGTATTTGTATTTAAAAACAAATGTTACCAAAATTTAAAAAAAGATTAGGTCACATTGGTTGGCTTGATGGTGCTTGTTGGTCCTTCCAACCCCAAAATGGCAGCCATTTTGAAGATTTTTTTTTTATACCCTCGCTGTTAATTTTTCTAGCAGATTCTACATATTACCTGCTCATTGGGTGTGAAGTCATTTTTCTCTTTCTTAGTCTAGATGATATAATATATATTCTATACATTATACATTATATTTTTTGCTTGTATTGTAAAACCTACACTAACCTACCCCCTTACACTGAGCCCTTCCCTCTGTCAATCAGACGCTATTGGGCGCAAAGGTTTTTACATTAACTCTCGAAACAGAAAATTAAAGTTTGTGATGAACTTAATGACGACGACGATTTACTAACAGCAGAAAAAAGTGTAAAACTGATTTTCTCATATTTTCAATTTTTTTTCAGAAAATTTACGATAAATGGAATATTTACCCTGCTGCAGCATTGTTTCTGCGTTGGAATCTTTATGAAGAAAAAGGAGGGGCAATTATGACCTACTGTACGATATCACTCCACAAATCCCATCATCCTTCTTGATGGATAATGGGGCTTGGAGTGCGGCTGAGATATGGTGAACCACAGTGTGTTTCTTTATGGTCGTACTTGGTACTTTTAGTGAGCCAGAATTCAGTAGGATGTACAGAACGGTGAAATATGATGGCACTATATAAATATAATACATATAATAATAATAATAATAATAATAATAATAATAATATACAGAATTCCATTCCATTTAGGTGTTCATTCTTAGCATGTGACATACAGTGAGGGAATGTAAACATGCGTAGGATAGGCATATGGCTCCTGATTTTAGGAGCTGATTCTTGACATCAGGAAAGTCGGGCAGACGAGATGGAAGGTCCGATCACCCGGCAGGTTCTATGCTTCTATGTCGACACTGGATCACTAAACGGTATCGCCAACTTCTTTATACTCAAAACTTATTTTGTTCTTCAGGGTCAACTTATTCCTAGAAACTTATGTAACCAAAAAAAGCTAAGACCTCAGAGGTCCTTTCTTCATATTTACTTCTGGCCCAAAGACAAGGACCTCCTTTTTTTATTGTTCCATAACCAGGAGCCAGATAAGGAGAACATGTATTTCATTTGGCTACCTCTGCCCTCTGATTAGAAGTCAAAATGAAACGGCATCAATCAGGGACTTTGTGGGACTTGGTTACACGGCGGGTTTATCTGATCAGGTGAGTGTAAGCAAACAGCGCTGTGTTGTAACTGGGTGTTCCTAGCGTGATATCCAGGTAATCTCAGAGAAGCTGTCACTGGCTTTGTTAGACCTTATCTGCTCATTAGGTGTGAAGTCAATTCTCTCCTTCTATATCTAGATGATGTTTTCTTTACTAATCATATTAAACAACAAAACTATATAAAAATGTTAATTACAGGTTTCTTGTAAAATATTACAGGTAAAATATTACTTTTGTTATTTGGTCATCAGATTACAAAGAAGAGCGCCATTTTTCCAGTAAGGTACCCAAACGTTAAATATTTGGGGTTTTTATTTTTAATATTGTATATTATAACTATAATTAATAGTTTCTTTGTAAAGAAAATAAATCTCATCCTTAATTGTCATGTGACACATAAAAGCAGGCACCGATAGGCTATTGCCATAGAAGCAGAACATGACTGTTGTAGCCTTGATTTTTCCGGGCAAGGCTTAACCCCCCAATAATGACACCACACACCATTGAATATGGATAAGAAAAGGCCGCAGCCAATTTTATTTGAGTCATTGTCGCGCCAAAACCTGAAACAATAAACATCGGTGCGTTAACAAGGACAACGACTCAAAACACCAACATGTAAATATATACAATAAACACCCAAGATTGCCAAGCAATCCAGGTACAATAACCAAATACCACTTAAGGAAGGGACAAACCGAGATGCCCCCACCCTGACCTGAGGTTCCAGCACTGACACCAAGAACCTCCCACCAGATGTTACCAACCATTCACTTACCACCACATTAACCCCCTGGGTACCTGGCAAGCTGCCGCCCCACAGACAAAACAACACAAAACAAAAATACAAATATAAAGGGAGGGACACGCAACCAGGTAAGCTGACACAAGAATGTTCCTAAACCCTGGAAAACAGCCACTTAAATAATCTACCCCCCCAACTCCACCCCCTAATTTCCGCCGAAAAGCCCCCTCCCCTGTGGGCATCAAGCTTTTTAGATATTCTGCTAGTTGTAGATTCTTGGGCTTACTACGCAGACTTTTAGTTGGGGTGATGGGCAAATGGTCATTCCAGTTGAGTTCAATCCCAGTCACTGCCTCTGAGTTTATCTAGAGTTCAGAAAAGGGCCAGGTTTCGGAGAAAAAGAAACCAAAGACTGAAGCTGAGTCAGCGGGGCACTTACCCACTTTGATTTAAGGGACATTTTTACTGTGTAAATGAATGAATCTTGTGAGTAACCAGTTTGTGACGACATCTTGGATAATTTGCTCCAGATAGTAAGATCACCTGAAGAGACCTCTGAGGCCCCCAAAGTTTACACGACTCTATATCTCTTTCCATGTTGGCCTAACAAAGATATCAACCGAGAAGCAGGAGGGTAATGGTCATCCTCCGACACCCTCTGCTTCGTTTTATATGTTCTTTCAATTGACATGATAAAGTTTACCATGGATGTTTGGATAGTAGAGACATCTATATGGCAACAACCAATCGGTGCCAGTTTTTGTGTCACATGATAACTAAGCATTCCCTGAAAAATTTGGAAAGATGCAAAATTTTACTCAACTAAAGAATTGATTTTAAGAATGAATTAGAAATTTAGTTACTACTGGGAGTAACATTAGAGTAGGTGGAACTTCAGCTTTAATAGATGTCAGTAAAAGGGCAGCCTGGGTAAAGTTCTTATCTTCTATCGCAATGTATGTTACTATTTACAAATAAAAGATGGATTTCTTTGCTGGTTACATCAGATCAGTGCGCATTTGGACGGAATCTTATCTGGAAAGAATGGGGCAAGCATTATAATCTTGTTCCGCGATAGCGCTGTTTACATCACGAAGCGCCTTTCAAAACGCCTTCGAACCATTTTAAACGAGACTTTTACTAAATAATAATTAAGTCAGGTTCGAGTCACCTTTACATCAGGTAAAATGACCTGTACATGTGCGGGCTCAAAATGCATTGTGTTCAATGGATTTTGGGACCGTCCATTGTCCTTAAGGGGTTAAAATAAGAAAGGAGTTGCGCTCACATATGGGGTTGTTTGTATCTCTTCCTCGTGACACAATGTCTCCTACATACATTGAATGTAACCAAAAAAAGCTTTTCCTATGTATGTATCGCAAATGTTGTACTTATTCACAAAAGACAGGACGCCATTGTTGTTATTAAATTTGATCCGTTACTACTGTTTTAAATAATAACAGATGTTTTGGTTCAATTTTAGAACCAACTCTGCCTTTTTTTTTTTTAAACCACAAAGTGATTTTATTCCATTTCTTTTGGCAGGATTTATCTATTTACAATTGTTTCATACCTCTGAAGAAGCCGCATCCGGACCGCGAAACGCGTCAGGTTCATTGATTTCCACCAAATGGAGTTTTAACAAATTCATACATGTGTTGTATTATTATTATTATTATTGTATCTGATATTTATATGTACAACCAATTATGTTGAATTTTACATATTTCTTATGTTTATTCAATTTCATTCAATTGTATATTTAATATAATTCCTGCCATTTTTATATATACATCATAATACACTGCTAGTCTCAAGAGGAATCCCAACCTCCTTGAGTTGAGGTGTTTCATCCATTGCTAACAGGTGTATAAGGTCAAGCTCGTAGGCAGCCATCTCTACAGACACACATTGGCAATAGAACGGGTCGTACTTAAGAGCTCAGTGACTTTAAACGAGGCAAAGTCATAGAGTGTCACCTTCGACAAAAGTCAGGTTGTGACATTTCTTCCTGGCTAGGAGTAACAACAGCTCAACCACAAAGTTGTAGACCACACACAGACTCAAAGACCTGGGCTACCTGGCATAGCACGTAAGAATTGCCCATCCTCTGTAGCATCACTCATTAACCCCTTAATGACAAAGCCCTTTTCAATGGGTTTAGGGACCGCCCATTGTCCTTAAGGGGTTAAACGTCCCAAACTGCACTGTGCATCGTGAGGCTTATGAAATGGGTTTTCATGGCCGACCAGTTGCACACAAGCCAAAGAGTTTTAATGCCGATAAGAGACAAGCCTGGGGTTAGTGACGCCTGAGTGGAGTATTTGTTCGGTGCCACCTAGTAACTAACACATGCATACTCATAAACAAACTTGCACTTACTTGCTCTGATACACTGACACATATACTCTCTTCCCCTCACCATCATGCTAAGGCTCACCCCTGGCACTCCAATACAATAATATTTTAAAAAAAATATAATATAATAAATAATAAAATAATGCAATCAATGAAATAGTAAACATGATAATATAAAAAATAATATAATACAATAATTAAAATTAATACAAAACTAAATAAGATTAATTAATAATATGCTTTTATTATATACGTAATAATAAACAAACCCAGTACACTGTGTGCATTAAATTAAAGCCTGCAGACCTTGTGTCTGCACTGATGGAGCGCTGAATTTCCCGCTCATTTGCATACATCAGTCTTCCTGCACATATCAGAAATAAAAGTGCTTGCTCATTGAAAGCACACATGCTTACACTAACACACACGCTCACAAAAACACACTCTAACACACGCAAACACACAGACTTAACACACACACATATGCTAACACATATTCCTTCTTCACACACACTTACACATGCATATTTGTGCTAACACATACACACTCATGCTAACACACACTCCCTCTAACACACACATACACATTCATGCTAACACATACTCCATCTAACACACACTTACATATACACACTCATGCTAACACACACTTCCTCTAACACACACAAATACATGCTCATGCTAACACAACTGCACTCACTCTAACATACATACATACATATTCCCTCCCGTACCCGCTTTTGCGTGCTTGTAGGTTGGAGGCCTTCTCCAACTCAGGGCCCTGGAGCACCTGCCCCATCATTGATCCACCCCCGTTGCCTTCCGTGACTCCCCTGGGCACCTTGGTTCCTACATACACGCTCCAAAATCTTGTGGAAAGCCTTCCCAGAAGAGTGAAAGCTGCAATGAGGGGGCCAACTCCATATCAATGCCCATGGTTTTGGAATAGGATGTCCCACAAGGTCATATAGGTGTGATATCCATGTGTCTACATACTTTTGGTCATATAATGTATGAAAACATATTTTTATTCTGATACTAGTAATAAAAAGGCAGTAGTTCCCCTCTCAGTGAAGGAATCATTCTGACAACCAATGAAATTTGCTGATTACTCGACTTTTTCCGATTTGCATCTCAATGACTCTTTGTACGTTGAATGGATGTTTCCGGAAGGTCATCCAAATGTTACATTTCAGACAGGATTTGTAGTGTAACTGTTTTTTTTTTGTTTTTTTTTTTTAAACCCTCTCCAACTCCATTCTATTGAAAAAGGAAATGATTAATAAAATAAACTCAGGAGCAATTGTTTTTATAGGTTTTAACAGCACACTATTTCATTTCTTACATCGCTCACTATTAATTTATTGCGTATGGGAACAAGCCATTCGTTTTGGTTTCCTGAAATATCCAGAGTTGCACACGTGCTAAAATTGCCCAAGAATTATTATTTTTCTCTGTTTTCTTTTCAATCCTCTAACCTGTGTCTTCATTGGCAGTCATCCCAGATCCCCAAACATGAATGCACCAAGAGGTCAGACCTAGGTCGGTGACCCCGTACTTATATCACCATCTAGACCTTTATGAAAAAGAATAGTAAATAGAGATGACATGGGATACGTCATTCACCTCAGCATTCTGAATAATGGGATTCAAGAAAAGCCTACATAATGCAATTGGGCCAGTTGGGGAGATAAATAAAGATCCCCAATAGATCTCCCTTGTATCTGGCCCAATGAGCAGCAGCACCGAAGAAGGGCAGATCCGCCACCAGGGCAATCTGTCCCCCAGCTTTGTAAAATGGGGACTGTTGTCACCCCTGGACGTGCCCCCCCTAGTCATAGGCCTAGTCGCCCTAGCCCAGAATACATTGCTGATTGTTGGTCCTCCTTCTTGTCAACCTCGAGGAATTTTGTGCAAAAATGGTTTCCTACATTAAACCTCAATAGATAGTAAATGGGTGGGGGCAAAATGGGTAATTTAATTAGGTCAGGGCACCCCCCCCCCATACTTAGTAATTACCTAGCTGGGTTGGAGGCACAACATGGCTTCCCAAGAACAGTACAAGGATGTCCTGTCCTGTCACTTTTCCAAATCCTACATTTTACAGTCCGATACGCTAAATAAACATGTTTCTATATATATTATGGATTACAATACGCAGTATTTATTAAAAAAAAAAAATGTGTATACAACGTTACTTCCTGTTCTCGGGATCTGCGTGATTATCCTTCCCCCTTTCGGTTCTTTGCGTTAAGTTGCTGGTTCCTGTTGATTGGTTCAGGCAGCCTTTGTAAGGCCGGTGTGAGAAGATGGTAGAGAACCTCAGCTTCCCTGACATCAACGTTTAAACCAAACATCTCCAAAAGAATTCTGCTGATTGTCAACCAAAATGCACCGTATACAGAAAAATTATAAATAATGAATTTAGTGATAATAACGACGCTTCCCCTCTTAAGTTTACCGCAGTGTAATGTCCCCCCCAAAAAAATATTATCCAATAGTCAAAAAGTTTTCTCTTCATTTATGGCAAAATATAAATAGAATAAACTTAGATTTATTAGTGAAGAATTATGATCCACGTTATTGTGTTTTTTTTGCTGCATTTGCTACTTTTTGATGCATCCTCCCCCTTCTCGCTGTATTATCATTTCACAATAGACCATTTATTGTTCCCCTGTGTAACTAAATAGGAAAAAGTTGACCGTTTTGCTACCGACGTACTAAAAAAACTGTAGCATTAGAACCGTTTTGTGAACCCCCCCCCCAGAGTCCCAGCGGTTAATAAACCACTTTCTTATCTATTTTAATGTTATCAAATTCCAAAGGAAAGAGCTCAGGGTTGAAAGACTTTCTCAGACTCTGTTACAAACTGATGCTTGCTGGGGAGAAGAGGGGGTATTCGTCATTACAAAACCTGACCCTAGGACAAGCAAAATTTGCTTACATAAAAGACTAAGGTAATGATCTTTTTTTAAGCTTCTCTTCTGCATGAACCGCATATTTTAAACAATCTCATTTTTAAAAGCTAATGCATTTTATCATTAATACGGTATAAAAGTTTTGAAATTCATAGAAAATGTGAATTTTGCATTTAAAAAAAAATATATTTTTATATATATAATAATCTTTAATATATATATATATATATATAAAATAATATATATATAAAATCATATATATATATATATAAAATAATATATATATATAAAATAATATATATATATAAAATAATATATATATAAAATAATATATATAATATATATGTAAAATCATATATATATATATATATATATATATATATATATATATATATATAAAATAATATATATATATATATATATATATATATATATATATATATATATAAAATTATATATATACATATATAACTAGACGTATCCAGGCATTGAATTCAGTGTTTGTGAGTCTTTGGGAGATGTGCTTTTCGACCTCGGCAGTATATCTGATATTCTAGAATGTTCTTTTAATTAGCGACTTATAACTATAATATTTGTTGTCACTAAAGCTATTTGTATTTTTTGTTATTGATATTTATAGACTTTTATAGGACAGATTTATAAAACTAACAAACAAAAAATCAAAATGTATTTATAATTAATTTTTCAGTTTTGGGTCTTTGCAGTAATAAAATAAAATTAACAAATGAACATTTTGCGGTTGTTCCTTTTTTATAAATCAAAGTCTTCAAAGTGATCATTTTACAAATGTAGTATTTCTAACTAGAAAATGGTAATTCTTCATTAAAATGTCAGTGGTTTGCAAATCGAATATTTTTTTTTTAATTCTTTATTTAGCCAAAATACAAAACAAAATCACAAAAATGTAAATCATTATTTTTTCTTGCAAATTAAAAAATGGATTAATCTGTTGGTGAACAATTTAAAAATATTTGCTAAAAATAATCATTGTCTAGGTTTTAGATTTTTTTAGATCAGTTGCAATTAGTTTTAAGGAGTAAATGTAAAAAAAAAAAAACATTCTCTATTTTTATCAAAGTAACACTTGAAGACAACGTTCATTTTAATTCTATTTTTGATGAACGCGTAACAAAAAAACTACATTGTCATAATTCTGGAAAAATACTTTTTTAATGTATAATAATTATTATATTAATTTAATGATAAAGTAAACATTTTTTTAATATATACCCAAATTCACATTAAAAATTACTTCTTTTTTACTACGGTAAACAAAAATTCATCCTTATTAAATCTCGTAGTTTACTTTTTTTCTGTAAAAAAGATGAAAAAAATAGTTATTATTTAATTTATTAATAAATTATTAGTGACTATGTTTTTATTTTGTACCTATTTTTTTTATTATTAATTAAAAGAAGGTAAATAGCCCCAAAATATTACACGTAGTAAGGAAATACTTGGGCTGGTTTTTCTCGCGATCAGAGGCTCGTCAAACCATTTGATGGGCGTCACGATGAAGAAAGAGGCCCACCGATGGTTCATTATTGATTATTATTTGCACATTTATCTAGCGAGCGCGACACCTGCTAGAATAAAGATAAATAGAATTCACGAGTACTTCAGATAATTACAAATAGTTGGACAAGTCATGTTAGTTCTGTAGCTCCTCTGACATGTCCTTCACCTCTCCGTCAATGTATCTGTCAATGTATCTGTGTTTCAATATTTGCCCCGCGTGATTTGGGTTATACTAATCGGAGGAGGTATTTGGCATACACATTATAGAAGGTGATGTGTCAAATTCCAGCTCTGGATTTCTCAGTTCTCAGATTTCCGTCGGGATCTTTGGCCGACATGCGGGGCTGTGTAGACGCGTCGTGGACTATCTGCCCATGCGCGCAAGCCAACGCTGGCCCTCGGACAGTATCTTTTGCAGGGCAGTCAGACATCGTGTAAACCCCCCTGACGGAAGGGCATATGGAAAGCTTTTAGTATCTGGATAGGAGATTTTCTGGACTCTTTAAAAGAATGTCGATAACTAATATATTTCTTTCAAAATGGCCGGCTTCTCGACGAGGGTGATTCCTTATATATCATAATAACCCAAATAAATGTAGATTGCTGGGGCAAATCCACTTCTGAACCTCTTATTTTTCTTTGAGAAGACAGATCGGCTACTTTAGGAAGGAAACGCTATGCAGTATTTGATAACAAACCACAATAATGAACGTAGTAATTATGTTGCTGAGAACATTAATGGCATTTTGTTACTTTATACCCTCCTGTAACGAATAATGTAACGGCTACAGAAAAATAACTAGAAAACCGAAGCATTTCTAAGGAAACCTGTCCTTTCAGGCCCCCGCGGTTATACCCATCTCTTCACAGCCCCTTTGAGCGGCATTTACAATGTTTGCCTTATCTTTTAATGTGACAGCCCCTTTCCTAGACATTTTAGGCTTTGTTGCTATGGAGTCTCTGTTTTCTATCAAGTTGTTGCCTTCCCAACCTCAACTCAAAGTCACTTCACCAATCTGTACCCCAACTTTGCTCCATGAGTTTCTCCTACAGCTTCACTCCATTAAAAAAACTAGTCTTGTCACACTTAAGGACGATCTCCTCTAGCCTTACTTTATCCAAAATAAGCGTCCCTAGTCTCATTCCATCCATGGAAGTCCACCTAGCCTCACTCCATCCATGGGAGTCCCCCAGCCTCACTCCATCCATGGGAGTCCCCCAGCCTCACTCCATCCATGGAAGTCCTCCTAGCCTCACTCCATCCATGGAAGTCCTCCTAGCCTCACTCCATCCATGGGAGTCCCCCAGCCTCACTCCATCCATGGGAGTCCCCTATCCTCACTCCATCCATGGAAGTCAACCTAGCCTCACTCTATCCATGGAAGTCTACCTAGCCTCACTCCATCCATGGGAGTCCCCCTAGTCGCACTCCATCCATGGAAGTCCTCCTAGCCTCACTCCATCCATGGAAGTCCTCCTAGCCTCACTCCATCCATGAGAGTACCCCAGCCTTACTCCATCCATGGGAGTCCCCCAGCCTCACTCCATCCATGGAAGTCCTCCTAGCCTCACTCCATCCATGGGAGTCCCCTTAGCCTCACTCCATCCATGGAAGTCCTCCTAGCCTCACTCCATCCATGGAAGTCCTCCTAGCCTCACTCCATCCATGAGAGTCCCCTAGCCTCACTCCATCCATGGGAGTCCCCCTAGCCTCATTCCATCCATGGGAGTTCCCTAGCCTCACTCCATCCATGGGAGCCCCCCTAGCCTCACTCCATCCATGGTGTACCCCTAGCCTCACTCCATCCATGGGAGTCCCCCTAGCCACTGTCCAACATTACAAAAACTTCTAGAATCCCTAAGAAATAGTCAGCATTCTTAACCTTGCTAGTCTTGCATGCACCCAGGCATCTTATGTACTTTCAGCTCTCAGACCCTGATTACCAATGTTCATAGATAATAAAGATGACGCACTTATGGCTCTGCTTATGAATGTATGTTCCCTTTGTATACATTAGACACTCTATCCAACCAGAACTATACATCATTGTCCGTGCTATCTTATGTTCCAAACAGACACGTGTGTTTAGTTGGACTATTTTAGAACCATCCGACAGTCACAGTTCAGGCAAAAGACAATCGTATCGTCACTGTAGGGAGTTCTTTGTTCCAACATCATAGACATAGTCACGGTCCAGCTAAGGCAGATCTCATCCAACAACCCTAGGAAGAAATTGGTAGAACTCTACTAGATGCGATCAGTTTGAGATATTTCAATACCCCGAGAAAAATCTTTAACTGAACCAAGGTGTATTGCATCTGCTTGAAATCTGCTTGAAAATGAGTTAAACATTTCCAATAATTTCCAAATTAATTTATTAAAATTAAGTATAGCTTCTACCATTGTTTTTTTTGGTATTCTTTGAAAATTAAATAATCAGAATAAAATAATAGAAAATGTAATAGGGATGCAGATTCTGAGACCAAGACGTTAAGATTGCTGCCCCCCTGGTATGAATAAACACAAATACTAATTATTATTATTGTTG
This sequence comes from Spea bombifrons, assembly GCF_027358695.1. Taxonomy (NCBI): domain Eukaryota; kingdom Metazoa; phylum Chordata; class Amphibia; order Anura; family Pelobatidae; genus Spea; species Spea bombifrons. Next base: position 116,789,262 of record NC_071089.1, on the reverse strand, counting down.
TTGTTGTTGTGTTTGTTATTGTTGTTGTTATTATTATTATTTTTTATTATTTTTACATTTTATTTTAAAAAACTGAGTACTGCACTATTGAATAAAACCTTTTTACTGGGCTAACATCTAAAATGCATTTAGGGGGGATTTTGCAAAAAGGGCACCACGGTAATTTAACATGGACCTCTCATCTAAAAGTGCATATGATGGCGGGAGTGTTCCTTTAAAAATAGGAAATTCACAAATTTATATGCATAAAACTGAACATTTTATTTAAAAAAATTCTTTGAAATAAGTCCATCATAAAAAAGAAAATATTTTACCCCAATAAATTGACATTTTAAAAATGTCTTTAAGTTTCCCTTCTGCTAGCCACATGGCTGCCCTCGTCCTATCTGATTGGCTGCCCATATAAAAGATTCATAAATCTTAGTAATACGTTTTCTAATTGGTCACAAAACAGATTTGAGTTTTTGGATGGCTGACCAAAGTCTTGATGCAAAAATACGTTATATATACGTTGTATATATATATATATATATATATATATATATATATGTGTATATACCTAGAATTTGGACCCAAAATAAGACTTTAATCAGTCGTTGGCCTGGTCTTAGATTCAGGAGCCAAATGCCTATCCCATACATGTTTACATTCCCTCACTGTATTAACCTCTACCACTTCTGCTGGGAGGCTGTTCCACTTACCTACCACCTCCTCGGTAAGGTAAAACCTCTTTACATTACATTGGTTAATGTCTAATGCTTGATTGGTGCTACAACTACTTAAGATATCGGACGATAACGGGTATTATCTATAATTCATTTGTGAATTGTATATTTCTGGAAACTATAAACACAAATCTCCAGAATATATAAAATCTCTGGTTCTAAAGAATAATTTATTGTGGTCGGAAAATAAATAAAAAATTGTAATTGCGCTTCCAGGGCCAATCCTTAAATCCCCAAAATATAAGAGGCTGGTAATCAGATAAGACTTGAGACAACAGGAGGTTTAAGGTCTTCTTCGGCATCATTAATAATGGTTTTCTATGTAAATACAAGGTTCGGGACCTTTTTTGTTTTTGTATCCAATTATCCTCTGGATGTTTTATTTGTACTTAAAAAGTCTTAGCTGGTTTATTATAGAATTAAGGAATAAGCCTTAGTTTACAACTGCAAATCTCTTAACCTTCAATTCACCTAAACAATGAACGGACGCCCTTATAATGGTCCTACTGGAAAAGCCGTCATTAAAACCAACGTATTTTTAAAGGGTACATGATACAAAATTATTCCATAAAAACTATTTCAAGAGAACACGCCTTGGTTAACATATAGCAGAAATTTATGTATATTTTCTTTATTTTTTTTGTCCCATGCTATATCAGGTGACCCCATACTCTGGTGTTTACTAGATCTATAGATTAGTCCCACTAATACATGGTTGCCTGTACCTATGTGGGGTTAATTCATCTGGCAGACACAGGGTTAAATCAACCCTATTGTACCAATACATTATCTTATTTTAACATGTGATAATTATTCTTTATAATATATGTATAATATGCATTATATAATATATAGATATATATATTATATATTATATATATATAATATATCATATATAATATATAATATATATTATATATATATTATATATATTATATATATAATATATATATTATATATATATTATATAATGTGTATATTATATAATATATATATAATATATATATATATAATATATATATATATATTTATAATTTATTAAATGTAAAAAAGAGTTTTTAAATGTAAAAAAATGTATACTTTGATTATTTATGGAGTCCCTTACAAGATATACAATAATATATACAATAATTTGGTAAGCAGCACTAAGGCATTAGACTGTTAATTAAGTGCTTGGAAGCTCATATTTCCCCCTATATTATATCTTAAACATCTGCTTATATTATTTATCTTGATCTTTTTTGTGGGGGGGTCACAGTGATGGGGAGCATTGTGTACAGCTGTGATGGTTGGGTGTGATGGGAGTTGCCATCCTACCCAGCTGGTGATATCAGAGGGTTGCCCTTATCTCTCTAGGAGCCTGATACAGACAGCTTTCTGGCAGACAGGAGAACCTGCTGGGGTGACCAGGCAAGGATCAGATAATCCTTGGCTACCAAATCAACATGTCACACACTGAAAAGAAACAGACTGATGAGGTTTTAATTAGTGGAAAACGCCTATAAATTAAACTATTTCCACCAAGGACCAGGCTCTGACACAAGGCTTCCAGCAGGTACATGTGACTGACTGTACCCGCTCTGCCAGGCTTTACAGCACAGTACCCACTACATCTTCAAAAAAATTGAGCAATATTAAAATGACCTTCTTCTAATTTCTTGTCAGATAACACTAAAGGTTACAAATAAATGTGAAATGCCCCTGCTAATGTGTACGTTAATACATTTTTAAAAAAATATTGAAATATATATATATTGAAATCAATCAGGAAAATTCTGAAATTCGAATTTCCACTTTTAGATTTTTACATTCTAATCCCTTCCTTGAAGCCTTATGTGCTCTTTTCCTTTAATATATTTTTGGAAACATATTAATGGATCTCTGCTCTGTAGATTTTCTTGAGTCTGTTTATTTAGCCGGAGGTTGTGTAACAGAGAATCCTCTGAATGTCTTAAAGAGCAGATTACAGGAAACTAAGTATCTGTGAGTATCTCGGTCCCAATGTATATACAATATCTGCATTATTATAAACACTAATCCATAATTATACTTTCACATAAACATTCTTATTTAAAGAGAGAGGGGAGGAAAAACAGCGACAGATCCCTCAAACCCATAATAATGGTTATTTATTAGTTATTATATATATATATATATATATATATATATATATATATTACCAGTTACTAATAAATAACTTTATATGTATATATATATATGTTTTTAAATATAATAAATCATATGAAATATGAGTTTACACAGATGCCCCTAATTAATGGGGTAGTAGTGCAGCCAGTAGAGCAGATTTTGCCCCCTGCTTACCTGATACCCCCCTGGAAATGTATATTCCAGATGTTGGGCTTTTTGTATTTATTGCTGTGGATCCCCAGGTTTGTCCTTTGTGTAGGAGGAGGGTAAATATAGTTAGAAAGGTGTGGGGGGCTGGTTAGTTGGCAGTCTGTCTGTCCTCAGAGGCACTCCTGATACTGCACACACTCAGGTGAGTGTCACTGGTTCTAGCTTCCAGGTACCTGCCCTGCATATACAGCCAGCAGTCACTTATACCTGCATACACACAGTCACACACACTCACTCTCACCCCAAGAGTATTCTGAACAGTAGGAGAATAAAGTCCCACTGTATACACACTGCACTTACACACACACTGTATATATATTCACACTCACTCCTACTGCACACACACACACACACTGCACATACACTCATACTGTACATACACCCACACTGCACATACACTCATACTGTACATACACCCACACTGCACATACACACACACTGCACATACACTCATACTGTACATACACACACACTGCACATACACTCATACTGTACATACACACACACTGCACATACACACACACTGCACATACACTTATACTGTACATACACACACACTGCACATACACACACACTGCACATACACTCATACTGTACATACACACACACTGCACATACACACACACTGCACATACACTCATACTGTACATACACACACACTGCACATACACACACACTGCACATACACACACACTGCACATACACACACACTGCACATACACACACACTGTACATACACACACTGCACATACACACACACTGCACATACACACACACTGCACATACACTTATACTGTACATACACACACACTGCACATACACTCATACTGTACATACACACACACTGCACATACACTCATACTGTACATACACACACACTGCACATACACACACACTGCACATACACACACACTGCACATACACACACACTGCACATACACACACACTGTACATACACACACTGCACATACACACACACTGCACATACACACACACTGCACATACACTTATACTGTACATACACACACACTGCACATACACTCATACTGTACATACACACACACTGCACATACACTCATACTGTACATACACACACACTGCACATACACTCATACTGTACATACACACACACTGCACATACACACACACTGTACATACACACACACTGCACATACACACACACTGTATACACACACACATTGCACAGGCACCCATTACACAACCAGAGCCTGTGTGAATCTCATATCAGGGGGAACACTTCTGAGCTTTGTGCCTTATAGTTATTACTTTTTAGTGACGTTTTCTATAATAAAAAAATCTTAAATATTTAAGCAATTAATAATAAGTAATAATACTAACTATTATTAATGTAAATAAGAATAATATGATCAGTTATTAGAAATGTATACCATGTTGCAGAAGTATATTAAACATCTATTATCCTTATAAGAATTACAAGTATTAGTATCTAATGGCACCTGTAACCATTTCAAAATCTAATATCATTTATATTTGATAAATCAGCATTAAAATTCGAGTCGTCCTGTCTATAAATCTAATATCATTTGAACTGTGAATAATGTATCCTCCTCCAAATACCCCATCAGTTTAGTAAAATCCATGCAATTTACTATTTCAGTAAAGGATCGGTTTTTTTGCGGGGGGGGGGGGGGGTTGCATTTATATCTTTTTCTTTTTTTGTATTTGCATCTCTTTTTTATTTCTATCTGTTTTATCTGTTTGCTATGTATTAAAATATATTCAGTTGGTGAACAAATTAGAATAATATATCTTAATATATAATAATATATATAATAATATATATGTATGTAGATATATACTTATATTTATTATTAAGCATTCATCCATAATCTGACTATTACTACTACTACTGATAATAATAATACTAATAATAATAATTATTATTATTATTATTATTATTATTAGTAGTAGTAGTAGTAATACTAATAATACTAATAATAATTCTAATAATACAATGACAGATACATAACGTAATAAAGTGAATAATAAAAAGTAAAGCAAACCACATCACTCCATTATTTTTATCAACTACTTTTAGCTCTAATTGTCCTGAATAATTAGTCAGTAAAATGCTTTCTATTCAAAATATTTTCTGTTTCTTTGGTGTCTTAGTTACAACGAATCATAGTCCCTGGATACAACTATTACTGGTATATTTAATCTCTATATGGCTTCTGTAGCAATGAAAAGATGGAGAAATTTAAATAAAATGTAAAAAGAAAGTTCACAAATATTTCTTCATAGTTTACTAAAATGCAAAAATAAAAATATACATTAGTATGCACAACAGAGAATACACCAATTGTATATATAAGGGTATAAATATATATATTTGTAATGTTTCTAGATTTAATAAAATAAATAAAAACTATTCACAGATCCCCATAGAGCCATACATCCATATATAGTAATTTACCAAAATCTGTATATTGATAATTAATAATAAAATCAAGTGTTGAGGGTCCTAAAAATATATTCTTAAAACGGAATGTTAGTCCATTAAAATATTACTAATAATATGTTAAAAAGTAAAGACAGAATGTGTGGATTTTAAGACATCTTTACCGTTTTGCATATTTGTATGTTAGCAAGTGCTACTTTCCAGTAGATAAAGTGTTAATGTGGCGGTTAATAGCCTCTGGCCAGGGTGGCCTCATCATATCTGGGACTCTGTAAATACTTCTTAGTTCCCCATTTCATTAAAACTAAAATCAATAAGCTAATAAATTGTGCACTTTGCCCCCACTGCAAAGCAATATCATCGACTAATAAGATCGCAGGTTAATGTGTACCGGGGGCCGGGGGCACGTCCTCACCAATGAACTGCGACCAAAGACTTCGCTCTGTCAATGGCCCTCGACCAAATAGCAGCCCGGGCAAGAATAATTTGTCTACTGTTTTATCTCAACATTATAGAATGTAGAATGTTTAGATGTAATGGAAGGACGATTTGGTTTACTGAGAGGGTGGTGCATAAGTGGAACAGCCTCCCAGGAGAAGAGGTACATGCTAATACAGTGAGGGAACTTAAGCATGCATGGGATAGGCATACGGCTCCTGAATCTAAGACGAGACCAACGACTGATTAAGGTTTGAGTCTTTACAGCAGAAAAAAGGCAAACTAGATGGGGCCGAATGGGGCCGATCTGCCGGCAGATTATGTTCTAGAATACAGTGAAACACTCATACGCAAGAAAAGCATGATAGCCTGGGAGGAAAGAGGAGGTTAGGACATTAATGATACAGTGATGGAGGAGGCTGCATCATTTTGGGGCATTAAAGTGTTATATTAAAAAGATTTTATTTCTGCATTGCCTGCGTTGTGTCAAAATTCATAAATGTATCAACATGTTTAAGGTTACATTGGTGCCGCTTCTCACGCTGGCCCTGGGACTGAACTGGTTTGAAATGAATAAAGGTTGGGTTTCCATCGGGTCTGGACAGCACAACCGGGCAAATTCCTGGTGGACCAGTGGCCTATCCAGCCAACGGCCGCATGTATATCACATGCAGCCTTTCATATCCAGCCAACGGTCGCATGTATATCGCATGCAGCCTTTCATATCCAGCCAACGGTCGCATGTATATCGCATGTAGCCTTGGATATCCAGCCAATGGTCGCATGTATGTCATTTGGTGGGACTGGCCTCAAAGGGTCAGGGCAGCTTAGTCAGTCCAGCCGTGGTTTCCCTTGCATCTCGGAATCATTTTCTGCAACAAGCAAATGATCACATCGCGATTCCATGGGGTAATTCAGCTTTAGTTTGCTGGTTTTAACCAATCACTGGGTAGAAATATTGTATACCACCAATAGTCTGGAGCGTCCAAGACACGCATGCGCAGAACTTAGTAGATAGAGTTTGCACAACTCAGTGGTCATTGTCCAGGGTCAGCTCCTTTGAGTTCACTGGGTCTGCAGCTCTGTAAATCACCTTATATTAATGTACTAGAAAAAAATCCTTTCTTCTATCCCCCGAGTTCGTACCCCTTCTGGGTGTACGAATAAACGTGTCAGGGGAGCGTGCGGTAACGGTTATATCTGGGAACTCGGCCAAGCTGAGTAATGCATAAAAATCTAAGGATATGTTATCTCAAGACAGATTCTTGACTTGACAGTGAATGTCTCCCTAATTGTCCTTGAGGGTGAGTGGTACAAGTCATAAAAACATCAATAGGTGTGCGAATGATATGGACGCCAAGAGTTAGGGTTTCCAATGTGTTTACAAGTCATAAGATTTCTCCTACTTACAGCTGCAGGGGGAAGGGCAGAAGTGCGTGTAATGCCCCGTGGGCTGTTTGGGTGAATAACACGACCTAGGAGGGCCAAACTCAGATGAGAACAGGCGCTTGAAAATCAATAAAAGCCATAAATGTGGATAATTGTAAGGTTGTGCATTTTGCTTAGCCAGGCCCTCAATGTTCTATTGAACGCGTTGTCAGGCTGTATCGACAAGACAATAAATTAAGAAGACTTCGTGCGGAGTTCTTTGTCGACTCCATGAGTGCAAAAAGTAAGTCACTTGAAATTACGAGGTTTATTGTGCATAGTAAAGATGAGGAGCGAGCTGGACTTTACCTGTAAGAAGGTTCAAGTGTAAGAGATAACCCAGGAAACACCAGAGAACTGAGCATCTTTTTCCCAGGAGAACTTGGTAATTTGAAGACCTACCAACGGCGGTGGATGCACTGTATAGATTTTTTTGAATATTATTCTTGGTTTCTTTCCTACGACAGAGACGTGGAGACACCGCACGGGAACGGGGGAAACTAAAATAAGGAAACGCCTTATCTCCCGAGCTACAACAAGAACGGAAAAATAAGGGGGATGAGGTCAGAAGTGGGCGTACAATGCAAGCAAGGCACCCGACGTAACGAAGGAGAACGTAATAGCCTGATAAAAACGTTTTCTTGTTTCATGGTTCAGAAGGTCATGGCGTATATCGAAGAGTTAGAGGTTCCCGACTGCCTTCCTTGGTATAGTGATCTAGAACTGGTCTGGACATGCCTTGGTGCCAGTACACAATGGTAGTCTAGAACATTGTATTTCACCTGACACTTTGTGACCTCATGCTTTTTTTTTTTTAAATAATCTGGACTTCACAATGAGTGGAATTCACACTTGCGTTGATTGGTTTACATGCGCATTCATCTTGCTGTGACTTCCATTTGGCTACTAAAGTCTAAGAAAAATAATCCTACTTTCAGAGCCGTTTATTATAAATCAATAGGCCCAGCCCCGAATTCACAATGAGTTGTTACCTAATTGTACTTGTTTGCGATTGTTGTTTAGTTGTAAGTACCGCGTTGACTGCACGGCGTGAACGATGGAGCGCACATCGACACGAGACATGGCACATGGGAGCGTCACACTCATCATGGGTACAACCAGTAAGCCTTGTGGCTCCAATCTGCAGTTTGGGTGGTAGGTGCCCCATTGGCAGAGAAATGGTACGATCATGGGGCAGGGTGGTTGGAGAAGAGTGAGGAGGTGGTCGGAGGAGCATCAGAAGAAGGGATGCCTTTCTGGGCCCCAAGATTTCTGTTGGTGGCTCTACAAGCATGGATTCATGGCAAGGATGGCATCTGGGGGAGAGGGAAAAGAGTTCTAACAAAACTCCAAGGAGCGTGAGGGCTGTGGATTCATCCTAGCCCTGAAGGCTGCCAACGATGGAGTAATGATGGAGTAATGATGGAGTAAAGCAAGCTGAGGATCAGTCTGTGACAGTCTCGGACTGTGACCTATTCCCTCCTCTGGATCATCCCGTTCGTACAAAGTGTCCTTAACACAACACATTAGGTGTCAAGCTTCTTCACCGGCACCCTGCGTGCGAGTTCCTGGAAAGAGTCCGTATAACATGGAGTTGTAGGCGAGGGACTTCCTCTCCTCTCTACAAAGCCTGTCCAAAAGGACACCACCGGAGTACATGTGTATCGTTGTTGATTATGTGTGTTCCGTTCCTTCACTTATCTATTTGTGAGGGTGGAACGTGTTGGATTCAGTATAGTTTTGACAAGTGGTTTCCCATTTTCAGCTAAACCGGCCTCCCCTTTAAAGGTGATATTTAAATGCACCCAAAAAAATGTTAGCCCTGATTGTCCATAACACCTATCTATTTGGTAAATCAAGACAAAATAATGATGGGAATTATCAATGCAAATTGTGTGACGAGCAGTCAAGACGGCTTCTCCCCGGGGGGGGGGGGGGACCGGCTGGAGGTGGCAGTTGACCCCTGGGATGCTCTGATTGAAAGATTCCGGGGCCCTCTTCTGTGCATTTTACCTGCAGTTCCACACACAGCCACCAGAGGAACCTGGGCTTCCAGGCAGCATTTATTTAATGACTGGACCCTTTCGGTGACAGGTCCAATTTAATTCTCCTATTCTATAATTTAGGATGGCTTCCATGTGTGTGTGTATTCCAGTTTACCCTTTTTTTGGCTCACTCAATCAGTCTTAAAGTCTAGAAACTCAATCGAACATCTGCATCTGGTTAGACATCTTGCCCTACAAATTACATGTCATTGCGAACATTATTTTCTGTTAACTCTTACAAGATTTTCGTTGCAGGTGTCCATACAGTAACAAGAAACCTCCTGAGGTTTCAGAATTATGTCGATTATACCGTTATCACGTAAACCTTACATTGAGGTCCAGTGAATTAAGGCAAGAATTGGATAAATTAAGGGGCGGGGGCTGTTGTTGTCACAGTTTTTAGCATTCATACTTAAAAGCTAATTATAACTAGTCCTTTTAGTCATCAACCAATGTAATTGTTATATATATATATATATATATATATATATATACCGTATTTGCTCGATTATAAGACGAGGTTTTTTTCAGAGCAAATGCTCTGAAAAATACCCCTCGTCTTATAATCGAGGTCGTCTACTAATCAGACCTCAAAATGTCCGGTGGGGCCATGCTACTTACCGGGCTTTGGTCGCGAGCAGCAGGAGAACAAGAAGCTAGCAGCGTGTCACAAAACTCTGCCTCCCCCCTCCTTCCTCTGGGGGCGGGGCCAGAGAAGTTGCACGCACAGCGGGCCCCTGCAGAAGTCTTGAGTGAGAGATCAGCAGTTCAGGTAAGGGGGTGGGGGGCTGGGGGGTTTGAGCGTGTGTGTGTATATGTGATTAATGGAATGAATGAGTATTTAAATGTTTGTGAATGAGTGTGTGTTAGTATGGATGTGTAAGGGTGGTGGTGGTAGCATGGCATAGGGAGGCTGTACTCACACTCCTATCATCCTAGGTTCCAGCATGTACTGGCTGCCTTGGCTTGATAGGGGTGTGATTGCTGTTAGCAGTTATATATATATCTCCAGAAATGCCTTTTAACCCCCTATATGCCACTCTGCCCCATGATATGCCTTTTAACCCCCTATATGCCACTCTGGCATATAGGGGATTAAAAGGCATATCATGGGGCAGAGTGGCAAATAGGGGGTATAAGGCATTTCTGGGGGCAGAGTGGCAACCCTGGGGGCAGATGTGCATAACTGGGGGGGCAGGTTGGCAAATAAAAGGAAATAAAAAAATATATATTTTTCTCAATCATAGCTTTTATTAAATATGAAAATATTGTTTACATGAATTAATATTTACTAGTAAAACTTTTTTTTCCTATAGGGTAGTCTTTTATTCAGGCTTTTTGTTTTTTTCCTAAATTAATATTTAGATTTTGGGGGGTCGTCTTATAATCAGGGTCGTCTTATAATCGAGCAAATACGGTATATATCTAGGATTGGCAGCAGCCTGTGGCAGAGCCAGCATTATTCTCCTCCCGCCACCCTTACAAAGGATGCGTGAACCAATCAACAGTAATCAGCAACTTAACAGTAAGAGAGCGTCAATGTGGAGGAATAAGCATGTATATCCAGAGAACGGGAAGTTAATATGTATTAAAATAATACATTATTTAGGAACAATTGTAGACAGCAGAGGTGTCTCAGAGGGAATGTTATAATGTTGTATAAATATGCGTGGGGTCAATATAAAGAGCTCTCCAGTGACCTGTTGATGTACAGATAACAAGAGGTCGTCCTCTGAGACGGGAAGAGCGGAGATTTCATACAGAACACAGGAAGGGATTCTTTACAGTGAGGGCAGTAAAGGTACGGAATCCACCGCCAGGAGAGGAGGTTCTATCAGATACACCGGATGCCTCCAAAAAGGGGTAAAAGCAGAACACACAGGGCAATAAATGATAGAATAAAAAATAGTGATTAAGAGTTTCTCGATCCAAGGAGAAATCCGTTCCCTTTTCGGAATCAAGAAGGAATTTTCCCCTAAATGGCTAAATAAAAAAAAAAAAAGCATACTTGAGTTTTCTTTTGGATCAAAAGCAGGAAGGAAGTTAGAGGCGTTGAACTTGATGGTCTTTTTTTTAACCTAAATTACGATGTTTGCTCCCGCTGTACACACAAGGTGCGATTATAGTGTACATATTGCTTATTTTATTCTTTAAATACATTGAATGGGTTCATTTCGTGCGTGGAACTATGAATTAATTAACGGCAGACTAAGTAGATACCTGGAATGGGCTTCCAGACAGAGTACCGCACGAAAACACAGTAAAGACATTCAAGAAAGCTTGATCTATCCATAAAGCTATCCTAAAGGGTTAACGGGTAAAAAAATGATTCAAAAAGGGCAGACTAGGTGTAATGTAATGAGAGGGCGATAGATAAGTGGAACAGCCTCCCAGCAGAAGGGGTCGAGGTTAATACAGTGAGAGAATATAAGACTGATTAAGTTTTGAGTCTTTATAAATGGAAAAACTGGCAGACTAGATGGGGCCGAATGGGGCCGATCTGCCGGCAGAAATTCTAGAGATGCCCGCGGAGTGCTCCTTGTAACAGCCGGTCGGAGGGGACAGGCCGAGGGCCCGTATCTGATTCTAGCGGTTAAAAGGTTGGAATGTAAGCCACACGCTTTGCCCCAAATGTTTCCCAGAAATATCCCTTCTTCTGACTGTCTCCCCCGTCAGCGACACCCGCGGGGTCCGCCGCTGGAATACGGCATCGTGTGTCGAGCAAATTACATTTTGACTTCTAAAAGGAGAGCGTGAATGTCACGTCTGCGCAGCGTCTCGCGGACTCCGCTCGGTGACTGCTCATTTTCAGCGCTTGTCACTTGTCATGGGTCTGGAATGTAAGCTCCCGTTTCGCTCTAAACCGACCATGCGCTTTAGAGAATAAAATCATCCTTCACCTAACGAAGAGCAGTACCGATTTTGTTTAACCCCTTCATTGCTGGGGAGATTTTTTTTTGTTTGTTTTATTAAATGCATCCATTTTTTCTTGGGAAACACTGGGTGTCTTAAATTCTTTCTGGTTTTCCTTTCTCTGTTGGGACTCAAGTCTATGGATCTACTACTCACTATTTCATATCACTCTATGAAATGGTATCACTATAGGGGGTCAGATTTAATTACGGGCTTAAAAAATAACGGAGCGCAATAGAAAAAGGTGATACATTTCAATCAAATAATAGAATCTAGGCCTAGATTATTATCTTCAAAAAGAGCAGTAAAGATTTTTTTTTTACATTTTTTTTTTAGACCCTTTACCGTTATCTTTATTTATATTTACAAAATGAACAGAGCGCTTCCTCTCGGACATGGCGACATCCTGTTTAGATTTTTGCAAGTTACCAGGAAGGAGTCATTGACACCCCTGGCCAATTGTTGCCCCCAGAATCAGCTAAACATGTATGTTGTTTTTTTTCTAAGCGGCGTCTAAGAGTCATGTCTCCTTAATAGGTTTTTTTTGTTGTTTTTTTAAGAAAAAAAATCGTCAAGAATACAAATTATTGCATAACAGCGGCCAACAAAGCAAACACAAAAATTGGTACTAAAAAGAAATGTCCTAAAATGCCCTAAGTGTCCCCAAACAATGTATTCTAGAACCTCCCAGTTATGAGGTTCTGAGGCTCTGGAAATATTAACCCTTTAATAGCCCTTTGTGACGATTCTATAGATTGACTCGCCAAATGTGTTAACCAAATGGCTCTAATACCGGCCCTCATGGAAACCTTGTCATTATTTCAAGATACAATTAATTGAGTCACCTGAGTTCAAGCAGGGATATCAACCTTGACATACTGGTAGCAAAGATATCAAATGGGAGTCTTATATATGATCACAGATCACTGTGTGACCCTGAGATTCTGCCCATCCACTCTGAGAGCCTAAGATCGGGGCAAAACCCCCCTGAGACTCAGGGTCAAACCCTGAGAGGTCCTAGGTATGCTTGCAGGCCTGGACATCTGGTAGGGCCACATACTAACTTATACAGGTCGGGTCCAGCAGTGAGCAGCCGCCGGCACTCGCTATGCTTAAATATAAGAATGTGATAGGTGGCCGTGGATTCCTAGCCGGCAGCCGGCAGCATATATGTCATTTGCCATGGCCACCAAGACCTTATTATGGTCCTGCTTGAAAAATTCTTCTGCCTCATTTTGGCTGACCCCAGGCTTAAGAATGAATGTCTGTGAGCACCATTATCATTTAAGGAGGGGGGGGGCGTAGAGTTCTCACTGAAATGCAGCCTAAGTTAAAAAAAAATTAATAAATGAACATTTTACACATATTTTCTATACCAAAAAGTGTTTAATTTGAATGGATCAGTAAAAGCGTCGCAGGGTGCTGGGGTGTATGGCTGGTGGCATAAATAGCAGGAAGTGGGGGGAGGTTCTATCGCTTTACAGATCTCTGGGCAGATCTCACCCTGGAGTGTTGGGGGGCAGCACTGGAGACCCCCATCTCCAGAAAAATATTGACCTATTGTAGAGGGTCCAGAAGAGGGCAACTGAAATACTGAATGGTTTGCAGGATAAAAATGATCAGGAATGACTAAGTGATCTCAATATACACGACTTGGAGGGAAGAAAAGAAACATTGAAGTATATAAAGGGATTTAACAAAGTGATTAGTCAACATAGATGTAATGTACGGAACTTTTCTGTTACTGAGAGGGTGGTGGATAAGTAGAACACCCTCCCAGCTGAAGTGGTAGAGGCTAATACAGGCAGACTTCCCATTGGATTTCTCACTGGCGTGCAAAGGGTTGATAAAAAGCATGGCCGCTGTCCCCGGAGCGGAGTGCGGTTTTTATTACACGTCGCACCCCTGCCGAGTTCTGTCCGGGGCTCCAGGAGGAATGAAAGTACAAAGGAGAAGATGCCAGTCCAGCACTTAACCCGCCAGCGCGCGTCTCTGTTTATTTGTGTGGGAGACACTCGATAGGAAAAGACTAAAGACTGTTTATAGTGAAGGAAATCCCTCTGATTCTGAGTCACCAATAAGATAAATCATGCCTTTGACAGCCAGCGAAGGGATTTCATGGCTACGCATGCATATCTCTCTAATGTTTTCGCTGGATGATTCCTACTTTTGGCTCCTCTAGAACCGACTTAATCCGTCCGACCCGCTAATATACCAACTTCTATCTAACGGATAACGGTGGGGTTAAAAGAATATTCAAGAAGAAGGAATATGAACGCGTTTTGCCAAAAAATCCATAAGGATGAAGAGAAACCCCGTGGAAACCCAATTATTGTTATTTCTTGCGCAATCTTCAGCTTCCAAATCTTATCATGTAGTGTTCTGGTTCTTATTGTATTCTACATAGAAACACAGAATTTGATGGCTGATCGGCACTGTTCGGCCTCATCTAGTCTGGACTTTTCTCCTGCTGTAAAGACTCAAACCAGTCCTTGGTTTCATCTTAGTTTCAGGAGCCATATGGCTGTTTTGAATTCCCTCGTTGTGTTCGCCTCTACCACTTATGCTGGGAGGCTGCACCACTCATCCGCCACCCTCTCAGCAAAACCTCCTCCCATCACATCCAAGCTTCCGACCCTCCAGCCATGTCCATCTACCCCAACACCTTTCCTCGAAACAAATTTCCCTCCTGTACTGTGCTAAATCCGTTCGTGTACTTAAACGTCTCCATCACATCTCCCCTTTTCTATTCCTTCCTCCAGAAACATGGGTTTCTCTAGAACCTAAAGACGCATCATGGCAGATCTGGTTTCATCTGTCTCTGAACCGGTGCAATTCTTATAGCCAGCATTCTAGAACCCCAAAATTCACCTGTCGGTCCTCCCAGCAGAGGTGGTAGAGGGTAATACAGTGAGGGGATTAAACATGCATGGGATAGACATACGGCTCCTGAATCTAAGACGACACCAACGACTGATTAAGGTTTGAGTCTTTATAGCAGGAAAAACAGGCAGACTAGACGGGGGCCGGATGGGGCCGATCTGCCGGCATGTTCTATGCTGACTACAGATAAGTGATAAGGTTACTTTAAAAACATGCGATGCTCACATTTTTCTCCTTTTAAGACCCCTGAGGAGTGTACCCAGAAACGACACGGTTTCCCACAGCTTTGGTTGTAAATTACTGATAATGAGCATTATCCTCATTACGCTCGATGCAGACCAGTCTAACGCTAAGTGCCAATGTCCTAGTAAGTAGATCATGACACGCCGAGGCTGAGAATGCCAGCGATGAGCTGGGTTTTGGTAACAACATGCGAGGCGTCAGTGACGTGAGGTTAAAAGATTGGGAGAGATCTTCAGATTAGGCGTTTCTAGTTCTAATAGATAAGAATACCGAGTTAATTGGATTGTCAATTGAACAATTCCAGGGCTGGAACTTCCAGACATTCTTAACAAGAATATTATAAATCAATCAGTTTAACCCTTAATGTAATTGCTCTGCAGTGGGTAATTTTAATGGGGGGGGGGTTGTTCTAAAATTATGTTAGTTCTTTTGTAAGAAATCAAATATAGACTTAAAAAAATGGGACCTCAAAATAAGAGAAAAAGTAAAAAAAAGAAAGTATTGGAAAGGATTTTTATTTCCTGCTCAAAACAATTCATTTCGTTATCGGCTGTAAATGGAATCCAATTCAAAGATGTTATTTTGTCACGATATGGTTTTGTGAAAAACAGCTTGAATCCCATTTTTAGAGTTTTACAATTCAAATAATTGTTAACTCTTTGTTTACTAAACACTAATGCATGCTACCTCGTGGGCAATTACCAAAGCAGATAACTTATAAAAACCTAGTGGGAAGACTTCTATCGTTCTTGGATCCTTGTTACTGCGAATAACTCTTAATTTGGTGAGAAAACTATATTTAACCCCTTAAGGACAATGGGCGGTCCCTAAACCCATGGAAAGCAATGCATTTTGAGCCCGTACATGTACGGGCATTGTCATTAAGGGGTTAAAAGTGATGCAACAATGGTCCATGTGTATGGGACACGAGATGGGGCTGGAACGCCTGGTCTGCACACATTAGTCAATCTCATCTGCTTTAATTTTTTGTTCTTTTCATATCTTGTGAGAATGTGTAGACATTTATATGCCACTCATGTTCGTTTTAGAACATAACCTGTATCAATTATATTGGGTCCAGTTTTGAGTTTTGGAAAGTTCTGTGGGTTATGGCAAACTGGCACAATATGTGATTAACAAATACAAATGTATAGGCCAGAAAGATATAAAAAAGATTATATACCATTAAAGAGCCAGTGCTTGGGTTAGTAATGCCTTCATTACAACCAAATGGAGAATATTTTAGAAAATATTTTAGTTCTATCTCGTCGGCGACTGCTGTCTGGTTCATGGGAGGCTGCACAGGCAGGTCTACCATGCATGGTCATGTTGTTGGACATGTATGTTCAGACATTAGGGGCATCATTCCTTCCTACCGTTATAGTCAATATTGAACCATACTGGGACCAGTCGATAATGACATTTGAGCCTGCCATATGGCCTTATCTGCCATCCTTCGCTGTATTGGCCTCTACCACTTCTGTTGGGAGGCTGTTCCACCTATGACAACCTTCTCAGTAACGTAAAACGTCTTTATGTTACATCTAAGCCTCTGACCCTCTAGTTTTAGATATTTGATATGACGTTTGATATGAGTCTACACCTTGCAGAGGGACACGCATGTACATTCAGCCAACATGCAGTGTCTCCAGACAGCTGTCATTGCTCACTTCCTTTCTTCCTGCCTTCCTCTCCCCTCCAGAGGAGGACACTGCTGGGGAGCGGGGGTCTCCCTGGGCTTTGACCCCAGCGCCTAAGTGTCTGAGACCCAGCAGAAAGAGGAGACACCCCGGCTCCTTCCAAGCTCAGCCCTCTCTGCATCTATTTACTAAGAGCTGTCAGCAAACACCTCATTAATATGCCACTGACACAATCAGGGCATGTCCTATTCATCACTGGCTCTGATACCCTTTTATAGCAATTAATGTATACATTATTAAATAATAATTACAAAATCACACACATATAGATTGTTTTTTTCCAGAGAAATGGGCAGATGAGCTTTTGTGAACTCCAACTATTATAAAACTTATAATATATATATATATATATATATGTATTATATATGAGAGATAGAGGGATTATGTAATAAGTATATATATAACACATATACATATCTTTCTCTCCCTATATAGAGAGAGAGATGTGTGTATGTGTGTGTATATTTATGTGTGTATATATATATAAATATATATATAATTATATATATATATATATATATATATATATATATATACAGAAATATAATATTGCACCTTTATATATGCATGCTGTATTTTCATAAATAATGCATTATACTTAAATACTCCTAGTTACAAATGAGTTTGTAGTTATATACTATATTACACTTTTATATATTATCCAAGTTATATAAAGTAATATAGTTTCATTTATAAAAAATAACATCAATTATGCAATGTTAGTACTAAGGTGCAGTTATCATAATCATTTGAGGAGCCACTGCTTTTGTGCTCAAAGTTCCATTATGGAATGTTCAGTTCTACTTTGGGATCATTTCTATAATTATTTAAAATAAATTCTCTGCCTGAGAACAAGTGGGAGATGACCAGAGAATATCAAATATACAACGTTAATTAAATTATTCTATTGCAATTGAAAATGAAACTCGATTCCTTTCTTCAATCTCAGCTGGAGGCAGCATTTACGAATTATTCTGACATTTTATACACTATTTTTGTTAGTATAAAAAAAAATTATATGTTTCAAATTCTTATTATTAGTCTTGTTTATTTAATGAATCACTTTAATAGAGTAATTTCTATTATTTTGTCCTCTTCGGGATATATAAGAATTAACTATTATTAAGTGTTGAATTTTTGACGGCATTTATAAATTGTTGTTTTTTTTCCAGTACTTCTTTGTTTCAATCCAATGAATATTCTTTTAAAACATAAAATTGTGCCAAACATTTTGAGCTATAGATACAGACATTTGATATAATTAATAATACGTATACAAATAATGTGTATATTAATATTTAATTCTATTGTCTCCAAATCCAAAAAAAGAGGGTAAAGGCTGATGTTTCCTGCAACTAATTTGCGTGTTGTTTATATCATGAATAAATATTAAATAACATAACATATTATATATTACATATGTATTCTATTATTAATATTTTATATATATATATATTATATTACATATGTATTCTATTATTAATATTTTATATATATATATATATATATATATATAATTTATATATAAAATAAATATACCATTTATTTGGTTAATATATGATAGATTGTGTTAAAACTCAGAAGAAGCCCACTTTAGATCGAACCATATGTAAATATTTGCAGCGATAGTGTCCACCTATAGGTAAGGTCACTCCAGACGCGAAATTTAGTAAATACATACCAATTGTCGGTTTAGGAATACGTGATTAATAATTATATCCGAATTGTTTCAGTATTAAACTAGATCACGCAAATTGTGATTGGTTGAAATGGTTTATCGTAAGCAAAATCTGCATTCACTCTGCATTAATCTATTCACTAATGCTAGCGCTGGTGAAATCAGTTCTTTATATAATGCAATAGTAATTGAGGCAAGAGACAATACCCTGTGCATTTAAATAATTAAAATAAGAATTCATTCAATAAGAAAGCTATAATAAATGATATTGTGCAATTCAATATCGTAATAAATAATTTGATACAAATAAATAACAAATAACAATAATAAATTATAATTACTGAATAATCAATAATAATGATATGATAGGAATGGATGACAGTCCTCAAAAATGTATAAAACACTGACTATATATATATATTTACAGGTGGATAAACCTGTCTATGATTAATGATTATATATTATATACAATATTGTATGTTAAGATTATTGTCCTAGTAGTAGTAATAGTAGTAGTAGTATTAGCATCCTTAGTCCTATTATTATTTAATTAATATACCATTATTAGCTGTATCCACCCTCCTATTCCTAGGGGTGTGTGGTAAGGAGTGTTGGGGGTGTCATATGATTTGTGGGCAGTGGTGGGGTTTGGGGGGCGTCCCCTCCCCATGTGTCCTGCAGAATGAGCAGGGATCTGCATGCTGGTGGTGGCTGGATTCACTTACCACCAACTGAGCTCTGACTTCAGATCCATCATGTTAAGGGCCCTCGCCTGCTCCAGTGTACTCCATCTCTGTTAGTTTTGCATGCAGGGTTATTTTAAGAGGGTTGTCAGAGTAAACAGATGTGACATTTGTTTGGGAAAGTGTCTCTGAAGTTGTGACATTACAATGAGATAAGTAATGTAAGGGGATTCTGTTACTAGTGAGATAAAGCCCCCCCAAATCCTCCTCCTGCCCCCACCCTCCCTTACACCTCCAGGTTATACCCCCAGGAGATACACTAACTCCCTACTCTAAATGGAGCACAATTACCCTCTTAGGAGGATACACCTTGCTACATGATTTAACCGCTTCAGAGCCAGAGGAAAGTGTAGTGAATTGCCCCTCCTCAAGTGCGAAGGGTGTTTATCATTCTCACCACCCTAAGCAGTCAGTGATAAATGTTTCTAGACTAACATTCATAATATTAGATGTGGAGTCACCTAAACTTCCAAGGCCTCAGAGGTCCCTTCGTCAGCAACTAAATGGTAAATCTTAGCATTAAATTCACACTTCAATGTCTCCTTTAATATTCTCATTGTTTAGTTTTGTTCATATTATTTCCTTCCTTCTCTTCCTGCATCCATTCCTTCCTTAAATCTACAAACCATGTTATTTTATTCGAAATTCAAATTCAATCAATAATATACTATAAATTGTTATTTTTATGTGCCTACGATCTTCAGAATAGAAGCACAAAAAAATATTTTTTGTACACTAAATGTTTAATATTTTTTTTTTATTTGTCCTTTTTAAGCTACATTCGTATTATACATTCGTATTATACATTCGTATTATTCCATTTTTTAAAAATTCGTAATCAACGAAAAAAAAAATGTCTAGACATCTTTAGACAGCAGAATTGTGCAATTGTAAAATGGTATAAAATGACATAAAAATAGGTTTAATAAATATTACAAACAGGCTAACATTACATATGCAATATTTTAATTTATTTCGGGTGCAAAAAATAAAAAGTAAAAATAAAAGAATTATATTTGGTTAAAAATATAATTTCATTTAATTAATTTAAATATAATGAATAATTCAAAAAATGAATATTTAATGTTACTTTTTTTTAACATATGATGCCTTTCACTTGCCCTTGCCTTGCACCATTAAGGTTATTGTAAATCAGGCTCAAGTGTGTAGTTAGAAAGTGTATAAACCATATTGTAAGTATCCTGTAACTCTCTGTCCTGAACAAGAAGTTTAGTCCTTCAGACAGTTCCTGGAGTTTGTCTTAGCTGAATTTTGGCAGATAACAAGCATAAGCAATGCATCAGCTAATTAATTCTCCTAGAGCTGCAATCCAACATCCAGCCATTTATTTCCATACACACAGAAAGGAGACTTTTATTTGAAAAGACATTTTTTTTTTCCTTTATTTTTCTAAGGATTTTTTTTTTTCCTTAATGTTTTATTTGACTTGGAGCGCATTTACCCCCAAAGCTAAAGAAACAAAGGGGTTTATGTGTCATATGTGTTAGAAATCTGAAAATAAGGAACTTGTCAGAATAAACTCAAATAAATGAGTAAGTAGCAGGAAGATTAAAAAAAACTGAATTATATTATATGAGTATCCCTTTAACCCCTGATCTACCAGACAATCTTTAAAGCCAATTAAAGAAAAAAAATATATTTATTTTGTGAAATCAGTGGCCTTTCTTGGTCAAACATAGAAAACACGGAAACTTTCTAAATTTCTGATGTCTTGTCTTCAGGTGGAATTTGACTAAGTTGATTTATCTTTGGGACCAAAAAAATACATTTTCTTATTACATTTTAGGTGGAAAGCTGGGAGACTAGTAATACATTGTATTCTGTAACAGTAACATTAGATTAAAATCTTCTATTTTTCTTCTATGGTTATATGTAATGCCCAATTGTACTCATATTGTAGCATTGTGTATAGAACAGGTATTTAAATGTATATATGTTCAAGGAAATATTAATTAGATTAAACCAGAAAACCCTATATTACATACAAATATATAGGGTTTTCCACAAATATAGAAAGCTTTCGTTCCCATTGTGAATGTGTCTATGGCTGTTAACTTTGGATCTAGGAGTCAGTGCCTTGAAAGGGTTAATTTGACCCATGTCTGTTGTATATCGGGTATAATCAGATATTCGGGGTTTTTTTTGTTTTTTTTTTGCCTCTTTCTTTAATTAATTTGCTATGCAAATTGGTTTAGGTAGTATGTTAATATATGTATCGATTAAAATATGGTAATGGCAGAACAAACCAGATTATACATCTTTAACAATAATTCACATTATAATCAGATTATGAAAACCCTGATAATGAATAAAAAATTTTAATAAGATTTATGGGAAATGGTATAATATATATTAAAATCTGGGAATAATAATACTATTATTAATTATTTTCTAATTAACTATTTTAGATTTGTTCTTATGGTATATATATATGTATATATATATATATATATATATATATATATATATATATATATATATATGTATATATATATATATATATATATATATATATACCGTATATATACACACACACACACACATATATATATATATATATATATATATATATATATATAGTTTCGGAAGAAAGTAAGAATGAAAAGCAGTATATATGTAGGTCTTGATGATGCAATTTATTTGTAGTTACCGGTTTGTAGAATTTTATTGAGAATAAGTATATATTCTCTTTCTTGTATTGAGAATTATTCTGATTATACTGTTTAAGTCCCAACGTGCACTATAGGGCTATGCTATACCCCCAATAAAAATAATACCAACCTTTGTTTTAATTGTATGCTAATTTAAATGCATTTAGAGAAGATAATGGAGCTGGTTAATTCTTACCATGTATTAGTTACCAAAACTGACACTTAACCAATCTCTCCAGATAGACAGGGGGTGATAATAAACGATTTTAAGTAATTTAGTAGGTTTTGGATAAAAAAAAGCTCCTTTTCGTTCAATTGCATCATAGATCATACAATATTATGAAAGGTCCATTAATTCCCATAAATAATTTCTATTGAAAAAAATGGTAGATAAATGGTTTGGTTTTCGCTTATTGACAGCACTGTCTCCCAAAACAAACACGCAAATTGTGTCCTATGAAGTTGTCAGGGTGCAAGCTTCACATCACTATAAAGTCATTAATGGGGGAATTGTTAGGGTAATGGGTTTTTAATAGGGGGTCAGACTAGAAGCTTTGCTTGATCATGCATGTCATTGATCCTACAAACATATCCTAATCCCTAATGCGAATCTTTGGCATTTAACATCGGTTTAATGATACATTGTAACCCATAAATCTCCAAAAGATTCTGTTGTGCATCCAAGGGGATCTTCCATAGAGGAGGAAGGAACATCTTAGATACATATTTGAGTTTCCAGTAGGTAATTTGGAGGGTGGCCGAATTATTTCTCCTTAAATTATTATTTTTCTTGACTTTTTTTGACATTTAACCCCAGTTTAATGCTACATTGAAACCCCTAAATCTTTAAGGGATTCTGTTGTGCATCCAAGGGAATCCTCCATAAAGAACGAGAGAGGAGGATTTAACACATTAAATGCTCTATGTATGGAAGGCTTCAATACATATTTGACTTAAATTGTTTTTTTTATTATAATTTTTTTATTGTATTTTTTTCATTGGTATTTAAATTCATTGTAATAACTCTTTAATGGAGTCTGTTATGTATCCAGGGTGATCTTCCACATAGAAGGAAAGAGGGGATTTAATACATGAACTGATCTCTGTATGAAAATCTTAGATACATATTTGACTTGGGCTTAAAATCATTTTTTTTTGTATTTCACATTAGTTTAATGATACATTAAAACCCCTAAAATGTTTAAGAGAGTCTATTGTGCATCCGAGGAATCCTCCTCAAAAAGAGAGGGGATTTAATAAATGAAATGATCTATGTATGAAAGGCTTAGATACATATTTGAGTTTCCAGTAGGGAGTTTGGACTTTGGCTGAATTGTTTTTTTTTTTTTTTTTTTTTTTTTTTTTTTGAACAGGAATGAAGTCTGGCGCCTGTTGATGGTGCAACAGATATTAACCCCCACGTGACAGGGAAAAACCAGTCATCAGGACTGGAGAGAGTGGAGGAGAGAAGGGAAAAAAAGGGCAAGGCTTGGAGACAAGGGCTGACTCTCAGACCCCCCCCCCTCCCTGAGCTCTAAGATCCAAGTCCCCCATAGAGGATCTATTCCTTCTCCTGCATCTGGGCTCTAGATCCAATCTAAACACCTGGATCCTTCTCCTGCTGCAACTTTCTGAAGGTTGGTGACATGCTTTCTCATTTAACTGTTCCTATAAACCAATAAACAAATACTCTGTATGCTGGAGATATACTGGGGTCGGTTTTTAGCCCCCATAAGCTGCTGATTGATGTTATTAAAAAAGTACAATTGTATTAAAATCCAGAAAGATTCTTGAGCAGACAGTGTTTAAGATCAGCTTAGACATTACATGTTTATCTGTGAAACTGTCTAACAATGGATGGAATTAATAGATGGGGGGGAATGATAATTCTGCTGGGGTGTTATCATTCCTCTGCTAATATCCTTTGGGGGGCATTGTGTTGGAGGGGTGGGGGGTTCTGAGGCAGGGCATACATATGCTGTCCTGTGACCCAACTTTCTCTCTGATTATAGAATATTATCTCACTGCAAGAAAAAAACTGGTTTGGGTTTTTGTTGGGGGTTGGAGGGGTGATAGTAATTGTCAGGTTTCACTAATCTATGATACAAGAACAAAAAAAAATCACAGATTGGATTTGTAATCCTCACTACAATGGATCTATTAGCTAAAAGGTTATTGCATATTTAAAAATATAATATAAACATCTAACAAAAATATAAAAACGAATATATTAACATATTTAATATAAAAATATGAAATCAATATTATTAGTTGATTGGGTCATTTTTATTTTCATTGTTGTACTTTTAGATGATTTCTAAATTAAATCTACTGATTCAAAATATATATTTGCTGTAATTACGGCATGTTACAGTTACATTTATATAAAAGAATTATTTTATGTATAAAACAAGTTTAAAAATAGTTACATTTCTCTCTCTGCAAACACAACAAAGGCTTAAAAAATTCGAGTTAGTTTTTATTGCTATTATTTTTTTTATTAAGAAAGGGATCTTTTCAGTACATTTTAAAAAAAGGATTTCCATCGTGCAAAACGATATTTTATTTTATGTTTAATATACATATTTTTAAAAAAATATTTTAAGTATGCAAAAAGGATTTAAAATGTATGAATATTGTAAGAAATATCTAGAAATAATCTGAAACTATTAATAATTAGCTGCAAAAGCGAGTATCATGTAATTACATGTTGCAAAAATCGGTATCGTGATATTTTGATAAATCGATCTCCCTCGGTTGTTATTATGTCATTATTCTATAAATCTCTAGTAAACACGCAAAATTGAATGAACGCGCATTATTCTGCAATGCACTAAATATCGCGTCTGCCTTTTCCTATTTTTTTACCCCTGAATTTCCTGATTCGTGTTTTTTTGCCTCATTTCCCTAGCACTACAGTCCAGCCATGGCCCCTCTTTTGAGTGATAAAACCTGTGTACATCAGCAAGGGAATATTGGCATTATAGGCATAAAAAATCAAACTTAAATAGCCTTACCTACTGACAGTATACATATCGAAAGAAAGGGGTAAATGTACGGCATATTACAGAATCAATACCTCTGTTTCCTTGGTCTAATTAAACACATTGATTAAAACACAATGCGTAATATCACCGTATTTAGAGATAGTTAAATATTACTATTTCCAATATAGACCGCATATATTAATTAAATTAATTCAAAATACCACGTATTTGTGTTCATAGTTAAATTAAACATTTGTACTTAAATTTTGCAATATATATATATCTATATATATATATATATATATATAGGTATATATATATATATATAGATATATATATAGATATATAAATGTACACATTTCATATATATATACGACAATAATATGGTACATATTTCGGGGATATCTATATATCTCTTGGGGATATATAATTAATATTATTTCTATTTCTGTTATTGTATAATAGTTCTATTATATTATTTATTTTACTATATTTATTCTATTATTTTATTGTTTATATTAAATGTATGTGTGTGTTTGTATATATATATATGTGATATTGTGTGTTTGGTGTATATATGGTACTGTAGTGATCGTTTTTGGGTAGTTATGGGACATCTCTGAGCAATGTTATTGGAAAGTAAAAGGAAACACGTCTGCTCAATTTCTTGCCTAATTTGATTATATTTAGCTAAAGGGCCTCAGGATTTAATGTGATTTGTCTTGTCTTGGGTCCCTTTTCTTAAGGATCAAACGTTAAGTGATGCGGGAATTAACAAAACAAAGGAGGGCAGGTAGGTTCACTCCCAAGCTTAAAACAATGGTGTCTGTCACCTGGGGAGACCCCTGAGTAACCTGGTTGTTTAATCTGTGGGGGAGATGTTTGCTTGGCCTGGGTCCTTGTCTTTATTCTTGTTCTCTGTCTTAACTTATAGGTGTCAGGTATAAATAGCACAACAAGGGGAGGGGACCTCTCATAATAAACTTGGACACTGAAGAAGAGAGGATGGACGTGTGTGACCTTCTCAATTGGTGATTGCCTGCGGACTTATCCTTGGACTTCATTGCAGCTGAGATCGAGCCTCTGAGGTACTGGGATCCAGCCTGAGATACTGGGATCCAGCCTGAAATACTGGCTCACGCTTTTTCTTGAGGGTAGATTACTGGAGAGAACTCTTTGGAATTCTGGTGGCACTGGGACATCTGAAGATTCCAAGGATGTATCAAAGTCTAGCAATGTCTGCAAACCATGCCCCACCGTCTTATGAAGGGGCTGGTAGCTTCATGCACAGCCCTGCTACCTCCTCTCCTGTGTATGTACCCACCTCTAGGGTCTCATCCATGATACCCAGCCTTCCCTATCTTCAGACCGGCGGCTCCTCTCAACAAGCCAGCCCAGTGTCTGGCCACAATATGTGGGCGCAGGCTGGAGCAGAGTCTTCTCCTTACAATCAAGGATCTTCTCACACACCGGTATCTCCCAGGTTCTCCTTCTCCTCCAGTCCTCCCATCTCAGCACCCCCCAGCCGGGAGGTGTCTTACAGCAGCCCCCTGGCTCTATCAGCTAATGGCAGGGAGCAGTACAGCAGGGGGCTCAGTGCCACCTACTCCAGTCCTTACCCTGCCTATGTTACCCCTGATATGGGTGCTGCTTGGACTACTGCCCCCTTCGACAGCACCATGCTTCACAGCCTGCAGAACAGGGGAGGTGCAGGCACCCCAAGACACCCCAACATAGGTAAGATCTGGAGATTTCTATTGGCATCTTATTGTGTGAAAATCCTTATATTATGATTATTATTATTATTATTATTATTTATACATTTATTTTCTTAATATGTAATTTTAAGAGGAAAATCCTAGCAACCAGGAATAATATTCAATTATTTATGGCAGCATCTGTAGAATAATATACTACAACATAGAATCGGTTCACTCTGGTTAAAACTATTTTAATCCTATACATACAATGTAAAAGTAAAATGTATATTTGCTAAACCTGTTATATTAACGTTATACCATATACCGGTATAATTCCCCTCTTTGTAAATTCAGGTCTATATTAAAATTATTGAATTCAAAATAAATATCTTCGAAAGACTTTAAATTGTGCTATAGGAATCTCAGGCAGAATTGGGATAATTGAGTAAAATTAGAATTTATGTATAGATCAAAACTACAGTGATTTTCAAGAAGATGCATGATTTAAAAGGTATAGGCAAATTTAATTTATAAACATACATTTTTTATTTGGTTACACTGGTAAAATTATTAGTTGAGGAACAGAATAACATGCTATATAAATTTACAAATGAAAATGAAAAACAAAAATGATTTATTCCTCGCTTTTGGATATGTAGACACGACTTGTTAATATTTTAGTTTTAAGGATTTATTTAAAATTTCAATTTGTAGTAAAAAATTTCAATTTCTCCTACAGTTTGTCCTGTATG